>NC_089593.1:31521719-31841719 GCF_019320115.1 Miscanthus floridulus | reverse complement strand
CACTACTTCCTCTACACCGCAAGAGTCATGGCTGCACTTTTTTCTTAGAGAATCCTATTAGGCATTGCCAGTAGAACTGTTAGCGCTTTATATTTATTCCTTTGCTAGATTATGTGATGCATGCTATTGACTAAGCCTATTTGCCTTGATTGAAACCACTTCACCCTTATTACCTAGCTCCACGCTCGCACTGATATATATGCCTGTCTGCTTGCTTGCATTTACTTCCATCATAATTACATAAATTTTGTGCTATGTGATGTGTGATGGATGTTTGCAGGATGTGGTTGGTGGATGGGGTTTAGCCGCGAGGCTCCGCATGTGGTATATGGTTTGATACACGACGGGAGCGATGAATCCTGAGTGGGTGGTGGTGATGTGAGGAGTTCTAGAGATATTCCTTGCCCTTGACCTGATTCTTTGGAGATACAGGCTAGAGTGAGAGGTTGTCATGGTGTACGGAGTGCACAAAGGGTAGTTCCTGTGGTGGTAACATAGAATCGTAGAGGGATGGCGCGTCCCCAAGGAGCATTGGGATGATGAGTTTGTGGATGGATAGATCACCTCTGTGGGGTGAGTCTAGTGCTCTGAGGGCACATGGTTTGGTGGAAGGTGCTCGCTCTGGCCAACCAAAGGATTGATGTAACTTGCAACCATAAATCATGGGATACTTTCATACACACCACAAGCCTAAGTGGGTATGGCTCGTTGCCCTAGTAGTGCAGGCTGATGAGGACATCACTACTTCATCGCATACAAGCCAAGTAGAGGAGGAGGTCCAGCATGGGCGTCCAATTCATCTTTTTTGTGGTGGAAGCCGAGTCCAACTCAAGTTTGAGTCCGGTTCGGGCTTTAGGACCAATCTGCCTTAAACTGGTCACCCAGGATGTATTCGGACTCCGTTTTCAACAATCCACATATGGATGGAAAGCTAATTGGATAAGGAAACCAACCCAATTGGTTTCACATCAAAAGGCCTTCATAATCAATAGGAATCATTGAAACAAGTCAGCGTCCAGAATCTATCAGGGTGCTGCGACACCGTCTTTTGGTCCGTTGGACCGTGTATCATGTTTGGGCCCATTAGGGGGCGCGTCTAGGGGGGTGACGCCCAAGACTCTATAAATACCAGACGTCGCTCTCCTTAGGGTTTGGGTTTTGTTTAGTTCTTGATTTCCTCATGAAACAGACATTGTTTGCGACAACTGTGCCGCCAAGGCTGCTTGCTGTGAACCAGGGCCCCAGTTCTTGATCTTGTTCGCCTGTGGCGATTAGTCCTTTCGAATAAAGACTTGAACTCCTTCTCGTTATCATAAGCCTCATATTTATTTGCAATTTTAGATTGCGTTCATCCCGTTCTTCCTTGTATTCTCGATTCGCTTGCAGGAAAGCCTTTTTGGTGAGGTCAATCGCGTTCGTGTGGTTGATAACCAACGGAGCAGTGGTGTAACGGTTGCGGGGGTCCGAATCAATCTTGGTTTGAATCCTAGATCATGAACGTCGAGTCTCTACCAATCGACACTATCATACCTTTCGGAAGATCGGGCCTAGTCTACATCAAGTGGTATCAGAGACCTTGTTGCCTGTTAGGTATAACTTTGTTTCCCCCTTTAGATTATTACTATTTTTGCATTACCTACAGTCCACAAAAAGCCAAAAAAAATATACATTGTCACATATTCCCTGTCCTATAGCCTCATTGTGCCGTGCAACTTTGTCTCTGATTTGCGTTGTTGAGTTTGTGCCCTAGGTCAAGTTCTTGTTGCTGGTTTTAGATCGTTTTTAAGTCCAGTTTGTGTTTTTCCCTTTGTTTTTCATCATAATCCATGAACACCTTCAAGTATTGCTGTGATTCCTTTGTATTCATCAAACCCTAGTCCACGCCATCTTATTTGTTACACTTGTCTTCACTATTTTCATCAAATCCTTGCTGTCGTGACCAATTTTGCGCACATTGTTCCCGTTTTGTCCTCTAATTCGGAGTCCGTTCTTAAAACTGGTCTAGTTTTTGCATACGAACTCTGTTTTCGACGTTCCATATATGCAAATCGATCAGAAAATTTTTTTGGATCCATCCATCCCCACTTTGTTGGGGTTAGAAAATTTTAGATTGGTCAAAAAGTGGTCACAAGATCCTCTTTTCGTGGTCACAAGGTCTTTGTCGATTTCGAGCACGTCTTCTGGAAATTCCACAGGCCACGTCTTTCACTTGTTTAAGCTCAAATTTTCTGTGGTTACTTCTTTTGTGCTCCTAAGTGAAGAAAAAATATCAAAAAAATAAAAAGAAAAAGTCAAAGAATCCCAAAAAACAACGACAACCCAAAAATAGAGAAAAAAGAGAGGGGCAAAAGTGGAACAATATCTAGAGGAGCACATAGAGAGCGCCATTTGAGCTATATTTGCGTGTGTTGATTTCTACCTTGTTCCTAATCATATTCTTGCTGTCCACATCACTTGATACATCTGGTACTTGGAACGTGAGCAGGCCAGCAACTAAGACAAGTACTTAGGATACTTATTCAGCTTTGCTATTCAGTTGCGAATTTTGTTATTCCTTGCTACTATATTGTGCCTGTCCAAGCTCCACTTTCTTCTAACCAAGTACAGGTTCGCCTTGCAACTGTTACACTCAAGCTACAATGGTATCACAGTCACCGACCGATTGCACCGCCTGTTGCTTTGGTAAGAACACTTGTAAGACCGTGGTAAGACGCTTGAGAGTTGAGTGCCTTATTTTTCCTTGTCCACAACCTAAGTAGTTGGTAGGGATAATACTATTTGTGTTGTCTTTTTCTTTCTACTAACCATGTCAGGAAAAGCCGGAGGCAGCGGCCAAGGAAACGAGGACGCACCTATAGATTTCAATGACCGTGTTTCTAAGAATGAGCTCCGTGCCGTTCTTGATGACAAGTTCAATGAGATCCTTCAACAAATCACCAATTTGGCCAAGAGGATTAAAGATGTTGAACAACGACATCCAGAACCACGTCCTGAAGATGATGATGATGATCTCTCTGAGGAGGACGATGGCGACGCGGAGGCTGAAGCCGAAGCTCAACGACGTGCTGAGGATGCACGTAACCATAATCAGTTGAACTTTAACCGACACGGTATGGGAGGTAACAACCAAGGTAATAATGATTCTTTCTCTAAAACCAAGTTTAAGATACCTCCTTTTTCTGGTTCTGCTGATCCTGAAGCATATTTAGATTGGGAGATGGCTGTAGATCAAAAATTTAGCTCCCATCAAGTACCTGAAGAATATAGAGTTAGACTTGCTACTAGTGAGTTTACTAGTTTTGCTCTTTTCTGGTGGAATGATATTTGCAATAATGCTAATGCTAATGCTAATGCTCAAATACCTCAAACCTGGACTGTACTTAAACGACGAATGAAATCAAGATTTGTTCCTCCATACTATCAGCGTGATCTGTGATTAAAACTGCAACGTTTAAATTAAGGTAGTAAAACTGTTGAGGAATATTATCAGGAGCTTTTAATTGGTCTAGCACGTAGTAACATACAAGAGGATGATATGGATAAGTGTTCTAGATTTTTTGGAGGTTTACGTCGTGAAATACAGGATGTTCTTGACTATAAAGAATGGACTAGATTTTCCCAATTATATCATTATGCTATTAAAGCTGAAAGAGAAGTACAGGGATGACAACCTAGGTGATCCACGACTCTATCCGTGACTCCATCCATTCCTTCACGTCCAACCGAGGTGAGTAAATTTTCTAATGTGCAGACACCACCAGCGCCTGTAAAGAAGAATTCTCCTATCACACCTTCTTCCAGTGGATCTGCTACACCTTCCTCTAGCAGCTCTTCTAAAGTTGTGTGCCACTGCTGCAAGGGCATGGGACATATTGCTAAAGAATGCCCCAGCAAACGCGCATATATTGCTACTAATGATGGTGGGTATGCTAGTGCTAGTGATGAAGAGAATGAATTTGCACTTGCAACTGATCTTTATGCAGATAAATTTGTGGATAGTACTGAAGATCCTGATGAGGTAATTGATAGTGTGGCATGCACTGCAGACTACAAATCAATCCTTGTTCAGCGTGTTTTGAGTACACAAGTTGAGCCAGTAGACAAGCTACAACACCATAATTTGTTTCAAATGTTCCTCATTGTTAATAATTTCCGTGTTCGTGCTATAATTGATGGAGGGAGCAGCAATAATTTAGTAAGTTCTAAGCTTGTCAAGACTCTTGGTTTATCTACACGTGCTCTTCCACATTCATACCATGTTCAGTGGTTCAACAATAGTGGTAAGGCAAAGGTAACACATTCTGCTCGTGTGCAATTTTCTATCGGGTCATACCATGATTATGCTGATTTTGATGTCGTGCCTATGCAAGCTTGTTCACTTTTGTTAGGCCGCCCTTGGCAATATGATAATAATGTTGTACATCATGGTAGGCAAAATAGATATACTTTTATGTTTAAAGGAAAGACCATTGCTTTACTTCCTTTATCACCTGCTGAAATTGTGCAATATGAAAAGGAACTTGCTGAAAAGAAAAAGAAAGGCCATGATAAAGACTTTAGCAAACCAACAAATGAACCATCAAGTAACATGAAAAAAGTTTTATTTGCTCTTAAATCTGTTCTTGTTGATCATGATGAACAAGGTTATGCTCTAACTTGTACATCACCGATATGTCCACTTGGTCGTACTCCTAGTGCTATGCCTCTTGTTGGTACCAACCTTTTACAGGAGAAGGAGGATGAATTCCCAACAGGGAAGCCACCATGGCAGCCGCCTTTGCGAAGGATGGGGCACCAAGATGAACGTCTTCTTCTGGAACCATCGTTGCTGTCATCAAATGGAGGAGACGATCTACTTCAGTCAAGGACGACTTCAATTCAAGAAAGGGAGGATGATGAGGACATCACTACTTCATCGCATACAAGCCAAGTAGAGGAGGAGGTCCAGCATGGGCGTCCAATTCATCTTTTTTGTGGTGGAAGCCGAGTCCAACTCAAGTTTGAGTCCGGTTCGGGCTTCAGGACCAATCTGCCTTAAACTGGTCACCCAGGATGTATTCGGACTCCGTTTTCAACAATCCACATATGGATGGAAAGCTAATTGGATAAGGAAACCAACCCAATTGGTTTCACATCAAAAGGCCTTCAGAATCAATAGGAATCATCGAAACAAGTCAGCGTCCAGAATCTGTTAGGGTGCTGCGACACCGTCTTTTGGTCTGTTGGACCGTGTATCGTGTTTGGGCCCATTAGTGGCTGCGTCCAGGGCGTGACGCCCAAGACTCTATAAATACCAGCCGTCGCTCTCCTTAGGGTTTGGGTTTTGTTTAGTTCTTGATTTCCTTGTGAAACATACATCGTTTTGCTGCAACTGTGCCGCCAAGGCTGCTTGCTGTGAACCAGGGCCCCAGTTCTTGATCTTGTTCGCCTATGGCGATTAGTCCTTTCAAATAAAGACTTGAACTCCTTCTCGTTATCATAAGCCTCATATTTATTTGCAATTTCAGATTGCGTTCATCCTATTCTTGCTTGTGTTCTTGATTCGCTTGCAGGAAAGCCTTCTCGATGAGGTCAATCGCGTTCATGTGGTTGATAACCAACGGAGCAGTGGTGTAACGGTTGTGGGGGTCCGAATCAATCTTGGTTTGACGCCTATATCGTGAACGTCAAGTCTCCACCAATCGACACTATCATACCTTTCGGAAGATCGGGCCTAGTCTACATCACAGGTGACCATCAGTCTTTCTGGGAGTGAGTAGGCACGCGGTCTGTGGTCCTGTGTAATTAGTGTTAGGAGGGCGGGGGTTATTCCGTGCTACCTCGGCAACATGACCCCAGCTTATATAGTGGCATCTATATATCTTTGCTCCGGCTGGTGGATTGGACTAGTGTTAGTCGCCCTAGTATGCGGTGGTGATGTTCATCGCTGATGGTGATTCATCGGTGGTGTTCATGTGGGGTAACAGTGTACTGTCTGCAAAGGTTAATAATCTATACATATAGCCATGGTCTCGGATATGATCACTTACCTATGTGCAGGGTTCAGCTCACTAGCTTCTCTTGTGCTTTGCTTCTCTCCCCCTGAAGATAAGGTCCAGCTTAGGGCCATTGAGACGAGGGGCGTACAGAGGCCGCCTCATGACTAGATTGAGAGACTGAGGGTGTTGTGAGGGATGATGAGTGGTGACTTGTGATGATGATGAGTGGATGGTGAGAATGAGAGTGTGGTTTGGGACTTGAGAAGATATTATTACTTTTGATGCTATTCTGCATGCACTAAGGATGCAACTACAGCCAATCTATTAGGATCACTAGATCCCTTTGTTTTCTATTTTCACCAAAGCTCATTCGGTGATGACCATGGCCTGCACACATCTAGTGGTGTGCAGATTTCTTGCCTCGCAGTGGTGTTTTTAATGGTAGTCGGTTTGCAGATCTACTCTCAAGGATGCCTATGGATCGAAGACTCATCAAGCTTCGCTGCTATGATTTAGATTTTTGGTGTTTTGTTTGATTTAGTCCAAAGGGCTTGTAACTAGATTAATATAATAGGCTTAATTTTTGTACTGTTATGTGTTGTATGACTTTGTAATCATCTGAAAAGTGGATGCCCGTGATAGCTGAGTTATCCTGGGACTATCACAGATGGGAAAGAGAGTCATAATTTCATTTTTGAAATCCTGGTTCGTTTCACATAATGTGCCCGTTCCTTCCCACAGTCAAATCTGCCTCTCAAATTTAGTGGCCACCCAAATTTATCCTGGCACTTCCTAACCAAAGCATCAAAGGTAGGAGGTCCACTAAAGAACTCAACATGTTCATGCATGCTTTCGAACTCCCTATTTCCTTTCACTTTGACACCATGATACATTCGCACTAACCGATCCATCTACAAAATATGCACCAACACATGGACAATACATTAACAACGCATTTTGAAACTAAATCATATCCATTCACTAATACACTACCTAGGTCCATGTCAACAAAGGAAACACACTAACCTATCCAAATCCCCCATGCATCAACTACCTAGGTCCATGCAACGCGTAGTTTACGTCGAATCCACGGGCAATGCTTATTGTAAACCTAATCAACGCAGCAAATTTGAACAATCAACGCTACAAACATTCACAATCTCCCAAATTTCCTAACCCTATGCAACCAAGAAATGAGGTAACAAATCAACAAATGGAGGACATAGAGTTTAACCTGGCAGTCTACTTCACTCAATAGGGCTAGGATGTCCAATGGCTGGTTATGGACAACCGGCCAGCGGCACCGCCGCGGCCAGGCACCAAGGCCCTATTCCTCCATGGGCGTCACAGGAACAAAGGGAGATGGATAGGGAGACGGATAGAGAAGCTCGCTAGACTGGGAGGGGGTTGAGTGGTGCGGTGGTGGTGGCCTGGGTGCGGTCGCCGGGCGGCGGCAGGTGGGCGGGTTCACGACCTGGAGGTGAGAGCGAGAGAAAGTGAGAAAGAGAAGAAATGGGCTGGGCTGGCCAAAATGTAACTCGCCTTGTCACGCCAGCCAGCCTAGCACAAGTTTTAAATTTTAATATCCATGTTTGTGTGGTGTATGCTAGTTGTAGGTTTGAATGATGAAATAAAAAAAACTAGCATGCATAGGTTGAGTAACTAGAATCGTGTTTATATTGTAAAAACTAGACCCTTGCTTCTAATGTTGATCTCACAGGGTATTCTAGTTTTTGTGTATGTCTAGTTACTAATGGTGCTAAGGGTATATTGGTGCACTCTGATTGGTATCACGCTTCAAAGGTCCATCTCTTATACCTTAGCATCATTTGGTAGACATTAATCTCCCACAACTCAATTCTATGCTATGTGCAAGTTTTTAATCCAAACTCTTAGCACATATGTAGGGGGAGCTAATGCTACCATTTAAGGTTCATAAAACTTGTCCATATCCTTTTACCCATGGTAAATATACTTGGGCAAGAAACATGAATTCAAATGAATTTCAATTCATATCTTTGTGAAAGGGTTGTCATCAATTACCAAAAAGGGGCAGATTGAAAGCTCTAGTTTGGTTTTGGTGAATTGATAAAACCCCAAGTGCTAACTTAGTTTATCTAAGTGATCATGAGATAGGTAGCACTAATCCAAGTGGTGGAGCAAATGAAGATCATGTTGATGGTGGTGATGGTCATGGTGATCAAGTGCTCGGCTTGGAAAAGAAGAAAAACAAAAACAAAAAGCACAAGGCAAAGGTTAAACTTGATAAGAGCTTTTTGGTTTGCTGATCGAGACACTTAGCGAGTGTGATCACATTTAGGATCGATAGCCATACTATTAAGAGGGGTAAAACTCGTACCGAAATGTGGTTATCAAAGTGCCACTAGATGTTCTAACTAATTGCATATGCATTTAGATTCTTGTGAGTGCTAGCACCCTTAAAATTGTGCTAACACACGTGCACAAGGTGATACACTTGGTGGTTGGCACATTTGAGCAAGGGTGGAGAACTTGGTGAAGTCAGGGAGCTCACTAGAGCTGACCGGACACTGGACCTGCGCGTCCAGTTAGTGTTGGCTCGATGGCGCTGCCTTCGGCCAGTGACCGAACTCTAGCGCATAATGGCGATTAGAAGCATAAGATTAGGGTCCAATTGTTACTGACGTATGGTGACGTGGCACTGGCGCATGGCTCGAGTGAAGACCTGACTCTGGATGAGTCCGGTCAGTGGAGATCGAACGCATTAGGTCACGAAAAAAGGGCATAGGGAGCTCTCTAGAAGTGATCAGACACCACATTGGTGCCATGTTCGGTCAGTCCATGGAGCGTTAGGTCACAGGCTTTGCTACTCGGTCGAGTGTGCGATCGGACGTGACGTTGATGCGTCAGTCATTGTGGGCGTGTGTTCGGTTGTCACTTAAGTAAGGAGCGGCTGCAATTGACTGTTGGAATCTGACGGCGCACATTCGAAGCGAGGACACATGGCAGCGGATCAGCGATCGGACGCTGAAGGTGGTACGTTTGGTCACATTGACTGGTGCATCCAGTGGTCCCATGAAGTGTGCAGTGAGGAACCCAATGGCTCTATTTTGAGGGGGCCTGGCAGCGGATCAGCGACCGGACACTGAAGGTGGTGCGTCCAGTCACATTGATCGGTGCGTTCGGTCATCCCATGAAGTGTGAAGTGAGGAACCCAATGGCTCTATTTTGAGAGGGCCTCTATTTAAGCCCCATGTCTGGCTCAAGCTCACTCTCTTGGCCATTTGCATTGACATAGTGTTTATACCAAAATTTGAAAAGAAGAACGTGGGAACTCGAAGCTTCTGTGATTGTATCATCAAGAAATCGATCAGATGTGAATCGATATCGGTTGGTTTTGATGTAGTGTCAGAATTGGCTATTTTATAGATGATGTCAGCAGACAACGTCAATGGACTACGTACAGATGGCGTCGGAGAAAAATATGTCAGACTCTACAAAAAGAAAAAGATTAGGGTCCAAGTTATTTTTAAGTTAGGAACGTTTTCTTTTATTCCAAGAATTGTAATTAGTCGTATTTGAGTAGGATTCATCTTTAGGTTCCGGGTATAAATATTGGACCCTAGTTATTGTAAAAAAAAGACAATCAATCAATACAATTACTTTTTTTGGCTTCACGCTAGCCCTTAGGAGTAGGAGTACTGTAGAAACTCGGCGAGTTCTTCAACAAGCAGGGCTACATCGACTGATCGACCTTCAGCTTGTCTGTGAGAACCGTCACGACTTGTATTATGCTTGTAAAGCTGCATCGGCTAATTGATCTTTTATGAGCCATAATATAAGTTAGTTATCGATCTATGTCATAGTTTGTAAGGCTGCATCAGCTGATTGATCTCTTATGAACCATAATATAGATCAAACTTATTGATCTTGTGTTAAATAACTTATTTAACACAATATCACTAGTTATCGAATCTACTAAGATTAGTAAGATTTTCCTTGCTGTTTTTTTTATTCACCAGTTATTGATCTTGTTATGATTAATGTTTTATTAATTATAACAAATCACATGATTGAGATAGAGATAGATTGGCATCATATCATCTTAATTGGTCATCCTTTGATCTGGTCACGCTTTAAATCTCTTAATTGACAACTTAATTCCGCTAGATCGGCTACTTTATCTCTATTCCAATCAAACATAGTATGCATCCAAAGACATATTTCAATCTTAAATAAACTCAATGAGACCTAATCTAATGACACTACCATAGCTGCATTGACCTAGTCGAACCTCACTGGTAAGACTTTGGATTAGTGATTTTGTTCATGATCAAGATATGTACTCTGTTTGTTTGCTATGCATGCATCAGCTATTTTAGCCAATTCACCTGTGCTTTCACACATATAGCATGTTTTTCACAAACTTGTTAATATATAGATGGCTTTATAGATTCTTTGGCTTTAGTTTGTTGTTACTATCATAGCTGTATCGATCCGATCGAACCTCACTATTGATGGTAACAGATTAGATTCAGAGCGTGTAGATTCATTTGTACTAGACAGTCGATTTGTTCGCATGTTATATCCTTTCTCGTTAAACTTATTGGCTCAATGCTTTACACTGGTTATATCCATCTAGCTAATGAAGTTTCTTCATATTACTTATATTTGGGTGTATTGCACTTGTTCTGTCTGGATTAATCAATCATAATAAAATTGCTATGGCCCATAAGTATCGGTTATTTTGAATTCATACCATCATCATTGATAATAGCCGATAATCTTCAATTCAGTGATCCTTGCTTTATTGGTATGATGGATATCGACTATTTAGTCGATAGCCCCATCGAATCGGCTATTTAGCCACATATTTGGAACTGTCTGGAGCAACACCGACATGCTCTGCCTCAAACTACTAATAAGATTTTCTCTCCTTGTCAATTGCAGGTCAAATTGACTGGCACACCATTGGATCTTTAGAATCGACTGGTCCTATGTTGATGCCAAGTAGATCTCCAATCTCATTCTGTTCAGATCATCTGGCTTACCATGTGTTGCCTTCATCGCCACATTTTTTTGCAGCAACACAGTTTTTGGCACACCTGGTGGGACCACAATCGTCATGATAGCTCACAACAACAGGGACATTCTTATGGTGCCTTTTGAAGACTTACCTAATGAGGATAAAGATGTCATTGGTAAAGCTATAGAGGAGTTTCAGAACAAGTGTTTGTTGTCCTACACCAAGACATGTGACAATAAAGTTGTTCAGAAATATCCACTACCAAGAGTTTTGTTACATGGGCAGTTAGATATAGGTGAAGCTGATGATAGGCGTTTCTTTGTAGATGCTGTCAACAAATCTGTTCATGATGTCATGTTGAATTATAATACAACTTTCTTGAACACATTCCATAATACCATGAAGGAGGTGTTTCATGGATATCCAATTGATTAGATTGGACCGGCTGATTACAACATTCCACATCCATCAACTCAGAGGACTAATCAAGTAGTACTAGCCATCAAGAAGCAGCACTAGCTGGCAATGATGATGTCCAGACAATTCAGAGCTCATCTGAGCAAGTTTAGGGTACTACTACTAATCAAATACAGTATAATCCTGGATCATCAGTGCAGCATGTGCAACAGCCAACGGGGCAAGTTCAGAATCAAATGGTTAATTTTGGCACATCAGGCCAAATACCACCGTTGGCTCAAAAAATAGCATCATCAGTTTAAAGGATTCATAGAGATACAGATCCCAACATTTACAATCAGAGACTTCAAGCAGCACATCAACAAAGGACTCAATAGATAGAGATTCTACAAGGATATCATTATGGCACAAATTATAATACCGTTCATATGATTCCAAATCTAGGGTATTAAGGTACCCAAAATTTTAATCCATAGATGAGTCAGTAGTTATAAAGAAATCCAAATTCAAATGCTGATGAGTTGTTGCTCAGAGTAACTAAAATGAAGAAGAATCAATTCGGTTTAAAACCAAAAGGGCAGACCTTTACGTACAAACGTCCATATCCAGAGTGGTATGATTTGGTTGCTCTTCCTATAAATTACAGGCTTCCAAAATTTGCTAAGTTCACTGGTCAAGATAGTACAAGTACAATAGAACATGTCAGTCAGTATTTTACTCAGTTGGGTAAAGCATCCATTGAAGAAGCTCATTGAGTTCGTTTCTTCTCTTTGTCCCTATCAAGACCAGCTTTCACCTGCTTTTCATCGTTACTAATTAATTCTATTGCCAATTGGGCTGACCTGGAGCAAAAATTTCATTCATATTTCTATACTAGGATAGGAGAAAGGAAAATCACAGATTTCACGACCATAAGGCAGAGAACTAATGAATCGGGTGCTAAGTTTCTTCAGAGGTTCTGAGAAACAAGAAAATTATGCTTTTCATTGAATCTGACTGATGATCAGCTAGTTGCTTTGGCTATTCAAGGAAT
Organism: Miscanthus floridulus; assembly: GCF_019320115.1. NCBI lineage: Eukaryota > Viridiplantae > Streptophyta > Magnoliopsida > Poales > Poaceae > Miscanthus > Miscanthus floridulus. The sequence continues at coordinate 31,829,286 of NC_089593.1, read as the reverse complement.
GTTGCCAACATGGAGAGAAAAATTGCTTGGGTAACAGTTTGACAATTTAGGTCAGTTGGTTCAACGGGTGGCAGCACTTAATGGCCAATTCTAGAACATGCGTAGAGATACCCAATTCCAGAAGAATGTCGCAATTGCTAAAGCTTATAATCCATATTTAGTTGATGGTGATAGTGAGGATAATGAAGAAGAGGAGATTGTTGTAGCTGAATGGAATTGGGGTAAGAAGATAGTGACGGTTGCAAATCCTTGGGGAAAAGGAGTTGAAGAAAGTTATGATTTTGACGTCACGAAATCAGATAAGCTCTTTGATTTCTTGCTTAAGAAAGGATAGATCAAATTGGCCGCCAATCATGTTATATTACCTCCTGATCAATTGAAGAATAAGAAGTTCTGCAAATTTCATAATACTACTTCTCATTCTACTAATGAGTGCAGAATTTTCCAGCAACATATACAGAGGGCTATTCAGCAAGGGAAGCTTAAATTTGATACACCTCAGAATATGAAAGTTGATGATAATCCTTTTCCAAAAGATCAAAATATGGTTGGTGCTAAGTTGCTCAATGGGAAGACTAAAGTTCTAATGTCAATTAGGGCAAAGGAAACTAGAACAGTTGATCCAGAGATGCAAATATCGGCTGATGAATATAGAGAAATTAAAAGGCATCGAGACCAACAGAAGAGCCGATATGAGTAGGGAGAGACATCAAGAAATAGGGTGATGAGGCTGCATGTTACATCTTGAATTTTGTTGAATAAATGGCAACGGCAGAAAGAAAAGGATTATCAGCGTTGGTTAGAAGAGAAAGAATATCAGTGTCAAAAAGAAGAGGAGAGGTATGAAAGAGAACAAGTTGAATCATATTGGAATTGTCCTTTTTTCAGACATTGTTGGAATAAAGGTTTGAAATTGCCTACTAGAAATAATTGCCTAGAGTATAGTGAACAATATTGGGAGTTTAGGCAATCTCAAGCCAACCGCATGTCTATCCATGCTCGAATTGAGTGTCCTCATGATAATATGGATCGATGCTTAAAAAATAGAAGTGTTTATGATCGGCTTGGGAAGTGAGTTGTTGATCAAAATTGGGCTGATTATGAAGAAGAAGGTGATGAGGAAGAGTATGTTTGGCAGGAAGGGCAATGGTGTCCAGGAGGTTTAACAAGAAGTCAAAAAATAAGGGTACAACGCTTAAGGAATAGAGAGCTAGAATAGGCTCAGAAATCTGGTAAACGTCAAGTATAGCGTGCTAAACAAATAGCCGATAAGGGTCAACCATCGGCTAATATTCAAATGGTTTTTCTTTTGCCGTCAGAATTTAGAGCTCCAGCAGATCAAGAAGTCTATTTAGATTTTGATGAATCAAAATATAAGGAGATGGTTGCTAAATTGACAGTGATACAGCAAGCTATATTTGATAAGCCAGTCAAGCATCGACATTTGAAGGCTTTATATGTGAAAGGTTTCGTTGATGGGAAGCCGATGAGCAAAATATTGGTGAATGGAGGTGCCTCTATTAATCTTATGCCTTATACTACTTTTCGCAAGCTTGGTAAGGGACCAGGAGATTTGATTGAGACTAACATGATGCTTAAGGATTTTGGGAGTAATGCATCCAAGACTAGGGGGGCAATAAACGTTGAATTGACAATTAGAAGTAAGACTTTGCTCACTACATTCTTTGTCATTGATGGAAAGGGTTCATATAGTTTACTCCTTGGTCGTGATTGGATTCATGCAAATTGTTGTGTACCATCGACTATGCATCAATGCTTGATTCTATGGCATGGAGATGATGTTGAGTTGGTTCATGCTGATGATTCTGTGAGTATAGCAATAGCTGACCCAATGTATTGGGAACTAGAAGATTTCGAGTGTTTTTGTGGCAAGCAATGGGAAGGAGGCTTTATTAAGATCAATGATGAAAGCCAACAACTGATCCAAGCAGTCGGCTCTGAGAGTTTGTTTTAAAGGATAATCCAATAGATGGTACAGATGGTAGACTAGGACATGGCTTTACGTTGGCCGATGAATTAGAGGAGATAGATATTGGTCCTGGAGATAGGCCTAGGCCGACGTATGTAAGTGCTAAGCTGGATCCTGAGTATAAGCGAGAGTTGATAGATTTATTAAAGGAATTTGAAGATTGTTTTGCTTGGGAATATTATGAAATGTCTGGTCTAGATCGATCAATTGTTGAACATCGGTTGCTAATCAAACCTGGATATCGGCCATTTAAACAATCTCTGAGGAAATGTTCTTGATGATATCAAAAAGGAGACTAAAAGATTACTAGAAGCAAAATTTATCTGACCATGCCGTTATGCAGAGTGGATATCGAGTGTTGTTCCTGTGTATAAGAAAAATGGGAAGTTAAGAGTTTGCATCGATTTTAGAGATCTGAATAAGGCTACACCCATGGATGGTTATCCGATGCCAATAGCCGATATGTTGGTAGATGTAGCAGCCGGGCACAAGGTTATTAGTTTTATGGACGACAATGCAGGATACAATCAAATTTTTATGGCTGAGGAAGACATAGCAAAAATAGGTTTTAGGTGCCCTAGCACAATCGGCTTATTTGAATGGGTTGTGTTGACCTTTGGTTTGAAGAATGCTGGTGCAACTTATCAGAGGGCGATGAATTATATTTTTCATAAGTTGATCGGCAGGATTGTTGAAATCTACATTGATGATGTGGTGGTGAAATCCAAAGGCTACAAAGAACATCTAGCTGATTTGCGGGAAACTTTAGAGTGCACAAGAAAACATGGTTTAAAGATGAATCCTAATAAGTGTGCCTTTGAAGTATCAGCTGGACAATTTTTGGGTTTTATGGTCCATGAGAGAGGAATTGAAATTGGTCAAAAAAGTATGAAAGCAATTGATGAGGCAGTACCCCTGACTACTAAAACAGAGTTACACTCTTTGCTTGGTAAAATTAATTTTATCAGAAGCTTTATTTTAAATTTGTCAGAAAGGGTTCTACCATTTTCTCCTTTTGTTGAAGTGTATAGTTGTGTCTAAGGCTAATGTGATCAAGCACGTGTTATCAATGCCAATATTAAATGGGAGAATAAGAAAGTGGATTCTTGCATTATCGGAATTTGACTTGAGGTACGTATCGGCTAAAGCGGTCAAGGGGCAAGTAATAGCCAATTTTATTACTTGTCATCATAAACCAAGTATGGGACATGTAGAACTAATACCTTGGACATTGTTCGTTGATGGATCATCGTGCAAGCAAGGTGGTGGCATTGGTATTGTTATTGTTTCACCTCGGGGGGCAAGTTTTGAGTTTGCTTTTCTAATTAAACCAGTGACTACCAACAATCAAGCAGAATATGAACCTATTCTTAAGGGACTTCAACTTCTTAATGAAGTAAAGGCCGAGCCAATTGAAGTATTTGGAGATTCACAGTTAGTTATTAATCAGTTGATCAGCCTATATGAATGTAAAGATAATATTCTAAGGGGATACTATGATGACTGCTAGAGGTTACTCAAGGAGTTTCCCCATATTTTTCTTCAGCATATTCCAAGAGCACAGAGTCAAGAGGCTAATCAGTTTGCCCAGAGTGCGTTAGGTTATCGAGTGTTCTGAGAGATCTTAAGCAGTGAAACCTTGACTAATGATTTGAGAGTTGAAATAGCCGATTACCTTAAGAATCCATCACAGAAGGTTCACAGAAAACTAAGGTATAAATCGACTAAGTATGTTTTGTTAGATGATCAGTTATATTACAAGACAATCAATGGGGTGTTGCTTAAATGTTTAAATCAAGAAGAAGCGAAAGTGTTGATGGGTGAAGTACATGAAGAGATATGTGGAGCTCATAAATCGGCTTATAAGATGAAACGGATTATTCGCAGATCTAGATATTTCTGGCCAACAATACTAGAAGATTGTTTTGAATATTTCAAGAGGTGTCAGGATTGTCAATGTTTTGGTAATATTCAGAAATCACCTGCATCGGCTATGAATCAAATAATTAAACCATGGCCATTTCAAGGTTGGGGAATTGATTTAATTGGCCAGATTTTTCCACCTTCAAGTAAAGGACAAAAGTTTATATTGATAGCAACAGATTACTTTACCAAGTGGGTTGAGGCAATTCCTTTGAAGATGGTAACCTCAAAAAATATGGTTGATTTTGTCAAGAAACATATTGTGTATCATTTTGAAATTCCTTAAACTATTACTACTGATCAGGGGACAACGTTCACATCAGAAGAGTTCAGAGATTTTGCTGTTAGTATGGGAATTAAGTTATTAAATTCTTATCCTTACTATGCTCAGGCTAATGGCCAAGCAGAGGCATCCAATCAAATTATGATTAAATTGATTAAGAAGAAAATTGAGGAGCAACCAAGGAAGTGGTACTTAACACTCAATGAGGCATTATGAGTATACAGGATGGCTTGCCATGGATCGATTAAATCATCACCTTATGAGTTAGTATATGGGCATAATGTTGTTCTTCCTAGGGAAATCCAAACTGGATCAAGACATGTTACATTACAGAATGATTTGACAGCTGAAGTCTATAAGAATCTAATGATGGATGATTTAGAGGACTTAAGTTGTCATCGTCTATGTGCTCTTGAGAATATTGAAGCCAATAAGTTAAGGATTGCAAGGCATTATAACAAAAAGGTCAAGAACAAGCAGTTTGGTGAAGGAGAATTAGTCTAAAAAGTAAAATTGCCAATTGGGTCTAAGGACAACAAGTTTGGCAAATGGTCACCTAATTGGGAAGATCCTTGTTAGATTAGTCGTTGTGCGCCTAGCAATGCTTACTTGGAAATGCTAGAAGGGAGAGAAGAATTTGATAGAGCGATCAATGGAAAATATCTAAAGAAGTATTATCCTAGCGTCTGGGTTAATGCTTGATAGCCGGTTTGTTAGTCGTTGGCTCTAATAGCTGGTACTAGAAGGGTATCGCCTTTAGTTCAAAAATTAACGCAAAGGGGTGAAATCCGATACAATATGTATCACCTATAGAGCAAAAACAAACATACATTCAGACGATCATGATAATCAGATTTAGAGACGAGTTCATAAAGAAAGACTTTATTGATAGTTTGTTCCTAGTACAAACTAATAAAAACTATATTAATCACATCCTGGGCGGATATGATATCCATGATGGCCTCTGCCGCGTCGTCGAAGTCCTCAATCAAGTCCTCATTCATGTCGGCATCGTCGGCCATCAGCAAGCCTGGCTCCATGGCGTGGAGATCATGCCTAGTCTGGACCTACGCTGTGGCCAGGGCCGCCACCGCGCCATGGTGAATGCCATGGAGGGCGATCTCCTAGATGCACGCTGGGACGTCATGCAGGCAATTGTTGAGGAGAGGGCCTTGGGCGTTGACAACCGCTATAGCCATGTTTGCTGCTAGTTGGAGGCTCTCCAACTGGACCATCAGGGCTGACAATCATAGGAATAAATGGGTTGTCAGAACATAAGCAGAGGGAGTGAGAATGGAGGTTTTCTTGAAGATCATCTTACCTGCCACCATGGCGTTGAATTTGGCCAACCACACCCGGATGGCATTGGCCTCTTCCTCGGTGGCGAGGAGGGCAGCTTGAGAGGCCTCGAGGTAGCTCTCAAGCAAATCGTTCTCCCGAGTTGCCTCAGAGTAACGGTCCTTGGCCGCCCTCCACTCCTAGAGGAAATGTCGGGTGTCGTCGCCGTTGTAGGAGTCAGAGGAGTCCAACAACGAGTTTGGCATGGCAGCAACAGACGCGGCAGCAGAAGGCTCACTGGCCCTAGGAGGAAGTGGCCGGAGGCTATCATTTAAGGTGAACTTGCAAACGGGTTAGAAGGATTCATTGACATAAGCAAAAAATGTTGGTCTTACCTCATACAGCGGAGGCGTTGGCTCATCGGCAGGTTCTCCTTTGGAACCTCCTCTGCTGTGCACCAGTATTTTGTTTGGATCTATGGAGAGGAGGAAGAACCCGCTATAGGGTTTGAGAAGATGGAGGATGTGAGAAAATGAAGGCAGTTGCAAGTGTAGATGTGTTTGAGGCCGGAGCCCTTGGCTGGTATTTAAAGCCATAGAGATGGGATGGTAGATATCTTAGGACGTGCGAAGAGTAACTGCAATTAATAGAAGGTGAAGCGCCACCCTGCTAATGCCGAAGAGGATGCGGCATTGATAACTGACAATAGAAGTTGAAGAGTTTTCATAGTGGAGGCCATGTTTTTAGACTTAATTGGATTGAAGTCAGAAGTCTAGGATCGGCTATTTTCAAGTTGGCTTTTTTAGCCGAAATAGGGGATAAATAGATTGACAGGCTGGTTCTCATTAGTTTCACATAGGATATATGTTTCAAATATTGACATTTAGATTAGAAGTTCAAATCATCCTGGATTGCCTTCAAAGCTTTTAGCCAGATGGTGTCAACTTCTACAATTTGTTGCTTGTCTTCTTCGGTTGACCTAGGAATGTTCTCAAGGCTGCTGCGAATGGCCTTGACTTCTTTGACCTTGGTCAACATCTCTTGTTTCTTCTATTTGATGGCATTGGGGATCTAAACCAAGTTGGACTCATGGCAATTGATGGTGGCCTTCACACTTTCTAGTTCTTTTTCAAGTTCAGCACGCCAAGCTCCCAGCTAATTCAACTCTGGTTCAATTTTGTAAGAGGAATTCTTCAGATTGTTAATTAGTTGTGCTAATGCTTTAGCTTCTTATTTATTGGAATTCTTCTTGGCCATCAAAGCTTCACGGTCAGATAGATTTCTTTGAGCTTTTTTCACCTTTGGGGCTTGATCTTCAATGATGGATAAAGGTGTCAAGGCTTCGATGAGATCTAGGGACAAATTATCCTTGATAGCTAAGAAGATTCTTCACATTAGATCTACATCTTGAACCAAATCGGCTATATCCTTCTCAAGCATTGGCAGTATGTCCCTTAGCCAATTTCTGGTCTCTTCTAATAAAATCTCTTGGAGAGAGGTGGCTGATGAGCTAATCTCACCTTCATTTATGTATTCTTCAAAGTTTGAGTAGTAGCTCAGAGCTGTAGAATTAAGTGTCTATATATGAGCAAAGGAAATCTTATTAAGAGGATCGAATCAGTTGAGAAAAAGACAAATGAAGTAAACATAGTACCTTTTCTAGAAGAGGCTCTAGTTGAAGAGAAGGAACAGTTGATGATGTGTCAGCCTCTTTTTCAATAGTCGTTTGAATTGGCTCTGGGTTTTTAGGGATAGTGTCTGCAAGCATCAAGGAGTGCTTCAGTTTATGTTTGTATAAAATGATAGATGAACATGATAATTTCTTACCATCAACTATTTGCTAAGCTGGAGAATCGGTAGATTGGGCATCAGCGTAAGCAGGATGATCATCAACTAGTGAATTATCATACCTTTGTTCTTATGCAAATGTCTTTTTAGGTAGAGTCTAACAAGGTAAATGGTTAGAAGAGAATAAAATTATATAAAATTAGAAGGCTTGAGAGGATACCTTGGTAGCATCAGGAGGTGAAATAGAGAGATGCTCATCTTTTGTCACCTGAGGTCTATTAGAAACATTAGTTGTTTCAACTATAATTGGCTCTGTAGTGGGAACAACCAATGAGATGTTGGTGGATGCTGATTCAAGTGCCTAGGATAGTAGTTTAGCACCCAAAATAGACTGGGATGCAATACTTGATGGCTGCAAAAGGGAATTGGATCATAAATTAAATATTAATGTGAGAAGGGAGATCAGTTGATTTACCTGAGTAGCTGATGGTTTGGTTCTACAGAGTCTTTCCCTAGTGGTGGTTTTCTGAGTCACACCTCTAGCTGCCTTGCGTTGGGAAGACTGGTATGTAAGTATTGCTAGAGCAGCTAGGGTCTTCATTAGCTTCTTTAAGGTGGGTGATGTGGATAAAATTCTTGAGGCTGGACATGGTGGATAGTATTCTATGGGATGCCCCTTCCTGACCATGCTTAGGGGATCGAATACGGTGTCCTAAAAAAGTTTGTTAGAACAATTGGCAGGGGAATTTATTGAATAATTTTTCTAAAAAGAAATGGTAAGTTACCTCACTGTTAGAAGCAAAATCTTCATCTAGAGCTAAGCAGCTAGGATGGACTGACCCACAGAAGAGATGAGAGTGCTATTCTTGCCACCAGGAGTCAAACAGGTTGGAAGAGAAAGTGACTCTTGTCCAGTCATGCAAGCAAAAGGAACAAAGATCTGATCCTAGTTGAAAGACTCTTAAGGCTTCCATTACTTCACTAATATCTTCTCTTGGCTTCAGTGTATTATTGAAGAACAGTTGAGGAGATAGCTGACCAAGGCCGAATTGATGGGCCAAGAAACAAGGATTGTAGAATACGTAAGTTTGAAGATTTTTTGGGAGAAAAGAACCGATAGCCATTTTGCCATGGCCATGGCAAAATTCAGCTGGCAATACACAGGGTTTGATGATGCAACTAAAAATTGTTGTAGCTGTTTCATTTGAGTAGCCTGATTCAAACCAAAATTTGACTAGCAGAACTAATTCATTATCTTCATCTTCATCATAAGGTAGCCAAGTCAAGACGTTTGCATCAAATCCTCTGTAGAATTTTTTAAAGAGATGGCCTACATCAATAGCAATTGTTATGGTTGATGTAGCCTCACCATAATTCATGCACTATCGAGTTCTTTCTTCTTTTCCTTTGTAATCTTCAGCAAAGTTGGAAGAAGGAAAGCTCAGATTTCTGAGATCAGGTCTTACAATCTTATGCATATACAGGTTCAGCCATAGTTGTATTAACCATCAAGGGCCACTAATGGTGTGCACTGGTTTGTTCTTCAGCAACTAGATAGCTACCTGGTGCATCAGATGATAAGCAGATCCTAGCAGGTATTTTCCAAGAGGGATTTCATTGCCAACTGCTAGACGCTCTGCCAAGTATTTATGATTGAAAGTTGGACCATAGGATGATCCATAAAAGATGAATCTTTCTAGCCACATGTTTGTCGACGAAATAAGGTCGGCAGTCTACCTAGGGGTATGCCCAAGGTAGTAGATTATCGGCAGACAGATGCGCAAGCCCCAAAACAAGACGGTGATGCAAGACAGACACGAGGTTTTATCCAGGTTTGGCCGCCAAGAAGGCGTAATACCTACGTCTTGCGTCTGATTTGTATTGCTGTATGTCAATAAGAGATGTTTCTTAGAGGGGTCCCCTACCCGCCTTATATAGTCTGGGGGGTAGGGTTACAGATCTGGAAACTAATCCTAGTCAGTTACAATTGCCATATGTGGCCGGATAAGGATTCCTATTCTAACCGACCAGGATCCTGCTTGGTCACCAAATCTGTCTTGATTCCTTGTGCGGGACTCCAATCAGGTTAACTGGGCCGCACGTCGTCTTTCGGGTGGACCGAACCCATCGATCCGGGCCAGCCCAAGCTTAGCTGTAAGGGTATAGGGGTTAATACCCCCACAGCTAGTCCCCGAGCATCATGTATTATGCTGTGACATGCCATTTTAACCTTCTCCGACAAGTGAGGCTTGAATCCTTGATGCCTCTGACCACCGTTTTTACCGGAGAAGTAGGTTGTCCGAAGAATGTATGGTGCTCTTAAGAAAAAAGAAAAAGATTTCTGTCCTGAGAAGTGTGCCCACTTGTATTTCTAAAAAGAAATGTAAGTGGTCTTGAAGCATAGCGTCCTTGGACATCAGAAGCGTAGGGGTCGAAAAACAAACACATTCACCGCAAGGTAAAGTGTGCCCACTTAGTCCCCGAGCCTGGTAGTAGGTGACGTAGGCACGTGGTGCCAGGGTCTAAAAAGAATTCCTAGTTTAGTTGAAAACCGAATTGCCGTACAGGCAAAACGAGATGCACCGGCAGGTGCATCGTACCGACGTAGTCCCCGAGCTTGCTAGAAGGCGAAGTATGAGCCTTGTAGCAAGGTCTAAAGAAATGTCTCTTAACTGTATGTGAGTACAAATCACATGTAGCCAAGGAGAACCATTATTCAAGCAGTGGTCGGGGCAGTCCCTGAGCATATTAATAATCCTTACAATCATTCAAAGCATAGGGGTCGATTAAACAAACACATTCACCACAAGGTGAAGTGTGCCCACTTAGTCCCCGAGCCTGGTAGTAGGTGACGCAGGCACGTGGTGCCAGGGTCTAAAAAGAATTTCCACTGTAGTTAAGAATCCAATTGCCGTACAGGCAAAACAAGATGCACCGGCAGGTGCATCGTACCGACGTAGTCCCCGAGCTTGCTGGAAGGCAAAGTATGAGCCTTGTAGCAAGGTCCAAATAAATGTCTCTCAACTGTATGTGAGTACAAATCACATGTAGCCGAGGAGAGCAAAACTCCAAGAAGTGGTCGGGAGAATCCCCGAGCACAGCAGTGGTCATAGCAGTTCCTGAGTACGGTAATGGTTGGAGCAGTCCCTGGGCACGGCAGTGGTCGGAGCAGTCACCGTGGTCGGAGCAGTCCCCGAGCACAAGAGTGGTCTGGGCAGTCCCCGAGCACAAAAGTGGTCTGGGCAGTCCCTGAGCACAGTAGTGGTTAGGGCAAATCCACGATCACGTGCGCTGCTTGTACTATTATTTGGTGTATTTATTTGTCTCTATTCTCTGCCAAGTCCAGTCTGACACGTCTGGTCAAAAAAGCAAATGGGTATAGTACGTCATTATGTCTTCTTACTCTTTTCTGGCAAACAGTCGGTTGACACCTGTATTGAGGTGTGTCAGTGTGGGCCCTCTTACACTATCAACGAAGAGGCGCGTACACTGGTAACGAAGGAGCACGTTTATTGGTGCAGATTTCGAGGTTGTGTGAACAACCATCTACGGCATGTGCGCACGACTCCCAATATTCTTGGGCGAACGAAACGACGGGGCTCTTTGTTTTATATAATGTAGATCTGGTAAGTTACTCACACCGTTCCCCATTGTCATCCGCCGCCGCAGCCTTCTTCTTCCTCCTGCCGAACCCTATTCCTCCAAAAATCATCGCCAATCCCCTCACCATCCCGCATCCACCCCCTTAGTAAGGACAGACTAATGGCGAAGAGAGACGCCCAAAAGAAAGGTGGGGTCATGGCAAAGGAATGGTGGAAGTCGCGGAGCAATGAGCAGACCATCGAGGATCTCGTCGCCATGGGAGTGCTCCACAACAAGGCACTCGCGGGATGGCGTGCACCGGAAGGAGAAAGCTTCCCCGATCCACAACCAGGTGAGATTATGGTTTTCGAAGACTTCTTCAAATGGGGTTTCGGGATTCCAGTGCACCCTTTCCTTCAGGGTCTCTGCTTGTACTATGAGATTGGGATTTGCAATCTGCATCCCAACTCGATTCTCCTTATCTCCACCTTCATCCATCTCTGCGAGTCTTATGGTGGCTTCCAGCCCCATTTCGACCTCTTTCGCCACCTGTTCTGTCTTTGGAAGAAAGGGAGCGGTGGCTCGAAGATAGCCGGAGGCGTCTACCTGAATCTGCGTGACGGCATGAAAGCACAATACTTGCACTGCCCCTGGAACACCTCGCTGGATGAGTGGTACAAGAAGTGGTTCTACATCCGTGAAGAGCCGAACACCATCACCTTGTGTGATGTGGGACTGATTCCAGAGAAGAAGAATAGCTGGATAGAGAAGCCCGAGAACCTGGAGCAGATCGCCGAACTGCTTGGGATGATCCCATGGGGAAAACTAGATGGCCCAAGTGTGGTCGGAAACTTCATCAGCCAAAGGATCCAGCCCTGCTAGAAGAGGGTTCATCTAGGCTTTGAGTACCAGGGGAGCGCCAATCCGACAAGGACCAGGAAGGAGCCGCTCGACAAGATGGAAATCAAGGCCAGGATTGGGGAGCTCTTCAACCTGGCCGATCCCAATTACGTCAGGCTCAACGACATCGAGCACACCTTCAAGCTGGCTCGACCTCCCCCAAAGGTAAATGATGCCTCCTTTTAATTGTAGATTCATGTTGTAACCATAAATTGACTGTTGTCCCCTCTGTGTGCCTCAGTGTAATGGTCATGACCGGGCAGCAGTGTTCGTGTCGCCTCCCCCCGGTGTAGATTGGCCGCAAGCTGCCGGCCCAGCAGCCCAGACCAGCGCCAGGACTAACGACGTCCACTGGGCGGCTCTCGAGACTATGGAGGACGCATCGACCAGAGCCACTGGCAAGCGTCCGGCGGCCAGCAAACGACGCCAAGTCATCTTCCCCCTGTCAGATGATGAAGTAGAAGATGCGGACATCATCCGGCTTGTCCCTCGAAAGAGGAGAAGGCAAATGGGGTCATCGGAGCAGGGTGGCGCCTCCGTGCCAGTAGTGGTCACATCACCGATCACTGCAACACAGAGGACAAGCGAGGGAAACATCGAGCATCAAACCCCGACGCCTTTACCGGAGGTGGAAAAAGACCCGGTGGAACCTGCCGAGCACGCGGAGCAGGGGCGGTCGAGGAGACGCTCCTTTGCCACATCATTCCACAAATCGAAGCTGTAAGTATCTATATCTTTGATGTAAGCTTGTAATTTGCATTGGATACTATTATCTCCTAAAATTGTATCTAATATATTAGATCGGCGTCCACTGAGAACCCCGACCAGCTAGCCGGGTGCGGCACATCTTCGCCAGCAACAGCGGAACAAACTGCCCAGTAGCCAGCCGTGGAGGAGCCTGTAGTAGGCACTCCGCCTGGACCTCAGCAGGCGGATGACCAGACACCGGTCCCCGAGCGGCTGGTCGAGAACATAGCCGAGCGGAGTACAAGTGCTCCGAGCACAAACCCTGCTGAGGCGAATACCATGGCGCCAAGGGAGCCGGATCTAGCCGAGGAGCAGCAGCCAGAAGTGGCCCAGAGCACTCTTGCCGACGCGACGGCTCATGGAAAAGCCCTGGTGGTCGTGGAGTCTGCAGACTCCAGACCAGCGCCGCCTCCCAAACAGGAGGCTGAAGAGGAAGAAGTAGAAGAGGTCCTGGGTCGTCCCCAAGATAGGCGACAACATGTATATGTGTCGCGCTATCGGAATGACGAATGGGTTATGCACGAAGAAATCCTAGAGGTCGAAGAGACCCTAAGAGTCGAATGGGCGGCCAAGCATCTGGTGACAGAAGTCTAGGTATATTTGGCTTGAATCCTTGACCCTGTTGTGTAGTCGAACTGTCTGACTTAGCTTGTCTGTATGCAGGACTTGATGAAAACCGCAAAATACCAGAAAAGGTGCTTCGACCAGATTGAAGGAATCACAGCGACCAATAAAGAGCTGGCGGCCGAAGTGGAACGCTTGCGGCACCAACTTGAAGCCGCCGACCAGGAGAGGATAGAGTGAGAAGCACAGAACCAAAACCTGGTCGGCCAGCTCAATAACAAAGAGCAGGAGAAAACAAGTAAGTTTTCACCTTATCATAGCAAGTGCAGGAATTGTGTTATTATGTTCTTGGCAGTAACAGCTGTAATGCAGGTTTAGAAGCTGAAGTGACCCGCCTCCAAGGGGAAAATAGCCGTGTGACCGCAGAATGTGGTCGCCTGAAGGAGGACAACGAGAAACTAGCACGCAGCCAGTCTAAACTCCAAGACCACACCACCAAAATGAAGGATGACCTGAAAAGTAAGTATTCCAGATCACCTTTCTCATTCTATCTCCCACCTTGCCTTGTCGTGTCATCACATTTGATGTCTTGTACTGCGTTTAGTTTTGAAAGTCAATGCCAAGAGGCACCTAGAGGCCGTGATCAAAGAGCGTGACGACTGGAAAGCACGATGCCTCAAGGCCACCGAGGAGCAGGACACGTGGAACAAGCGGTGCCAAGAAATGGCAACTGGCATTGTGCCCATCCTCGACCTTATTGACCCGGCGCTCACAGAGGAAGAGCTAAGGATGCCCCAGCTCGGACTGGTCGAGAGATGCAGACAAGCGTGGGGATGGTTCCAAGAGTTCGTGAAGGAGGCGGGTGAGTACACGGGTGCCCATGTACTAAGCATGGTGCGTGCCAACTACCCCCTGATCGATCTCAAGCGCCTGGAGGCTGGGTACCCGAAGGAGGTAGACCCAGACAAGGCAGAAGAGCTTCGGACGGCCCAGCTGGACTTGTCGTCAAAGATAATTGGCGATATTAACCTGTGTGGAGGTGGGACAGCACCTGTACAGGGTATGCCATCGACAAGCCAGCTAGAAATGCCGTCAGCTGCAAGCCAACCAATGAAGCCTGCGGTCTCGACCAGCCAGGCACCGGCGAGGCCATCCCCTTCAGCTCGACTAGCGCAAGAGTCCCCAAGACTCGAGTAGGGTATCAGAGGCGGCGAGCAGTAAATGCCACGTGCCCCGACCAGCCAATGTAATAGGCTTAGAGCTATAGAAGGAGGACATAGTTGTGTTATTGTAAACTTGAGCCTCTTCAGGCAAGCTTGTAATAACGTAACTGTATATCATTATAAGCTTGTTTGCTTTGTACAAAACGTATTTAAGCTTGAAACTTTTTGTTGGTGTAACTAAGTGAGAACATGTTAACGTTCTGTTTAGTTGTACAGTTTTGCTCGACACATCATCCCGAAGAGTTTGTGTGGCCCTAGTTTGGCATGTGGTCGGAGTGTGAGGTACTGTGACCTGTGCACATGTGGACGCGGACAAGTCAAACCAGGGGGGACCTGCCGATCACCTGTAACATAGAGAGCAGATCCCGTGCACGTGTTGGGAGAAACCGGAGACAGGGCCTGCTCCGAAAACCGTAGAAGGAGTGGTGGTCGGCTTGTACTGGCTAAGTTAGAATAACCATAAAATTCGGAGTGACACATTAGAGTGGTCGGAGAAATCATAATTGCTTTATTGAAGTAAATCGAAAATACAAGTAGAGTACATATCTCAGTAGTTAAGCATAGAAACGTCTAAGCTTGTCGATGTGCCACGAGTTTGGTACGTCCGTGCCGTCTAGGTGAGCTAACCTGTAAGACGTTGGACGTGTGACTTCCTGATCATGAAGGGTCCCTCCCATGGGGTTGCGAGTTTGTGGACACCAGCCTGGTTCGTCTTCCACTTCAGGACTAAGTCCCCGACCATGAAGAAACGCTCTTTAACATTCTTGTTGTAGTACTTCATTGACTTTGCCCTCGTCAAAGTTCTCTACCCATGCTAATCTGAAAGCTATATCTGGTGGGAGGACTGCCTCAGCGCCGTAAACCATAAAGTATGGTGAGACGCCGGTGTTACGACTAGGCTAGGTTCGGAGGCCCCAGACCATGGCTGGTAACTCCTTGAGCCATCTTTCGGGAGCTTTGTCGTTTTCTCTATACATCCTCTTCTTTAGTGCGTCCAAGATCATTCCATTTGCCCGCTCGACTTGCCCATTAGCTCTAGGGTGCGCCACCGAGACGTATTTTACTACTATGCTCCTTTCATCGCAGAAGTCCCAAAAAGCGTTCCCAGTGAACTGAGTACCCAGATCAGTAATGATGCTGTTGGGTACGCCGAAACGGTGGATGACCTAGTCGAGGAACGTGACAGCCTTCTCTGAGGATGCCTGTACCAGAGGCATGTATTCTATCCACTTAGAAAATTTGTCAATTAGCACGAAGACGCATGTAAATTTCCTAGGAGCCGGTTTGAAAGGCCCGATCATGTCCAGTCCCCAGCATGCGAAGGGCCAAGAGGCTGGAATTGTCTGGATCTCATGTGCTGGTACATGGATTCTCTTGGCGAAGAACTGACAACCCTCACAGCAGCAGACTAGCTTCTCTGCGTCGGCTACTGCTGACGGCCAATAGAACCCTGCTCGGAAAGCCTTACCGACCAGTGTTCTTGAGGCCGCGTGGTTACCGCAGGAGCCAGAGTGGATTTGGTCTAGGAGATGCTCGCCTTCCTCCTAGGTTATACACTTCATCAAGATTTCCTCCTTTGCGTTTTTGCGCCATAACTTGCCATCGACGAGCAGATACTGCTTACTGCGACGCATCAGGCGCTCGTTTTCTGTTCGATCAGTATAACCGCTACCATCTGTTAAGTACTTGATGAAAGGTGTTCTCTAGTCTGGCTCATGAGTGGTCGAAAGCGGCTCGGTTGTGCTTGGCTCCAAAACCGTAGCCACTAATTGTTGGTCTAGAGCTTTGTCGACCGTAGAATCTTCGTCTTCGATGGAAGGCGTGAGCAGGTCTTGGACGAATATGCCATGTGGGATTTTGGCTCAGGATGATCCTAACTTTGACAATGCATCCGCTGCCTGGTTCTTGTCCCGGACCATGTGTATGTACTCGATGCCATAGAACCTGCCTTCCAGCTTTCTTATCGATTTGCAGTATGCATCCATCTTTTTGCTAGTCGTGTCCTAGTCCTTGTTGAGTTGGTTGATGACTAGAGCTGAGTCTCTATAGACATAGAGGCGTTTAACACCAAGCTCAACCGCAATGCGTAAACCATGCAGGCATGCTTCATACTCGGCGGCGTTATTAGATGCTGGGAAATAAATCCTGAGGACGTACCAGAGCTGCTCCTTGGATGGTGACACGAAAAGAACTCCTGCTCCCGCACCATCAATGTTGAGAGAACCATCGAAGTACATCGTCCAATATTCGTCAGATCCCGGAGAGGCAGGCGTGCTTAAGTCTGTCCACTCGACGATGAAATCGACGAGTGCCTGAGACTTGATTGTAGTACGGCTTGCAAATTCCAAGGAAAAGGGGCATAGCTCCATTGCCCATTTGACGATGCGCCCGTTCGCATCCTTATTGCGAATGATGTCCCCCAAAGGATACTCGGTCACGACCACCACAGATATCCATCGAAGTAATGTCTCAACTTTCGGGATGTTATCAGTATGGAGTAGAGTAGTTTCTGAATCTGTGGGTACCTGGTCTTGGATTCGTTGAGTACCTCACTAATGAAATAAATTGGCCGCTGTACCTTGTAGGCGTGGCCCGGCTCATCGCGCTCGACCACCATTGTAGTGGAAACCACCCGATCGGTTGCCGCAATGTAAAGTAGGAGAGTTTCGTCTTCTCTGGGAGTAGTAAGTACCGGAGGTGATGTGAGGTATTCTTTTAGCTGCGTGAAGGCAGCGTCTGCTTCCTCCGACCACTCAAACTTCTCGGATGCTTTGAGCAGTTTGAAGAACGGTAGCCCTTTTTCTCCTAATCTTGATATGAAATGGCTTAGAGCGGCCATGCATCCGATAAGCTTCTGGACATCTTTCACCTTTTTTGGGGGCTTCATGTCTAAGACAGCTTTGACTTTCTCCGGGTTAGGGCGTATGCCATCGTAACTGACGACGTTGCCGAGCAGTATGCCAGAAGGAACGCCAAAGATGCACTTCTTTGGGTTTAATTTCCATTGGAACGTATTGAGGGCTGCAAAGGTGCGTTCTAGGTTGTCAACAAGGGTACATACTTCCTTGGTTTTGACAACTACATTGTCAACATAAGCCTCGACGAGGCTGTCTTTTATCTCGTCGTTGAGGCAGGCCTGTATAGCGCGTTGGTAGGTAGCCCTGGCGTTTTTGAGCCCGAACGACATAGTCATGTAGCAGTAGGCGCTGAAAGGCGTGATGAAAGATGTCTTGATCTGGTCATCCTTTTTGAGAGCGATCTGGTGATAACCAGAGTAGCAATCGAGAAAGGAGAGCAGCTCGCAACCGGCAGTTGAATCTACGACCTCGTCTATGCGAGGTAAGCCGAAGGGGTCCTTAGGGCAGTGTTTGTTGAGATCAGTGTAATCAACGCACATTCTCCATTCATTATTCTTTTTGCGTACAAGAACCGGGTTGGCTAACCATTCTGGATGATACACTTCTTTGATAAATCCGGCTGCCAAAAGCCGTGTAACTTCTACCCTAATCGCCTCCTTTTTGTCGCGAGCGAACCGTCGTAGCTTCTGCTTGATTGGTTTGGCCTTGCTATTGACATTTAAGGAGTGCTCAATCAAGTTCCGAGGTACACCGGGCATGTCAGAAGGTTTCCATGCAAACACATCCACGTTGCTCCTCAAGAACCTAATGAGCGTGTCTTCCTATTTGGGATCCAGGTTGTCCCCGATGAGGGCCGTTTTGCTGGGATCGCCATCGACCAGCTAGATCATCTTGTGCTCCTTGGACCTGATGTTCTTGCGTGGAGCCTCGAGTTTTGGGATCTCCAGGTGGTCAGCTGAGGTTTCCTTAGCGTCGAGCATGGTCTCGGCCATGCGAATAGAGAGGTCATGGGCCTCTACTATTTTGAAGCTGTCGTCCTCGCAGGTATAAGCTGCATATACGTTGCCCCTGAGGGTTAAAACTCCTTTCTCGGTAGGCATCTTGAGCACCAGATACCTGTAATGAGGTATGGCCATGAACTTGGTGAGCGACGGTCGACTAAGAATAGCATGGTAGGTGCCGTCGAAGTCAGCGACCACGAAGTTGACATAGTCGGTGCGGAAGTAGTTCGGAGTCCCGAATTGCATAGGTAGCGTGATCTACCCGAGAGGTGTAGAGCTCTGTCCGGGGAGAACGCCCCAGAACTATGCCTCATACGGCTTCAGGTCCACCTAGGCTATTTTTAGGGTGGGCAGGCTGTTCTTGAACAGTATATCAATGGAGCTGCCGCTATCGATCAGTACCCTATCGAACTGAACCTTGTTGATACAAGGATTGAGGACCAGGGGAAAACGCCCTGGCTCAGGTATGGTGGCCCATTGGTCCTTCCTGCTGAAGTAGATTTCACGGTGAGACCACGGAGGAAGCCGCGGATCGGTGAGAAGGTTGTCGGTGTTTGCCACGTTCAAGCAAGTGCGGACGGGCAGCTTGCGTTCTCATTTGGTCTCAATGGACACCTTGTCGCCGATGATGGTGTGCACGCGATCAGTTGGCTTGACGTATTTATGACGAGGGTCTGCATCGTCGTCGTCGTTATCCTCGTTGCGCTGTTCCCCTGTGTCGTTAGGCTTGTCGGACGTATCCGGAGCCTGTTGACGCGTGTAGATAGTCTTGAGGACGCGGCAATTCTCCATGGTGTGGTTCGACTTAGGATGGAGCTGGCAGGGCCCCTTCAATGCTTTGGCGTTGTCGTCCTCGTAGTTACGACGTCCACCGCCCTTTTTCACGGTATTGACCTCGCCGTCGTCTTCCCGAGCATGCTTGCTCCTGTAATCGTTACGGTGGTTGCACCGCTGATTACATTGGTCATGGTGGTCGTGGGAGTCGTTGCGCTGGTTGCGGCGGTCAAAATTGTTGTTCCGACCACGATTGCCGCGGTAATCGTCGTGGTGTGGAGGGTGGTCAGAGCGTGGAACCCTTGCTGCTGCTTCAACAATTATCTTTTTAGCGTCGTCAGCGTCCGCATATTTCTTAGCGGTGGCCAAGAGCGCTGTGACTGATTTAGGTCTCTTCCGGAGGAGCTTGTCTCTTAGGGCGTCGTGGAAGCGGAGGCCAGTGACGAAAGCCTCGATTGCTTCGTTGTCGGAGATTGATGGGACCTTGATGCGCATCTCCGAGAAACGCCGAACGTACTCGCGCAGTGGTTCGTCTTTCCGATCTCGGATCCATTGCAGATCTTACTTGTTGCCGGGTTGTTCACAAGTAGCGATGAAATTGTCGATGAAGGCCTGCTTGAGCTCCTGCCAAGAATCAAAATAGTTCATCGGCAAGCTAACCAGCCATTGGTGACCTGCATGACCAACAGTGACTGGGAAATAGTTAGACATGACGTGCTCATCGGCCATGGCTGATCGGCACGCAGTTTCGTAGAGCATGACCCATAATTCGGGGTTTTCCTTGCCGTCGTACTTCTGAAGTTTCTCGAGCTTGAAATTCTTGGGCCATATGACTTGGCAAAGGTGTGGAGTGAACTGCTTCAGACCCGGCGGGCCGTGGGTGGTGTCATACTCCATATGGTGGTGGCTTTCATAGGATGCTCGATCGTCGGCTCTCTGGTTGATGCGAGCGCGCAGATCGCGTCCACCGAGGTAATGGCAGAGATCGTTATTGCCATCGCGGCGATCTCGATTGCCATCTGGATTAGCTCTGCGACCATGGTTATCACGGCGATTGTCGCGGTTATCTCGATGGTTGTCACCTCGAACATCGTGGCGGTTATCCCCCCGGCGGCGGTTGTCATCCTGACCACCATCATGACCACCGTTTCTACCTTGACGGTTATCCGATGGGTCGTTGTTGCGCGAGCCACGTTGGTTGAGTGGCTATGAGCGACTTGAGTATTGGCGGCTGTGGCTTGATTCGACGGAAACGGATGGAGCCCGGGCTTGATTCATCTCTGCGGTCTGAGCCATAGCAGTCGTCAGATAAGCTTGTATGTCATCATGGACTGCTTGGGTCTCGGGAGTATTGGGCAGCCGCTGCATTGTCGCCATGGCGACGGCTACGTTGGCGCTTGGGGTCTTAAAGACTTGTTTGTCCCCCACCCTGTCGAAAGCATTGTTGAGGTCACGTGGCTAGACCCTTATGCGTCGTGCCTCCTGGTCTGCTTCAGCTTCGATTTGTCGGCGATTAAACCGGTCAATATTGCGTGCTTCGCGTGCAGTCTTTTCTTGTTCTGTTTCACCAACTGCTGGCGGCTCGTCATTGCTGACAACATGGATCAAATCCCCTCGTCTTGGCAGGAAAGACGGAAATTGGGGGAAACCCGGGGCGTGGTCTGGTAGATCCAGATCGTATTTGATGCCTTCATCTTCGTGACGCTGAAGCTCGGTGTGGACAGATGCGTTGGATGCGATGCCAAATGGGGAGCTGGAGTCACCCTCTCGGACTGTGTGGACGGATCCTTCTTGATAATCTTCAATCCAGACCATGTTGACGAGGTTGCATGGCTTCGGCCGAGATCGATGTATAGGACATAGATCCGAGCGACGTTGTAGGTTGTACGCGTAGCTGGAGGCAGCGTTTTGCAGGCCGTAGGGCTAGACCTGGTGGTTCTCCGTTGGGGCTTCGTACTCACAGAGTCGGAGACCCGTCGCGAAGGCTGGCTGGCGACGAGCGAAGCACCCCTCAGGAGTAGATACGACCATGAGATCTATTCCAAGTCGCGCAGGACGACTGGTCCGAACTGGTCGGGTAGATCTATTGTGGGGCGTGGTTACCTGCTCATTAGGTTGGCTTTGAATCGTACTTACTAGAGCTAGGGTTTCAGCGAGTTTGATGCCGACCCGATCGATGGAGTCGAGCAGGTCGGTGTTGTCGATCTGCTTCCCCCTGTAGCGAGGAAGCGAATGACGGGTTGTCGGCGTGGCTGTAGGCGTGGTCGGAGCCAGATGTACCGTGGTCGGAGCCAAATCCATCGTGGTCGGAGCCATGTCCGTCGTGGTCGGAGCTGTCGGAGCCGTGTTCACCGTGGTCGGAGCTGTGTTCACCGTGGTCAGAGCCGTAGCCGATGCAGGTGAAGTAGTAGTCGGCGCAGGTTGAATCCACGCCTCCTCCGTGGTTATGGCGATGGAGTCGTCGGAGCCGGTGGTCCAGGTGATCTGGCCGATGGTGAACATGAGGCCGTCGGGCGTAGCCATGGAGCCGGAGATGATGACCATCTTGTTTGCTTGGAGAGCAGTACGCACACCCCCTACCTGGCACGCCACTGTCGACGAAATAAGGTCGGCAGTCTACCTAGGGGTATGCCCAAGGTAGTAGATTATCAACAGACAGATGCGCAAGCCCCAAAACAAGACGGTGATGCAAGACAGACACGAGGTTTTATCCAGGTTCGACCGCCAAGAAGGCGTAATACCTACGTCCTGCGTCTGATTTGTATTGCTGTATGTCAATAAGAGATGTTTTTTAGAGGGGTCCCCTGCCCACCTTATATAGTCTGGGGGGCAGGGTTATAGATCTGGAAACTAATCCTAGTCAGTTACAATTGCCATATGTGGCCGGATAAGGATTCCTATTCTAACCGACCAGGATCCTGCTTGGTCACCAAATCCGTCTTGATTCCTTATGCCGGACTCCGATCAGGTTAACTGGGCCGCACGTCGTCTTTTGGGTGGACCGAACCCATCGATCCAGGCCAGCCCAAGCTTAGCCGTAAGGGTATAGGGGTTACTACCCCCACAATGTTCAAGAAAGCTACATGTTCCCTTTCGGCAACAGTTGATCCATCTCCAATGTGGTTCAGAATGTAGCTTGCCCATCCTGTGCAGTCTAATATTTTGACTAATTTCTTGGATCTAGCACTTAAGAAGTCATAAGGTTGCATTGATCCTGTTATTCTAAGGCCTATCAACATATAAACATTGGCCAAAGTGATGGTCATTAGGCCATGACAAAAAACGAAAGCATTTAAGGTGTTGGACCAGAAGTAAGATGCAGAAATCAGAACTGAATCATTCCTCTCCATTCCAGACAGTGAGTGTCAAGCATTGATTCAAGTCATAATTCTCCCAATCTCCAGCCTTTTCCTCCGATACTCTATGAAACTAATCTCTCCATCCCTTAGGCATTTTGGGCTAGTTTCTAAAGGGAGTTTTGGTGTTCTAGGAGGATAAATCTACTACAGATTGTTTAAAGGGGATTCGGTTGGTTTCTTGACTGATAAAGTCAGATGGATTAGGGTCACCCATAGGCCTAAGATAATAGACATTGGTAAGAATAGCCGATGGAATCAAAATTTCATTCCTCATTTCCTAGAAACCAGATAGAATAAATTTGAGAAGAAATGAAATACAGGGTAACGGCTAATACTTGGAAGATGGGAACTTGAAAGCATACCTCAGGGACGTGGTCATAGGTCACCATCGTAGCCAAAATATATCTGAATCTGAGGAAGGTTATTTGAATAACAGCTTGATAGGGTAGAGGATTTGCTAGGGTTAAGGCCTTGGCGATGGCGGCTTTGGTTGTTGAGGATTGCTAGAGAAAGAAGGGGAAAGTGAATAGGCCGAGTGAGTTGGAAATAATACTGTTGGGGTATTATATAAAATTCATACAGAGAAATCAGGAGTCACGCGTATATTTTGGAATAAACGGTTATGACACGGTGAGCAGGTAAATAGAAATTTTAAAATAAAATCATTTTTATCTCAAAATTGGGGGGCATGTGTTTACACCAAAATTTGGAAAGAAGAACGCGGGAACTCAAAGCTTCTACGATTGTATCATCAAGAAATCGATCAGATGTGAATCGATATCGGTTGGTTTTGATGCAGTGTTAGAATCGGTTATTTTATAGATGACATCAGCAGACAACGTCAATAGACTATGTACGAATGGCGTCGGGGAAAAATATGTCGGACTCTACAAAAAGGAAAAGATTGCGGTCCAAGTTATTTTTAAGTTAGGAATATTTTCTTTTATTCCAAGAATTGTAATGAGTCGTATTTGAGTATGATTCATGTTTAGGTTTCAGGTATAAATATTAGACCCCAGTTATTGTAAAAAAGACAATCAATCAATACAATTACTTTTTCTGGCTTCACGCCAACCCTTAGGAGTAGGAGTACTGTAGAAACTCGGTGAGTTCTTCAACAAGCAGGGCTGCATCGACTGATCGACCTCCGACTTATCTATGAGTACTGTCACGACTTGTATTATGCTTGTAAAGCTGCATCAGCTGATTGATCTTTTATGAGCCATAATATAAGTTAGTTATCGATCTGTGTCATAGTTTGTAAGGCTGCATTAGTTGATTGACCTCTTATGAACCATAATATAGATCAAACTTATCGATCTTGTGTTAAATAACTTGTTTAACACAATATCCCTAGTTATCAAATCTACTAAGATTAGTAAGATTTTCCTTGTTGTTTTTGGTTGATTCACCGTTATCGATCTTGTTATGATTAATGTTTTATTAATTATAACAAATCACCTGAATGAGATAGAGATAGATCGGCATCATATCATCTTAATTGGTCATCCTTTGATCTGGTCACGCTTTAAATCTCATAATTGATGACTTAATTTCGCTAGATCAGCTATTTTATATCTATTCCAATCAAACATAGTATGCATCCAAACACATGTTTCAATCTTGAATAAACTCATTAGTTAATGAGATCTAATCTAATGACACTACCATAGCTACATCGACTTGGTCGAACCTCACTGGTAAGACTTTGGATTAGAGATTATCGATTAGTGGTTTTGTTAATGATCGAGATATGTACTCTGTTTGTTTGCTATGCATACATCAGCTATTTTAGCCGATTCGCCTGTGCTTTCACACATATAGCATGTTTTTTATGAACCTGTCAATATATAGATGGCTTTATAGATTCTTTGGCTTTAGTTTGTTGTTATTATCATAGCTGTATCGATCCGATCGAACCTCACTGTTGATGACAACAGATTAGATTTAGAACGTTTATAGATTCATTTGTACTAGACAGTCGATTTGTTCGCATGTTATATCCTTTCTCGTTAAACTTATCGGCTCAATGCTTTACACTGGTTATATCCATCTAGCTGATGAAGTTTCTTCATATTATTTATATTTGGGTGTATTGCACTTGTTCTGTCTAGATTAATCAATCATAATAAAATCGCTATGACCCATAAGTATCGGTTATTTTGAATTCGTACCATCATCATTGATAATAGCCGATAATCTTCAATTCAGTGATCCTTGCTTTACTGGTATGATGGATATCGACTATTTAGTCGATAGCCCCATCGAATTGGCTGTTTAGCCACATATTTGGAACTATCTGGAGCAACACCGACATGTTCATCCTTAAACTACAGATAAGATTTTCTCTCCTTATCAAATGCAGGCCAAATTGACTGGCATGCCATTGGATCTTCATAATCGACTAGTCATGTGTTGAAGCCAAGCATATCTCCAATCTCATTCCATTCAGATCGTTCGGCTTGCTGTGTGTTGGCTACATCGCCACATTTTTCGCACCAACACATAGGAACCTTGTGAGCTTAGCCAAAGCCCTCCCACTCATCTCCGTCATTGATTCATCATCTTTGTAGGATTGGGAGTGAATCCAAGTGCATTGCTTGAGTGATTTCATCTAGAGGCACTTGGTGTTCGTGTTTCGCTGCGGGATTCGCTTGTTACTCTTGGTGGTTGTCGTCACCTAGATGGATTGGTGCAGTAAGGATCGTTGAGCGAAGGAAGATGCTTGTCACTAGCTCTAATCATGGTGATTGTGAGGGGTTCTTGATGCTCCAGCCTTCCATAATTGAAGTTAAGGAGCTGGTCGCTCCTAGGGACACGGGCCTCCGGTGTTCGCAACTGCAGCTTCTTGAGGGCCTCGACGGTTGCATCAAGGCTAGTGGAGTGAAGAAGTTGGATGGGGGCAGTAGCCCGTGCCACCTATCCATCCATGCCGACGATGAAGTCTAGGCTCCCGAAGCGCACGTGTGCACCCGGGACCCAGCTAACGCCGTGGCTAGCCAACCGTGGCCTGTTGTGGATGACGAGACACGCAAAAGGCACCTACCTAGCGGGCCAATTGTCGGTGTTTCGAATCACCAGCTAGTAAATTTTTAGTTTGCGCGTCTAACCCGGATGGCTATGCTCGGAGGAAAGAAGGATTTATACTAGTTCAAGTGGAACGTCCCTATGTCTAGTCTGTTGCTGCTTGTGTTACCAACACTTGGTTTGTAGTACGGGTTACAAACAGGCGAGAGAGGGAGAAGGTCCCAAGTCTCTGGTGAAAAGAGTGGGTTGGGTTGAGTTCCCTATCTACTGCCAAGCGCCTAAGCCTTTCGCCGCTCAGACATGCTAGATGTCTCTTTTCCCCCCTATGGGAGGCCCTGCTTCATCTTTTATAGATGAAGGGGAATATGCAGGTTACATCTAAGAAAGAGAGAGAGAGAGAAAGAGACGAGGAGAGGAAAGCTTCTAGGATTGCAACGTCTTCCATCTCCTTTATGCAGGTCCCATCAAGACACGCCTGCTCCCCATCAGGCGTTAGAAGTTTCACCCTAGACCTGTACTTTTAGACTCACAGTGGTTGAGGGTGGTATGGACCTCCATCAGGTGAGGGGGAGCCCGTGCCCTAGGGGGTCGGACGAGGCAAAGCCTGTGCCCTTGGGGTCAGGTGAGACGGAGCCTATGCTCTTAGGATAGAGCGAGGCAGAGTTTGTGCCCTCGGGGTCGGACGAGGCAGAGTCCATGCCCTCGGTATTGGACATGATGGGGCTCTTGCCCAAGGGGTCGGGCAAGACAGAGCCCACACCGTTGGGATCGGGTGACCCGGATCCCATATCCTTGAGGTCAGATGAAACGGAGCCCATGCCCTCGGGGCCGGGCAAGACCAAGATACGGTCTTGACCATCCTAGGGAGTTAGCATTTGCGACCATTAACTTCCTTCTTTCGGGTATCCTTGATACTGATACCTGATAGTAGCTCATGAGCCTGTAGAGGAGTAGTATACTCCTTCGAAGGCTTTTTAGACAGAAGGGTTCTGGGGATCTTGATCTCCCTTTGCAAGCCATAGGATGTCTTGGTATGGTCGAGATTCCTTGTGCTCGGACTCCTTAGGAGCAAGTAGCTGCGTGATTCGGGGGATCAAAGAAGATCTCTCTTGATTATGATTCCTCTCTAGGATCCGACCGATCCACCATTGTTATGCGACCACGTATTCGGTCTCCTTGTGAGTCCAACTCTTGACCCCCCCCCCTGTGCAGCAAGGGTCTGGTCGAGGGGTTAGCTCATCTTAAGGTCATCCTCCCTCAAGCGTTTTTTCGATAAAACAGAGGGGCTGAGCCATGCCATGTTTTCCTCGATGGATGAACTATGGTGCTCGATGAGCTATTGACGGGCAAGTTTGAGTGGGGCCCCGGCTTCCCGTTTGTGGGGATCTGGCATGGCTGAGTTGGTGACCGAATCTAGATTCCTGATGGCCAGTCCATATAGTTCTTGGGTCCATTGTATCGAGGGCTCATTGCCTTTCTTCGAGGAAAACCCATGGACCATGCTCTGTTAAGACTCGAACGTGGGTTGGGATGCCCACGGTGCTCGTGCGCCAAAGTACTAGCTGCTAGCGGGCCCATCCCATTCCATCTCTCACGCTAAAGGTTCCCCAGAGCGGTTGGGAACCCATCGGTGGGACAACCTTCAAACTCCTAGGCCTTAATGGGTCGTGGAGCATTTTTAGCTCTGTATCCCTACTTATGTGCGGCGGTTTTTAGTCCATCGAGGGGGCGAACCGTTGTCCGGTGCGCCCTTCGAGGACCGGCCATGGGGTCACGTGTGCACAATTCCCAGAGAGGCTAAGTGACAGGGCGTGCTGAGCGTGTTGACCTAGGCAGATGGTTCACGTCCCATCTCACCCCGCCTTATAAATAGTGGGCTCTTCCTTCATGTTTTGGCGTGCCAAACTGCAATCTTGCCTTCCCCACCTTTTGGCCACCATCATTCGGATCTACTACCTCTGCTACTCCACCGCCAACGCCCTAGGTCTATTGCTTTTGCTTTTCCACCATCGTGAAAAAGTCCTCGCTCCTCCGTCTTTGCTTTCTATGGAGTCGTGGTACCGCTCTGATGTCACCCATGCGCTCATGGAATGCCTCGTCAAGCGTGGTCTTCTTTATGGGAGGACTGACATGATGGAGTGGCTGGTTCTCAGCAATGAGGAGGTGCTGATGCCGCCCGATGGTTACATCATCTCCTTCACACCCTTCCACAAGCATGGGCTCGTGATTCCCCCTCATCTGTTCTTCTGAGGGTTGCTACACCACTACTAGATCGAGCTGCTGCACCTCAATCCCAACGAGATCCAGCACATCGTGGCCTTTATCGTGATGTGTGAGGGGTACCTGGGGATTGAGCCATACTTTGAGTTGTGGAGGTACTTCTTCGCCATCTCCCTACATAGGAAGAAGCACAGAGGTAGGGAGATCCCGGTGCTGATGGGATGCACGGGCATCCACTTCCAAAGGCAGCGGGTGGCCGAGTACATGCCCTGCCAGCTGTCTAGATCCAACAAGGGATGGCACAAATAGTGGTTCTACTTGAAGAACGACCCCACTGTCCCCTTGCCAGACTTCACCGGGCGCTTGATCGAAGAGGCACCGCCGACGTAGTCGTGGGGGCCACCCATCAAGGAGAAGAAAAAGATGCATGACATCCTCGAGGTTGTCTTATTGCTGAGGAGCCGTGGGCTTCATGGAGCCAGCATCTTTGGAGCATACTCGAGGTCATTGTGGAACTCGGCTGGACAATGCTCGCTCAGGGGCCGCTTCGCAATAGCGAGATTGCATAGGACATCCTGTGATGTGGCCGGAGCCGGGCTTCATCAATCTATCGGTGGATTTGGGCTTTTAGGCCTCTGTCGTGGTGCTGCCAGAGCATGCGGCCATGAGGGTGGTGAACCATGCTGCAGATGAGTGGAGAAGGACAACAAGGAGAATAAACGACGGGCGAAGGAGCGAGCAAAGCTATAGTGGGAGAAGTGGCGCCAAGGCTCGTCGGAGGAGGAAGATGAGGAGGAAGAAGAAGAGGAGGAGGGGGGCGATGGCTCTGGGTTGCCCATTCCTTGGGATGATCTGGCCGGTGGGGACGAGGACCCACCTTTGCCATAGGCGGGGCCCTTCCTGTGGCATCTCCTGGAGCAAGATTGGGAGGACTCAGCCCTGGAGACAGCGGGAGCGAGTTGGCCCGCTCCATCCGAGCCTTCTATGGTGCCCCCAGAGCCAAGGGGAGCCAGTGGCTCTGCCTCATCCGAGCCACCCGAGCAAAGCGAGGGCTCAAAATGGCAGCGCAACGAGGAATCACAGTCGGGGTCGGTCGGGCCAACCTCAAAACGTTAGCGCCCGACGGCATCAAGGTAAGCTGAGAGTTTTTCTGTTCTTTTGTTTTTTGACAAATTTTTTGCTATGAACTAACCGCCGTGCCTTCCGCAGCGTTGGGGGCACGGGACCCTCCTAAAGCTAGCGCCAAAGAAGACTCACACTTTGGTGGGTGCACCGGGACCTGTCTAGTGCCGTGTCAGGGGCTGGTGGGCGCGTGGTTGGGGCAACCATAGGGTCGACCGGGGAGGTGTGGTAGTCGGCCACGTCTAGGGGAGAGGAGGTAGCGAAAAGCATGTCTAGAGCACCCGTGGCAGGCGCGATGTGGCCGGGCATAGCCGCAATGCCGCAAGCAGAGATGGCTCCGCAGGAGCCATCATCTACGCTAGCAGGTGCATCGATGACAGGGCAACCGGGGCTGTCATCCAAGCAGATGGTGGCACCCATGGCGGGATGGATGGAGGAGCCCACGCCTGGTGCACCCTTAGCAGGCACGACGGTGGGGTAGGATTCCTCATCCACGTTGCTCGTCCCCTCTACCATTGGGGGCCCGCTCTAGACGAGTTGTGGTCATGAGAAGGGTCAGCGTGGAGGCATCTTGGCCTCTTGTCTGGGTCGGCGGTGACCCTCACACCTTGGGAGGACCTCAGATCAGGTGGGCCGACTATCGGGACCTAGGGGTGACGCTCTTCATCCTCGATGATGCCGCGGAGAAGAGGAAGTGGGGGAGCATCCACACGAAGGTGGGGGTCATGGTCTGCGCCCTGACCACCACGCCGAGTTTGCTGCAAGATGTCATCACTCTGGTTGGCCAGGTATAGTGCATTAGTGTTTCCAACCTTCGTCTTCCCTTTTCTTGCCTTTTAACACATACCCTTTTTATAGGTTCTCATGGACCGCGGCCAAGAGAAGTTTGCGTTCCTTCACCGCGAGAAGGGCATTTGGGATCGCCTCACAGCAGAGGAGCAGCTATGAGCCATGGGGGAGCAGCTACATGAGGGACTGGCCACCCAGCTCGCTGCCGCTCATTAAGAAGTGGCCAAACTTGCCTCCATTCGCTAGGAGTTCGCCAACCTCTAGATCAAGTACGTGGAGGCTCGTGATGACACCCGTGAAGCTAGGGAGAAACTCCTAGACCTGATCAAGAGTACGTGCATGGACGCCGTGGAGATCGAGCAGCTACAAAAGGAGCATGACAACGCCCAGCAATGAATCAACCTCCTAGAGGGTGAGATCTAGGAGGAGAAGGATCTAAAGGTCGTGGTAGAGGCGGTGACCACCAGACTTGCCATGGAGGTCAGCCAGCGATAGGAGTAGGACTAAAACTTGGAGGCCAAGGTGGCCCGGCACTGTGACGAGGCGCGCCAGCTCCAGGCGGACGTGGACTGTAAGCCCCTAGTCTTCCTTTGCCATCCTTCTCTCTAGGATCCATGGTAGGCTTTTTGACATGGTTGGTGCATGTTTTTGGTAGGTCTTGATCATAGGCTCAGGGCGGAGGTGACAAAGAGCCGTAGCCTAGAGAAGGAGCTCGATGAGGTGAAGGCCACCCTCCTAAAGGAGAGCGATGAGCACAACGCCCTATGCGTCACCGTCCAGCTGGCCTGCGATGACCTCGAGCTAGCCCTGGCATAGGAGATGAGCTCTCTCATGGTCCATGCCATCTGAATCATGGATTGGGCATGCGAGATGGCGAGGGATGCACTGCACTTTGACGTTCATCGGTTGTTCACGATCGCTCATTTTCACAATGACAACATCGATCTAGAGACGATGAGCCAAGGCTTTGTGCCCGATTACTCTAACGCCGACTAGAGGACATTGAGAAGGAGGTGGCCCCTCTGGCGTAGGACTTATCTACCAGGATGGAGGATGATATCATCCACACGAAAAATTAGTTAGTTAAGCCAAATAGTGACCTTGTAATAAATGGACATATTTTAATTTCTGCTATGGTTGAACAATCTTTTGGTTATTCATCCTTTTTTATAAAAAAAGGTTAATATGTCCTGACCCTTTCCGTGGTTAAGGCTGTAAAGCTTGGGATGCGGGTGAAACAACTCTGATCACGCTAGTGAGCAAAATGCCATAGCCGCTGGGGTGTAGTTTCTTGCAGTTCGACTAGTTTTACTTAGGGTTGTTTCCGCAGCCCTTACATTGAGATCTTAACATAAGGGAGGGTCGAGCGCAAAGAATGTCTCTGAGTAGATATACTCTTATTAGCCCTCGACTGATGCCCGACCCCCTACCGTTGCCAGGGTCGGGTATCACTAAAGATAGAGGGAACGATAGTGAAACCGATAAGAGAAAATGTTTTCATATTTCAGAAATACCATTCTTAAGCATATGCATAGGCTAGGGGTAAAAGCGACATAGCTGCTCGATGTTCCATGCGTTGGTGAAGACCTTGCCATTGATGGTCTTGATCTTGTAGGTGCCTGGTCAGAGCACCTCTGTGACGGCGTATGGTCCCTCCCACAGTGGGGAGAGCTTGTGACGGTTTTTTGTTGCTTTGGATGAGGTGGAGTACCAGGTCCCTGACGTTGAAGGCCCAACCCTACACCCGATGTCTGTGGTACCAAAAAAGTGCCTAGTAGTACTTGGCCGAGTGAAGGAGGGCAACATCACATGCCTCGTCGAGCTGATCCAAGGCGTCCTCGAGGGACGCCTCGGCTCCCTGCCCATTGTATGCCCTGACCCTCAGTGCCCCATAGTCAAGGTCGGTCAGGAGGATAGCCTCAAAACCATAGACCATGAAGAAGGGTGTGTAGCCTGTGGCCCGACTGGGGGTTGTCCTCAAGCTCTAGAGCACCGTGGGGAGCTCTACGACCCAACACCCACCAAACTTGTTCAACTGGTTGAAAATCCTAGGCATGACACCATGTAGGACCATGCCATTCACATGCTTGACTTGCCCATTCGTGCGGGGGTGCGCCACGGTGGCCCAATCAACGTGGATGTAGTACTCATCGCAAAATCAGAGGAACTTCTTCCCAGTGAACTATGTGTCATTGTCCATGATAATGGAGTTCGAGACTCCAAAGCAATGGACGATGTCGAGGAAGAATAACATGGCCTGCTTGAACTTGATCACAGAGATCGGCCAAGCCTCTATCCACTTTGTAAACCTATCTACGATGACAAGCAAGTGCGTGTAGCCCTAGGGTGTTCTTTTGAGAGGTCCGACCATATTGAGCTCCCAGACCATGAACGGCCACGTGATGGGGATCGTTTGGAGTGCTTGGTCCAACAAGTGGGTCTGTCGGGCGTAGTATTGACACCCTTCATAGGTGTGCACAATCTGCTCAGCGTCGGCCACCATGGTCGACCAGTAGAAGACATGTCAGAACACATTTCCGACCAGGGTTCTAGGTGCGTCATGATGTCCACAGACCCCACCGTGAATATCCCTGAGCAGTTGCCTCCCTTGTTCGATAGGAATGCGGCGCTGAAGGATCTTGGTGTGGGTTCACTTGTAGAGCTCCTCCTCGATAATAACGAAAGACTTGGCTCGGCGTGCGATCTATTAGGCCTTCGTCTTGTCCGTTGGGAGCACTTTGTGGAGAAGCCAATTGAGGTACGAGGTCCTCTAGTCACCTAGGGGGTCAGGCTCTACCACTGGACCTTCATCAAGCTCCATGACTTTAGGGTCGGAGGGGGTGGGCGATCAGTCAGCCCCCAAGCCTAGGGTGAGCAGCTTGTCCTTAGTCTGTCCCTGTTCCTCGTAGTGGACCAAAGGCTTGTGTTGATTGCTGGTAAAGACGCCCATCGGCACTGGCTCTTGGCTAGACGCCATCTTCGCCGGTGTGTTGGACACCTTGTTGAGCCGCCTCAGGATGTGATTGAGTTCAAGGCCATTGAACTTGTCCTCTAGCTGGCAGACTTCTCGGCAGTAAGCAGCCATCTTGGTGTCATGGCTGCTTGACTCCTTCATGATCTAACTGATGACCAGCTATGAGTTGCCTCGGACGTCAAGCCATCGGATGCCCAACTCAATGGCAATGCTTAGGACGTTGATGAGCGCCTCGTATTCGGCCACATTGTTGGAGGCAAGGAAATGGAGGCAGACCACGTACTTCATGCATATCCCAAGGGGCGCAACGAAGACCAGCCCCGTGCTGGCACCTCTCTTCATTAGTGACCCATCAAAGTACATCGTCCAGTACTCTTGGTCGATGGCTGGTGGTGGCATTTGGACCTTGTTCCATTTTGCAATGAAATCGGCTAGTGCTTTGGACTTGATGGCCATCCGAGGGGCATATGAAATGCCCTGACCCATCAGCTTGAGTGCCCACTTGGTGATTCTCCCTATGGCGTCCTGGGTTTGGATTACTTCACCGAGAGGGAAGGACATCACGACCGTCACCGGGTGTGACTTGGAGTAGTGACACAGCTTCCTCTTGGCGATCAGGACGGCATACAAGATCTTCTGGATTTGTGGGTAGCGAGTCTTGGAGTCGAACAAGACCTCGCTAATGAAGTATATGGGGCGCTGCACTATGGGGGCATGTCCCTCTTCCTCCCGCTCTACCACCAGGGCGGCGCTAACCACTTGCATGGTGGTCGTGATGTAGAGTAGGAGAGGTTCTCCATCGGTCAGGGGTCACCAGGATTGGGGCTTTCGTCAGGATTTCCTTGACTTTGTCGAGTGCCTCCTGAGCCTCGGGAGTCCACGCAAACTAATTGGTCTTCTTCAGAAGTTGGTACAGCTGGAGGCCTCATTCGCCAAGACGTGAGATGAAATGGCTAAACGCAGTGAGGCACCCCATGACTCGCTACACTCCCTTTAGATTCAAGATCAGACCCATCCTCATTATGGCCGAGATCTTTTCTGGGTTGGCTTCGATGCCGCGCTCAGAGACGATGAACCCAAGCAGTATGCCCCTCGGGACACCAAAAACACATTTTTTAGGGTTGAGTTTGATGTCGTTTGCTCATAGTTTTGTGAAGGTCTACTCTAGGTCATTTATGAGCTAGTCAGTCTGTTTGGACTTGACCACGATGTCATCTACATAGGCCTCAATGGTTCGCCTGATGAGGTCTCCAAAACACTTGAGCATACATTGCTGGTATGTAGCTCCCATGTTTTTTAGACCGAAAGGCATTGTGACATAGTAGAACGACCCAAATGGGGTGATGAAAGAAGTCATGAGCTAGTCGGACTCTTCCATGGTGATCTGATGATACCTAGAGTCGCATCAAGGAAGCAGAGGGTTTCACACCCAGAGGTTGAGTCGATTACTTGATCTATACGTGGCAAAGGAAACGGATCCTTTGGACATGCCTTATTGAGACTCATGTAGTCAACACGCATTCTCCATTTTCTATTCATTTTTCGTACAAGGACGGGAATGGCTAACCACTCGGGGTGATACACTTACTTGATGAACCCGACTGCCAAAAGCTTTGTGATCTCTTCGCCGATGGCC
The DNA here is from genome assembly GCF_019320115.1 of Miscanthus floridulus. NCBI lineage: Eukaryota > Viridiplantae > Streptophyta > Magnoliopsida > Poales > Poaceae > Miscanthus > Miscanthus floridulus. The sequence continues at coordinate 31,795,248 of NC_089593.1, read as the reverse complement.
CTACGCTTCTCCTCGTTGAAGCGATGCAGGTGCTGCTTCACCGGCTTGGAGCCTAGCCAGATCTTCAAGGCATGCTCGGCGACTTCCCTTAGGATGCTCGGCATGTCCAAGGGTTTCCACACGAAGATATCTCTATTAGCGCGGAGGAAGTTGACGAGCGCGCTTTCCTATTTGGAGGAAAGCGTGGTGCCGTTGCACACCACTTTGCCCTCGGAGCTACTGGGGTCTACGAGGACCTCCTTGACGCCCTCCATGGGCTCAAAGGATCCGACCGACCGCTTGGAGTCAGGTGCCTCCTCGGCAGTCCCTTCCTTAGTGACCGTGAGCTCCTCGAAGGCGATGATTGTCGAGGCATGCTAGCAGCACTTAACCTCGCACTTGTAGGCACGCTGAAAGGTGGTGCCGACAGTGATGACCCCACGCGGGCCCGACATCTTGAGCTTTAGGTAGGTGTAGTTAGGGACTGCCATGAACTTCGCGTAGCATGGTCGTCCTAGGATGGCGTGGTAGGTCCCGTGGAATCCAACCACCTCCTAGGTGAGGGTCTCTATCCTGTAGTTGGTCGGATCCCCGAAGGCGACGGGTAGGTCGATCTGCCCAAGCAGTATGGCTTGCTTCCCCGGCATAATGCCGTAGAAAGGCGCCACGGTCGGTCGAACACACGACTGGTCGATGCCCATGGCATCAAGTGTCTCGGCGTACATGATGCTGAGGCCGCTACCTCCATCCATCAGCACCTTGGTGAGGCGCTTCATGCCAACGATCGGGTCAACCATGAGCGGATACCTCCCTGGCTATGGGATGCTATCTGGGTGGTCGGATCGGTCGAAGGTGATGGCGGACTCCGACCACTAGAGGAAAGATGGCTGGTCGATTCGGCCGTGTAGACCTCATGGCGTGCGATCTTTTGGCGATGCTTGGAGTCGTAGGCCACTGTCCCATGGATGATCATGAGGTAGCCGTCTAGGGTCGGAAAGCCGCCATCCTTTCCCTTGGCATCGTCTATCGCCGGCTCAGGCTTCTTTCTCTGGTTCCCCTTGTTAGAGCTACCGAACAAGAACCGCTTTATGAGGGTGCAGTCCTTGTACAGATGCTTGATGGGGAAGGCGTGGTTTGGGCACGGCCCCTCAAGCAGCTTCTCGAAGTGGTCGAGAGCATTCTCGGTGGGTGCCCGACAACCTTTCTGCTCGGCCGTGGCCATGAGCGAGCCCCCATGCTGTTGCTTGTTCTTCTTCTTGTTCGGACGGTTAGAGGGGCCCTCGCCAGCGTCCTCATCCCGCCTCGCTTTGCCTTAGGAGCGATCAAAAATCGCTCTGACCGCCTCCTCGCCTGAGGCATGGCTGGTCCCGATGTCGAGGAGCTCCTTGTTGGTCCGAGGACCCTTACGTCCCGGTTTGTGGACCAGGGACTCGCAGGTGGTCCCAGATAGGAAGGCTCCGATGACATCGGCATCGGCGACATCAGGCAACTCATTGCATTGCCTAAAGAAGCATCGAATGTACTCGCGGAGAGTCTCTCTAGACTTTTATCGTCAATTTTTTAGATCTAGGGGTTCCCAAGGTGCATGTAGGTGCCCTGGAAGTTTCCCACAAAGATCTCCTTCAAGTCCACCTAACTTTGCATCCGGTTGGGCGGAAGGTGCTCCAGCCATGTTCACGCTGAATCGGCCAGGACCAAGGTGAGGTTGCGGATAATGAAGTACTCACTATCTGCACAGCCGAATTGACAAGCAAGCCGGTAGTCCTTGAGCCACAAGCTGGGGTTTGTCTCCCTGGAGTACTTTGGGACGCTGGTCGGCGGTCGATATCGTGGCGGGAAAGCTACATTGAGGATGTGCCGGCCGAAAGCTTGGGGCCCCAGTAGATCGGGGCTCGGGCTCCGGTCTTCACCACTGTCATAGCGTCCACCACGATGAGGATGGTAGCCGCGGCCGTCCTCCTCCCTCTTGTCACCTCTTCCACGCCTACGGGCGTCCAAGGTGTTGCGTGCGTCACGGTCGGGGCCGAGATGCTCATGCACCAGGACCATGGCAAGTCCCCCACCGTCGTGTGGCGCCTGGTGGATGGACACGTCCCATCCATGTCGTCCCAAAGACACACGCTGACTGGCATCGAGCTCGTGTCGCTGGGACAGCGAGCTTTCTGCCTGTTGCACCGCTGCTCGCTCGAGCAGCGTGCGGATCTCGGGGTGGGCCTGATGGTCTTCGGGTGTCAAGGGCTCCGAGAGCCTTCGGAATAAGGCTATCGTGGCCACTATGTTCTGACTTGCCCAGGCAAAGTGCGGGAGGCCTCCATCGTCCTCGATGATCCTCCAGTTTATGTCGCAGGCAATGGCGCGTGCGCGGCCACCATCCCCACGACGCTCGATCTTGCGTTCGAACTCCGCACGCTCCTACTTGATCTGGAGGCGCACATCTTCGAGCTCCTAATGCCGCGCCCTTAGCTATTCCTCCTGCATGTGGGGAAGGGCCCCCACATCTTCTTCGACTTCGTCGTCGAAGTCATTCGGTGGGGTAACCCCTCCCTCATGGATGCTTTCGACGCATCCTTCGGGGGTACCTACCATAAAACTTTCTCGCGAGGGGTGATGGCTCCTCCTACTGGAGTTAGAGTCAGAATCAGAGATCGACTCTGAATCTCCCACGAGAAGGTCATGGAAAGACTCCGCGATGTAATCGACCATTCACACGAATTCGTCATCCGTGGGAGGCAGGCTCATGCGCTGTACCGCGAGGTGACCAACGGTCCTCGTGACATTGCGCAGACCAAACGGGAACGCTGTCGTGGCATCCCGGGTGAGATATTCTAGGGAGAGCGGCTCCCCTCCGGCAAGCTACGTCATGACGTTGGCTCCCCTCCGTATTTTTTCAACCAACGAACATTATTCTTTTCTCACAACAAATCAGTCAACAGTACTTTCAGTCATAACTTATCAGCCAAGCGAACAGGGTTTGACTCATTTCTCCATAAGACCTGGCTGGTTTCCTCTGTGTCCCAACTAGGGAAGGTTGTTACAGCGCAAAAAAAAAGTCCTTACCTGGAGAAAGACGCATTTGGATTGGAGTGGCCAGATCGCACTGTCACCCCAACTTACTCGCTAGCTCACCATGTGGCCTAGCTAAGCACGCTTTTTGGCCTTTAATCCGGCTCCGGCGCCGTGCCAAAAGCACAGATTAACCAACCGCACCAGGACACGCGCGCGTAGTAGGCCATAGATGAGAGTGGCAGAGAGATTCTTTGCCGGAGCGCCTGCGGTGTCGTCGTCCCTCCGTACGCTGGAGCTAGCACAGCTCCGACCAACCCAATCCGTCGGCCAATCATGGGCATGCATGGCTGCCACCACGGCGCGTGGATGCATGCGTCGCCGGAGTTGGTGAGACTACTGCGGCGTGCTGGCGTGCGGCGTGCCATTGAGCAGGTGGCGCGCACTCGATCGATCGACGGTGGACGTGGACCGGCCGCCGGCGCGAGGCGACCATTATTGTAACGCTGCCGCGCGCCTTAAAAATGAACCGCGCGCGCGCTCTGGTTGATTTCTTCATCCGACAGTGCGGGCGTGCATGCGTGGCTCGACCTTTTTCCCGCCTCCTCGCCGGCCGATCGGCGCGTTAGCTGACCTACCACCAGCACCATGTGACGTACGTACCGAAGGCGATCGACCTCACCTCATGTGCTGTGCTGGCCTCGCTCGCTCACCGGCGACACTGCGTGCACAGACGCCGAGGCGGTGTAAAAATAGAAGCCATATAGGTGGATACGTCCTTGCCTACATGACTTGTTGGATCGCAGTGTAACATGCGACCCTATATTTGTATTTGTATGTCAATTTCCCGTGATGGTTCCATCCTAACCAAAACGTTTGTTTACATGTATGCATGTGTGAGAGAGGTGGTGACAAGATGTGAATTAGCTTAGTTAGCTAGGGTGGTGGTGGTTGGACTCTCGATTAAGCAGCTAGCTTGACAGGACCGGGCACCGGTTTCAGCAGCCTGGCCGGGCTTAGGTGTTCCGGCACCTATGGAGTGAGAACTGATCGATCAACTAATTATGTCTTGGCATCTGTCTTGTGATTGTGTTTCGCACTGGTCCTATGCAAATTCACTACTGCATAAAGGATTTGTAGCAACGCCTCTTTTGTTTAGACTCAACCGCCCCTTCAAATGATTCCCAAACGAGCCGTTCCTACAAATGGTTTCCAAGCTAACCGCTGGTGTTATCAGCCGTCCCTACAAATAGCACTATTTGTAGGAGTGACTCTATATCCAGCCGCCCCTACAAATCTAATTTATAGGGTGGCTCAATACTAATTTGAATTTTTCCAAACGACCTCAGATGGAGAAATGACCAAAATAAAAAATTTAGATCTCAAAAAATTATAGAACTGGTTGTTTATAACTTTTCCATTTAAAATCATTTAGTATTTCAAAATATTGTTATAAATTTATTTTTTAAATTATTGAAAAACTCTGATTTCTCTTTTTAATCTCTGGCTAAAACTTATAACTAGTCTTTCTCCCTCATGCTAACTTCAAATTTAATGATTTTTTCCTATAATTTTTTAAAATTATGTTCTATCAATTTATTGTGTTCTTACAGCTATTATTTTTGTCATCTTTTCATGTGACTGTGTTTTATCAATTTAAATTTTGAAATTCCAAAAATGACAACTTCAAACGCTATTTTGAAATATTAAATGATTTTAGCTGAAAAGGTTATGAACATAAAAGTTGTAGACCTAATCAAGATCTACAACTTTTATTTTGGTCATTCTTCATCCGACAAAGTGGTAGTAACATTGTTCTTAAATTTTACATATATCTCTTATAGTTTCACTACCACTATGTCGGATGAATAAATGACCAAAATAAAAGTTGTAGATCTTGGAAAGTTATAGAACTTTGTAGTTGACAACTTTTTCATTTGAATTTATTTTGTCAAGAAAAATTACGTTCAAATTTATCAAATTTGAAATTTTAATTTTTTAAATGACCTCGGATGGAGAAATAACCTAAATGAAAGTTGTCGATCCCAAAAATACAACTTTATAGTTGATAACATTTTCATTTAAATTCATTTTGTAAAGGAAAACTACGTTTAAATTTCTCAAATTTTAAATTTGAATTTTTTAATCAACATTGAATGGACAAACAGGAAAAGCGAAAGTTGCATATCTCAAAGAGTTATATAACTTTGTAGTTGACAACTTTATAATTTGAAATCATCTTGCCAACGAAAACTACATTTGAATTTTTCAATTTTGAAATTCAAATTTTTAAACGACCTTGGATGGACAAACAACAATAAAAAAGTTGTAGATCTTGAAAAGTTATACAACTTTGTAGTTGATAACTTTTTTATTTGAATTTGTTTAGGGTCTCAAAGACTCAATTTAAACTCGGATGAGGATAATATGAGGAGAAACAAAATCCAATATAGACACAAGTGAGTGAGGTGCAATGGTTAAAGGAGTACCACGTGAGGGGGAGGTCGCGGGTTTGAAATCTGTGACTTGCTATTTTTTGGGCAGGTGCCTGACCGATGGGGGCCTCCCCGGATTAAAAAAAATCCAATTTTTTGGCCCGATTTCGTTATTTCTGGAAAATAGAGCAGCCGCCCCTGGCTAACTGTTGGTATTTATTAACGTGTCACTTGTTTTAAGTATCCACCTATTATAAACCTATATCTTCTAACATTACTTCACTAGGTTGTCATCCCTAGTGATGAAGCCAGAGATGCTTGTTAGTACTACATAGCATTACTACTGGAATAATACTAAGCAATTTTTTTTATTTTATGTGACTAGAAAGAATATATATAATTATATAAATGAAAAGGATCTGCAAGCGCACAGATAATATACCATTGTAACACTTTATCCGAGAGTATTTTAGGTATCGTTATTTATATTTTTACCATAGGGAAGGTCTAGCATGGACATGTATTGATAACTTATACTATTGATGGAGAAGTAAACCATAACAAATATTCTATTCATAATAAGAGTAAATCATAGGATATGATATATATGATAAGTATTGATCAATGATAATGATAAATCACTCAGAGTACTTATTTCTATGTCATTAGCATGGTCAGATAGAATATTAGAGGAATAATTCCTAAGTCATTCTTTATTATAAGTCAAAGCATACATTGATTAGTGCAATTATACCTAATAATCATTGCTAAGACCATTGTCATATCTACACATAACGGATATTATTAAGGAAGATTAAGAACAAAGCTCGTTCTTCCTTCGTAACAGGACCCTACGTGCACCTATATTCGGGGAGTGGACTACAAAGGACTCAACGGGAATGTCACATCCGTGATCTACCCATGATCCAGGATATAGGGTGTATCCGCAGGTAAACAACGTATAAGCACCACGCTTACATAATGTCGACCACTCACCCATGGTACCTTAGAGTGAGCGTTATACGAACTTATGCATGAACATGATGATAATCCAACTATAATAAGCATATAATCAAAGTAGACGATGAATATTATCACGAAGAACATAAATAAGATAAATACTAATATTATCATAACAATTGTAACTTGCATATAAAAGTAATGGGGATACAAAAGAGAGGGGATACAAAGATTACACCAAACCACGCTCTTGACACGATCAGGACTCCAAGCGAAGCCTGCTTGCCTCCCTCTAGACCTAGCCTAACTAGGTATGCCCTAGAATATGATGGAGCTCTGAGAATGATTAGGGTTTCTGTCTTCTCAAATGACTTGATGACTGGGGTTATATGCCTGGGGTGGCAGGGGCTAATATATATAGGCCGCAGCGTCCAACGTGAGCCCTTGGACCAAACCGACTTAAAGGACGGTGTAGATGCATCCTAGGAGGCGGTGGAGAACCGACATAGCAATGGAGGCAGATAGGTGGGCCCCATGGGCCGGTCGCCCTGCAGGTAGGGCCGGCCGACCCCACCTAGCGGCGCCTCGCCCTCCGCTTCGGTGTAGAGTCCTCTCAAGTCTTCTAGAACCTTCTAGGGTTGGTTTCATTGTGGATAAGCGCGATTAAATCTGACATCTAGGTCCACCTTGATGGTTTTCTAAATAAACCCTGCAGAAAATACAGATTCACCAAAACTCGTGGAATTTGTTAGTTTAAACCCCTAGAACTTTGTTGGTGATTATATTTATGCCCTTATATTTGTTATATTGACAGTTTATAATGGTTGTTAACTACCATCAACAAACTCCACCAAGCTTAACCTTTGCTAGTCCCTTAGCAAAGCTAAACTCATTAAATGGATCAGAAGTTGCGTCGATGCTTTCACTCCTTAAAAGTACACATGCGTTCAAACAAGAATTCTTCTCCAGATTAGAATAAACTGATCTGACTTTCCAAACTTACTTGGGTCTTGAGCAATTGAAAGACAGAACGATCAAGTCAAGCATTATATCTCAAGTTTTTTGTTCCACCATTATTCCAGAGTTTTTATAGATTTTCAAAATAAAACTCAGAGTTTCCTTTATATGACACTCTCAAGTCTCTCAATATATGTGGTATTTGTGGATCCTCACCAAGGCAATAGTTGTGTTATGCCTTTCTCTTCCTACAACTAAGGCTTATGTGGAGCTCATAGGAATGAAAAAATAGAAAAGAGCATACTTGCAATACATATATTGTAAAGTCAAACCTCAGATCCAAAGAGATTTGAGTAATACAATCAAATCAAGATGTGCATGTGTGTGGATGTATATGGTGACTAACCTAATTCTACTATGCTCCTTAAAAATATATCTCTCCTTTGAAACTTAGAAACAACTTTGCAAGAAAACATGGGCTATCTTATTCATCATTTCTTCTTTTTTTCAGGTAGGCATCTGAGTACCTATTGTTTTAAATATCTCAGACACTTGTCTATTTTTTCTCATCTCTTCTTTTTTTTATGAATAACTTTTGCATAGCCCCATGCTTGTTTTCTGCAACAAAATTTTTGAGAGATAGCAACAAGAACTTGGAGCATTTATTTGATGGATATCATATCAAGAATATTTTTGGTGTTTTCTACCAGTGTAGGAGTAAAACATTTTTTGGGTGGATCTAAATACAATGGCATGTTGTTGCACCTACCCCCAGTGTAGGAGTAGTGCATATTTGGATGGTGTGTACGTGACCTTGATTTTAAGAGCATGACAAACCTCTCATAAGGATCAACAAAGCTTGACTGAACTTAATGCAACGCAAGCAGCATATATGTGGAAGTTTTCCTAATCTAAATATCATATATGGCTCTGGTAGGAATTCAAGTTTTGTCATACAGGAGCTCATCATGTAGGATTTTTATGTTTTTTCAAAAGATAAATCTCCAGAATTTTAGTATCACTTGGAACAAGATAAACAACAGCTCAGACCTTCTCATATCATATCCGTCAATTACCTATAGCTAGATTAAGCATATGATACCCACGAGTTTTAAGTTCAGAGTAAATTCTTATATCAAAACAGTCGTATCCAAAACTCAGGAGAATTCAAGGCTAAAAACTAGGTAGTTGAAAGGAATTACAACAGAGTAACTATTCATCATTTGCATTGCAAGAGATTATCCTCAGAATCCTTTTTATTTATTTAGCTCTTAAAAACAGAAAACTAGACACACACTTTTTATTTTGTTTTCAATTTTTTAGATCACACCTTACTAATATATATATAAGACAAAGATAAATTTTTATTTTGCTTTTAGTTCGTTATGCATCTTTTTATTTCATTATTATTTTTAGCAACTATATAGCAAACTTAAAAATAGCAAATAGAAAGAAATACTTAGCTAGATACATAGGGGATGCTCCTCCCCCAAGCTAGATGTTGGCGTTGTCTTTCTTAGATTAAGTCTAGTAGCAGAAGTCATTCTCATCCATCCAGAAGTTGGGTTCCTCGTGCAGCGAGTGTAGCGACAGTTCAGGAAAATATACTTCGGATGAATGGCTTTACTCTTGATCATCCTGCAAAATACTCCAACAAGAACACCAAAACTCATGGCACAGATTAGGATAAGGAGTTAGCGGTCAGCCATTCAGAGATTTGTTATCCTTGTGGGTTTAGACAGATTTCCTAATTGACAAAGTTCTAGTAGGATGTCTATTTAATATTTTTGGATTTTCTTATTTATATAATGCAGAAAGAAAATATACATGCATGATATATATATATATATATATATATATATTTTATGCCACCACAGTGAATATTCTCGTGGATGTTTACACACCGTAGATTTATTCACATGGGACTTAGGTTTCATGATGCAATGATGAAATGCAGTCATGAAACTTTTTGTTTTTCTTTTATGAGTGCAAGACAAATGCAGAAAAGTAAATATGCTAAAGTGAAAAGTAATTCATGCAATGCTAGGAAGTAAATATGGATAACTACCGATGTTACCTCACGGTCAGGGTTCAAATTTTTATGTCCTCCGAGCAGGACATGGCTAGAGAAAAGTCCTTCACTCTTCGGGTGCATCATCCGGTCTCAGCGATGGAGACCCAGATGGCTGCACATCTTGTGACGGTGTCTCTGATGGTGATGTCACCTTCTCTTTGCATACCTGCTTGGTCTGTGGGCTTGACTTAGGTGGAGTAGGTTCATCTTTCACAACTTCTTTAGGTTCATCTTCCTCCTAACTTTTCTTTAGGGATTGATTCTTTTTGTTTCAGGATGATCGACGTCTCCTCCTAGAGCGAGACTTCTTCAGCTGCTCATAAGTGGTATAACTATTAAAATAACAGCGTATCTTCTCTCTAGGAAATTGGAAGTGGGCTTGTCTAGATCCGACGTAGATGATCGTGTTGGTGGTGTTGAGAAACGGTCTTCCAAGGATGATGGGCGTATCATCTTCTTCTTCACCCATGTCTAGAACCATGAATTCGGCAGGGGCAAACTGATCATGTATTCTTACCATAACATCTTTCGCTATTCCCTTCGAAAATCAGATAGATTGGTCCACCATCTGCAATTGCATATATGTAGGGAACAAAGGTTCATCACCGAATAAATATTCATATGTTAACTTGGACATTATGTTAACACCCGTTCAAATGTCGCAGAAGGTCTTGTGAAATATCCTTTGTCCAATGGTACACTCGATCTTGGGTACACTAGGGTCATCCTTCTTAGCAAGAAATGGTGAAGTGAGGAGGTGGTCGTACTCTGATCGAAGTGTGTTGATCATGTTAACTAATTGTTCTTCAGGCTGCCTGGCCTTGTTCTTCATCCTTCTCCTGCTGTTCTTCTTCTTGGTCATTGTTATCTCTTTGGGTAGGTACGGCATCTATGGATATCCAGGAGATTGCAGGATGCGGTTCTTGAAAGAAAACTTCTCCTTTCTATCCTTGATTGTGAAACAGATCTTGGCACTGTCCGCATAGATGATGGCTTTTGTGGTGCTTAGGAAAGGTCAGCCCAAAATAATGGGTGCCCTTACATCTCCACCTGTTTCCAAAACCACAAAGTCTACGGGAACATATGATTGTCCCACACGAACAATGACATCTTCATGAACTCCCTTGGGGTAGCAGAGTGACTGATTTGCAAGCTACAAACGCATATTTATGTACAATAAAGTATCTCCATTAATTTGATCATAAATTACCTTAGGCATGATGTTGACACTTGCTCCGAAGTCACAGACAGCTTCTTGGAAAATATGAGGTTCAATGGTGATGGGAATGACAAGTCTCCCAGGATCGCTCTTCTTTTTTGGCAAGGTATAATCTATCCACCTTCCCATTGATGGTTGTATACAGTAATATGTTGCATTGTGAATATCGACAAGATTTATAGTTTCTAGATCTTCTGATTGCCCCAGAATCTTACCTTTGTCGGTCGGAGGAACAACATCTGTCAGCTGAGCTATTTGTGATTCTACCATTTTATTAAAGTTATGCTGGTTCTTAATGGCAGAAGCAAAGCTATCCATTCTATTATTTATGTTCTCTAGAATTTTATCATTGGTAGCTACCTTTCTACATAATCCCTCCATAAGTTTAGATTACCTAGCAATTAATTCTCTCAAGGGTGATTGATTGAAATTATTAAAATTATTACCTTGGTAGTTCAGTCTTTGTTGCTGATTCCATCCTTGATTCTGCTGAGGATGAAAGTAGTTGGTGTTGTTGACAAAGTTCACATTCTCATGGGTTGCAGGACAGTTGCTCCCTGAATGACCAGTGTTTCCACACACTTCACAAGTCATGCGAGAATCATGAATATGCATGACTTCTTGCTTTTCATTGGCTCGGTCTTCGAGGTTCTTCATTAGTAGGTCCATCTTGGCAGACCACATGTCTTCCTCCTTGAGTTGATGCATACCTCCACCTCTCTTGCAGGTTTGAAGACGTTCTTCATTCGAGCCTTGGTTGGAGGCCATCTTCTCCACGAGAGTTGTTGCAGCTAGGAGTGTAAGTGGCAGGAATGCTCCTCCAACAGCAACATCCATAGTCTCATGGGTACTGTTGGTCAACCCGTGGTAGAAAGTCTACATGAGTAGCCAATTCTCCATCCCATGATGAGGACATTTTGATATGTAGTCTTGAAAGCGTTCCCATGCCTTAGGGATAGATTCATCATGTTGCTGCTGAAAACTAGAAATTCTCCCATGTAGAGCATTGGTCTTGCTTGTGGGAAAGAACTTTGCTAGGAAGGCGGTGGAGCAGTTATCCCATGTAGTATTTCAATCTTTGTTGGCATAGAACCATTGTTTTGCCTTGCCCAAGAGTGAGAATGGGAAGAGATGAAGTAATATGGCATCTTGGGTTACTCCTTTGGTAGTGAAAGTGCTACAGATCTCCAGGAAGTGTTGGAGATGTGCACTCGCATCTTCATATGCCTTTCCACAAAATTGGCTTGCTTGCACCATGTTGATGAGGGATGGCTTGAGCTCGAATCTATTATCTCCAACATTGACTGTTGGTCTAGTACGGATGTTGGTCATAGTTGGAGCAGAGAATTCACGGAGAGTCCTATTACCCATAGCTTCAAATTTAGGTGTTAAGCTTCGTCTTTTATGGATGTCTTCCTACTTTAAAGCTTGAACTTTCTTAAGTTTAGCTCTATTCCTTCTGATTAATGCTTCTGGATCTTCAACGTAGTTTGTTGGAAGGTCAAAACTGGTCATACATTACCCTGCATAAGATACACAAGTAGACAATACAAGGGTAAGCCTGTTTGAGCAGAGGTCAATAGTTATCTTCGATCACATCAATAAGTATAAGTTTATCAATACTTCCTTTGCCTATTTACCTTTCCCGGCAATGGCACCAAAAATGCTTGTTGGTATTTATTAATGTATCACTTGTTTTAAGTAGCCACATATTATAAACCTATATCTCCTAACATTACTTTACTAGGTTGTCATCCCTAGTGATGATGCCAGAAATGCTTGTTGGTACTACATAGCATTACTACTAGAATAATACTAAGCAGTTTTTATCATTTTATGTGACTAGAAATAATATATATATCATTATATAAATGAAAAGGATCTATAAGCACACAGATAATATACCATTGTAGCACTTTACCTGAGAGTATTTCAGGTATCGTTATTTATATTTTTACCACAGGAAAGGTCTAGCATGGACATGTATTGATAACTTATACTATTGATGGAGAAGTAAACCATAACCAATATTCTACTCAAAACAGGAGTAAGTCATAGGATAAGATATATATATGATAAGTATTGATCAATGATAATGATAAATCACTCAGAGTACTCCTTTCTATGGCATTAGCATGGTTAGGTAGAATATTAGAGGAATAATTCCTAAGTCATTCTTTATTACAAGTCAAAGCATACATTGATTAGTGTAATTGTACCTAGTAATCATTGCTAAGACCATCGTCATATTACACATAAGGGATATTACTAAGGAAGATTAAGAATAGAGCTTGTTCTTACTTCATAGCTGGAGCCTACGTGCTCCTATATTCGGGGAGTGGACTACAAAGGACTCAATGGGAGTGTCACATCCGTGATCTACCACATGACCCAAAATATAGGGTGTATCCGTAGGTAAACAACGTATAAACACCATGCTTACACAATGTTGACCACTCACCCATGGTACCTTAGAGTGAGCGCTGTATGAACTTATGCATGAACATGATGATAATCCAACTATACTAAGCATATAATAAAAGTAGACAATGAATATTATAACGAAGAACATAAATAAGATGAATGCTAATATTGTCATAGCAATTGTAACTAGCATATAAAAGTAATGGAGATACAAAAGATAGGGGGTACAAAGATTATACCAAACCACACTCTTGACATGATCAGAAATCCAAGCGAAGCCTGCTTGCCACCCTCTAGACCTAGCCTAACTAGCTATGCCCTAGAATATGATAGAGCTCTGAGGATGATTAGGGTTTCTGTCTTCTCAAATGACTTGATGACTGTGATATCGGTCATCTAGTGCCACTTGAGTGATCTAACTTTGTGATGTTGCTAGGATCGAGTGGCATGATGAATTGAGTGGTTAACTCCTTAAAAATGATTGTGAAAATGCTTACACACATACACATAGTGGTGTACACTTGGTGGTGTTGGCACATTTGCAAAGGAGAAGTTGTTGAAGTTGAAGCAGATCTACTCGAAAAAGAAAAGGAGGAGTTTTAGGGGGACCGGACTCTGCCTCGACAGTGACTGGACTCTTCCCCTGCGTTTGGTCATGTCGCGCAATGAAGGCATGGCTCAGGGTTTATGACCGGACATTGGCAAGGTTGAAGGACCGAATGTGGCGCTTGTGCGTCTGGTCTGATAGCGTGGGTGGACCAGACTCTGGAGCGCATCTGATCATCAGTGACCTAACGCGTCTGGTCAGCCTTGGGAGCTCTCGGTGTGGTTTTTTATCATGATCAGATGCTGGCTAGGGCACGTCCAGTCATGTCGTGGAGGCATGACCGGTCAGTTGCTGGCTAAGCGCGTGAGTGCATAGGCGCGCGTGATCTGATGCTAGAAGGCTATGTCCGATCATTGCTTCAACGCGTCCGATCTTTGATGAGGTGCACGTGGGGGAGAAGTAGTCATTGGGATCGGGTGGCACACATTCAAAGCAGTGACACGTGGCGAGCATCCCGCGATCAGACGTGCGTCCGATCATCATGACCTGCATGTATGGTCATCCCGAAATCTACCCATTGAAGGGGTAACAGCTCTATTTGTTCGTGGGGTTATAAATAGAGCACTTGGCTAGCCTTGGGCTGGTAGCTGAGCACCCTTAAGCCTTGGTGGCTTGTGTAGGTATGCTTAGGAGTCCTCTCACTCACATACGCTTGATAGTGATCATCCGATTGAGTGTGAGTGCGATTCTAGTGCCATTGCTTCGTGAGGTTGCATCGAGTGGCACTAGGTGATTAAGTTACAAGCCGGTGGTGCTTGTTACTCTTGGAGGTTGCCACCTCCTAGACGGCTTGGTGGTGGTCTCTGTTGAAGCATGCAAAGAAGATTGTGCGGTGCTCTAGAGAAGTGATTATGAGGAGGATTGTGCTCACCCCGCAGGAGCCACAAAGAGCAACTCTAGTAGAGCGAGATGCGAAGGGCGACAAGTGGTTCGGCTGGGTCAAGTGCTAGAGCTTGTGGTAAGCACTCCACGTGGGAGAGTGTGACTTGCAGGTCACCACTTGCAAAAGGACCGGTGGCGTGTTGGCAAACATGTGAACCTCGAGATAAAATCACCATGTTGTCCTTGTCTTCCCGTTGGTTTGCAATTCCCTTATACAAGCTTGTAATTACTTTCACATTCATTGTGCTTGTGTAGCTGCTCTTGTAATTTGTTAGCTTGTGTAGCTTGCTAGTTACCTTCTTTGTTGTGTAGCATAGAAGTAGCTCCCTTGCGTGACTAATTCGGTTTGAGCGACCTTGTTAGTCACATTGCTTAGTTTGTGTAGCTAAGTAATTTGCGCTCTATAATTTGGCTTGTGTAGCCTTGTTATAGAGCATTGCTAGTGAGGTTAGGTGGCTTTGTGCTTTTGCTTATTAGCATGTGTAGGAGCTCCCTAGTTGCTTGAGTACTAGCGGCATAGGTTTGTGTGACCTTGCTCCTAGAATTGGTTAGGTGAGCTCTAGCTAGCCCAGCACCTTTGTTGCCTAATTAAGATCTTTATAAGGTGCTTGTGAACTTAGAGGGGTGTAGTCTTGTCTAGACCATTAGTTTTAATTCCGTATTTATCTCGGTTAGCCGACGCGTTTAATTATAGAAATGACTATTCACCCCCCTAGTCCGCCATCTTGACCTTACAAGTGATATCAGAGCTTGGTCTCCCATTTGTGGTCTTCATTGACCTGAGAGAATGGTGACTTATGGTCTATATGTTGAGTGTCCATACACTTTTGATGGCACACACTTTGCATGGTGAAAAAAATTGGATGACAAGCAATTTTAAGTTTATTTCACCTCAAATGTGGTGGATCGTAGATGTGAGCTTTTCTCATGCATTGAATGAAAAGAATGCAACTCAAGCGCAAAAGAAATGCATACATCTCAATTGCCAAGCTACTAACATATTTTATCAATCTTGGAGTGATAAGATATTTGGGGAGATCATGTACATGAAGACCGCCCATGATATTTGGTTGTACCTCAGTTTGATATATGGGAGGGTCTCCAATGATGATGATGATGATGATGATGGGCCCAAGGAGGAGGCACATGAGTGTGTCGAGCATGACCACAATTTGGTGATTTTGGTAGATTGCTCCACCTCATGGTCAAGTGATGATGATGATGACGATCGATCTACCACAAGTTCACTTGACAAGATGGATGGTGATGCCCCAAGTGATGCAAATGATGATTCTACCTCAAGCACACTTGATGATGATGGTTCATGCTCGGCCCATGATTGTGATGCTACTATAAGCCCATCCACTACACCATATTGCTTCATGTCACAAGGTGACACCAAGGTATCTAATCCTAATGTGGTTGATCATGTTGATTCATATGATGAGCTTGTTAGTAGACTTGCTAGCATGACCATGTCTTTAGAAAATGAGAAAGCTAAAACATTAAAATTGGAAAATGAAAACTCATTTCTAAAGAATTCATGTGAAGAACATAAGCACTTACTTGATGTTCTTAAATCTTCACATGATGAGCTAAAATTGACTCATGAGAAGCTTCTTGTGTCTCATGAAGAATTATTAGAACAACATGCTTCTCTCATTAAAGTATTTTCAAAGAAACATAAAAATAATGAGAGCTCATCACATGAGTCAAGTGATCAAATGCAACAAGTGACTAACTCTTGTGATGTAGGGAAGAAGCATGTATCCACCTCGTGTGATGATTTATTAGCTATGCCATGTTCTTCAAATTAGATGTTTGTTCTACATCTATGTCTTATGAGACTAACCTTTTGAAGGAGAACAATGAGCTCAAGAATAAAGTGAAGAAATTAAGCAACAAGATAGAGAGATGCTACAACTCCAAAGTCACCTTTGAGCACATGTTGAAGACTCAAAGAAACTTCGGTGACAAGAGTTGCCTTGGCTTCAATAAGAAGATGATAAAGGGTGAAAGAAAAAGTGAAAAGAAGACAAAGAAGGAAGCACGAGACAAGCTCTCTCATTTCATGTGCTATCGATGCCATGAAGTGGGTCATCTTCATGATCAATGCCCTAACATAGAGAAGCTCAAGAAGAAGAAAGAAGAGAGGCTCAAGCATGTCAAGTGCCACAAGTGCCATGATTGGGGTCACTACACCTCAACATGTCCAACCAAGAAATTGGCAAAGCAACAAGTTGAGCCTCAACCAAAGCCACAAGATGAGCAAGAAAAGACACCTCAAGAGCAAATCAAGATCAACCATGAAGATGGTGGTGACTTGATAATGAAGAAGAAGAAAACAAGAAGGGGTGGAAGAGCAAGGCACCCAATGCTTGATCAAGATGCCAAGATTCTGAGCAAGACTCAAGATGAGAAGAAGGGGTGTATGCTCACATTAAGTGCTTCAAATATGAAGATATGGGACACTTTGCTTCGAAGTGTCCTACCAAGCTTGAGAAGAAGGCTCAAGCAACTCATGAGAGGCAAGGCAATGAGAAGCAATACAAGAGCAAGAAAGAGAAGGCTCTAACCAAGAAAAATTGCTACTCATGCCGGGAAAGGGGACACATGGCTAATTCATGTCCCCTAGGTAATACTTCTAAGCCTATTTCAATTGATACAAATACTATGCTTTGGAAGAATGGCAATGGTACCTTATTGGTTGCAATTGTAAAACATCCCGCTACCTATACTAAGGCTTTGCCTAAGTATGTTGCACCTAACTTGAGAGGACCCAAACTTGTTTGGGTACCATTAAAAAGTGGATGGTTGTTTGTAGGTACCATGACATTGGAGGCTTGATTCAATAAAATTCTTATTGTTCATCATATGTCGAGTCAAGTATTGAAGCCTAGTGCTAATCCAAATCCAATGCCAAGTCAACATGAGTGAAGTCCAAATGCTACAATATACAAGTGCAAAATTCATGTTGTAAGTGATCTATTCAATATATTCGGTGGCTTGCACATATATGAGTTGAAGCTTGCTAATTGGATGATCATGAGCTAACCAAGGTATATCTCTAGTTGATCTCATTTATTTTGGGTGCATATGAGTTGATTGAACTGGATATATATGCATTTGTTGCCGGCTATGGGATGATTGAATGGATTTATGTCTTGTGAAAGTATTCAAACAAGTCTAGTTCAAGTTTGGTTCAATTTGAAGAAGAATAGCTCAAGTGATTGAAATATGTCCTATATTGAAAATCTGAGTGAGCTATGATCAAGTCTGAGTTTGAGTGATCAAATCTATTTGGATTCGCTTGAAATTTGGTATACATGCTCTATACTTATGGTATTAAGTGCTGCACAAAGTGTATGAGAATTAGATAAGAATTACTTTGGTTTTGGAGTGGATCTTGTCAGCTATAGTGCAGCAGTTTTCAGCATGTAGCAATGTAGAAGATGTGAAATCTGGTAGCAACCTAGAAGTCCAATGAAGATAAAAATGTTATATCTGCTAGATGACTTAGTGAAGTACATCTCCATAAAATTTTGTGTAATTTGGACCTATACATTGGGAGATATGAATTTTTCTTTGAAGGGTACAGAATTTGTCAGAAGAGTGACAACTATTGAATTGATCAAGAGTCACTTTGATTGAAAGGTCCTCAAGTTGAAAACATATTTATAAGTGGTTGAGGTACCTAAGTTTGGTTTTGAGATGATCTAGAAGCATAACAAGCAAAGAGTACAAGGCTATTTGATTGTAGAGTGTACTTGGCACACCATTGGTACTCAAATTGGAAGATCAAGATCAAACTCAAGATAAGGATAAAGTTTAAGTTCTAGTGACAATTAGAAATCATTTGGTAGAATGAAAAGGATCAAGTAGAAAGAAAAGAACTTAAAGAAGGATTCATGGTTACTCATCAAATTAAGTCCACCACTTGGGTCAATCAATCAAGTCATTCCAAGTGAGTATCAAGAATGATTCTTGGAGAGAGATCACTTCTCCCTATGTGTAGGGGCTTGCCGCCTTTTGTAGGTAAACTAAGTGTGGTACTTGGAATGCTAACATGGAAGTGGTGATCTAAGGAATATTTGAGGTGCTTAGTTGAAGGAAATCAAAAGGATTGATCTAGAGATCGAGCAAGCAACACCCAAAAGAGAGCTAGTCATGGAAATTCAGGTAGTATTCTAAGTAGTTCTCTCATGCAAGCATTGATCAAGAAATGAAGCAAGACAACCACAACAAGAAGTGCACTTGATCATTAGTGGGTCTCAATTTATATGGGTGAAGAATAGATTTCATTATTAATGATTGGTCTTCACCAAGCTTATAAATTGGACTTCACATTGCTATTGGAGAAATGAATTGGAATCTAATGACTATCCTCTACTCCAACATAGCAAAGGTATCATTGTAATGTGCATGATCATTTTTATCCCTTACTAGTATGCGGTTAGTGCATATAGTACATGCTTATAGGATCATGCATGACAAATAAAATTTTAAATTCATAGCCTACCACTATTGCTTGAATGGTTGATTGATCTAGTGGTAGTGTATGAGTTTTGTTCGTGAGCTAGTGAACCTAAGTACTTGATTTATTTTGGATTGCCAACAAGTGATGAGTACAACATTGGTAAGATAACCCTTGTAAGAGGTGTGAAGAAGCTTGGCATTGGTTCAAACTGGACTTGAAAACTTAGACAAATCAATTTAGTTCAAGTCAAGAATAGAAGCACTTACAAGTGGTACTCATAAAGATAGAAAATATTCAAAAAATGGTTTTTATTGACAAAACTAACAAGTGGCTCCATGATAGAAAATTCTTCCAAGTGGTATCACATTTCTACACGTGGTATCAATCATACAAGATGGTGGATCCACAAGTGATCCTCAACTTTAAGTGATCATCAATGAAGCAAGTTCCCTCACATACAAGAGCTCAAGATTATCAAGTGGATGACCCATGCTATGACATAGGGGGAGGTGCCCCACTAATTGATATCAAAGTCAAAGAACCTACATGTGGTGTCATTCCAACATTTGTGGTGATTCTATAAAAAATGCAAGATTCAAATGTTAACCATCAACCCCAATGCAATCCTTTGTATCAATAAGAAGCACACCTTTATGGAAATTGATGACAAAGAGGGAGAAGTTGGAACAAAGATATGTAAATGCATCATGGGGAGAAGTAGTAGTTGGACATGGACAAAGAGGGAGCAACATTGAAGAATGGAGAAGGATCAAAATTCTTGGACAAGAGAAGCTCACAAGTAGGGGGAGCAAGCTCATAAACTTTGATTGATTGCATTTGATATGTGCATATTCATGTGCTTGCTTGTATTGCATAAGTTTTTAAATTTGATATGCATGCTTGTGTGTTGTATGCTAGTAATAGAACTTGAATGATGATATGATAACTAGCATGCATAGGTTGGTAGCTAGACTTGTGTTTTTTAAACAAAAACTAGAACCTTGCTTATAATGTTGATCTCACGGGGTTTCTAGTGTTATTGTTGTCTAGCTACTCATGATGCTAAGGATTGTGTTAAAAGTGCAACTCTAATTGGTATCACGCTGAAAGGTCCTTGTTTGGTTTTAGTAATTGAGTGACAACCTTAGGTGGACTAATATGTGCTTGAGTGAGATACACAGATGATTAGTCCACAGGTACATCATGAGTGAGCAACCTTTGCCATGGAGGTGAAATGGCTTGGAGAAGTTGCAAAGCTCACACATGTGATGAAGGAGCTCATTGCATATGAGACATGACATGGAGTCATGTGATCAAGGTGGAGAAGATCAAGTCAAGACTTGCGACGGACCGGTTGCAAGAGTGTAGGGCAAGTTGAGTGATGATTTGGCACCGATGGACCGAGGCAATGGTGAAGGGCAAGTGAAGTCAAGATCGATGAACCAATATGGTCATGTGATGATATGAAGTGGATCATATCACTTGTGATTGGTTGGTGCATGTGTTGCATCAATATTGGAGATGGAATGGAATGAGCAAGGCAAAGGTATAACCTAGGGACATTTTATTTTACTGGTCATAGGTGTGTAGAAAAGTTTATGACCGGGTTTAGGATATATGGCCATACTATCAAGAGGAGCAAACTTGTTTGCATATCGGTCATCTAGTGCCACTCAAGTGATCTAACTTTGCATCATTGATAGGATCATGTGGCGTGGCAAGTTGAGTGGCTAACTCCTTTGGAAAAATGTTTGTGAAATGCTAACACACGTGCATAAGGTATTGTACACTTGGTGGTGTTGGCATATTTGCAAAGGAGAAGAAGTTGGAGTTGGAACGGATCAACTCAAAGAAGAAACGGAGGCAAGGAGTGTCACTCTGAGTGACCGGACGCTGGCCTTGGTAGGACCTGCATGTCCGGTTAGTAGCAGCAGTAGGGTGCAGTCTCGGTCAAGTGACCGGACGCTAGCGCGTAAAGGTGACCTGACGCGCAGGGGCCACGTCTAGTCATGCATGACTTACGCTGACTTAGCCGAGGGAAGCGAGGCAGAGGAGGATTAGACGTAGGAGCATGTTTGGTGAGGTTGGATCTGACGCGTCTGATCATGTTTTGATGGCTCTGGGAGCTCTCTGTTGTTGATCGGACGTTGCTCGGCGTGAGTCCGATCATTTTGTAGAGACACGTCCGGTCATTAGCTGAAGGCACACGCGAAGTTAGCCATTTGGCGCCAATGGCTACATTCAAGCGGTCGACACAGGGACTAGCGTGTTGGCAAGCATATGAACCTGGGGATAAAATCACCATGTCATCCTTGTCTTTCTGTTGGTTTGCATCCCCTTTACACAAGCTTGCAATTAGTTTCATATACATTCTGCTTGTGTAGTTGCTCTTGTAATTTATTTGCTTGTGTAGATTTCTAGTTACCTTCTTGCTTGTGTAGCATAGAAGTAGCTCCCTTGCATGGCTAATTTGGTTTTAGTAACCTTGTTAGTCACATTTCTTAGTTTGTGTAGTTAAGTAATTTGTGCTCTCTAATTTGTCTTGTGTAGCCTTGTTATTGAGCATTGCTAGTGAGCTTAGGTGGCTTTGCGCTTTTGCCTACTAGATTGTGTAAGAGCTTAACCGGTTGTTTGAAGTACTAGTGCATAGGTTTGTGTGACATTGCTCTAGAATTAATTAGGTGAGCTCTAACTAGCCCGGTATCTTTGTTGCCTAATTAGGATCTTTTTAATGTGCTTGGGAACTTAGATAGAGGGGTGTAGTCTTAGCTAGACCGATAGTTTTAATTTCGCATTTGTTTCAGCTAGCCATCACATTTAGTTTAGAAAGAACTATTCATCCCCCCTCTAGTTCACCATCTTGACCCTACAAGTGGTATCAAAGCTAGGTCTCTCATTTGTGGTTTTCACCGACCCGAGAGGATGGCGATTTATGGGCTAGATGTTGATTGTCGACATATTTTCGATGGCACACACTTTGCACGATGGAAAAATTGGATGATATGCAATTTTAAGTTTATTTGCCCTCAAATGTGGTGGATGGTAGATGTAGGCTTTTCTCATGTGTTGGATGAAAATAATCTAACTCAAGCACAAGAGAAATGCCTAGATCTCGATATCCAAGCTACTAACATCATGTATAGATCTTTGGATGATTGCATATTTAGAGAGATCATTAACATGAAGACCACCCATGAGATTTGGATTCATCTCAATAAGAAGTATGGAACGGTCTCCGATGATGATGATGATGAGCCCAAGGAGGAGGCACATGAGGTTGTTGAGCATAGCCACAATTTGGTAATTGTGGAAGATTGCTCCACCTCATGGTCAAGTGATGATGATGATGATTCTAACACAAGATCACTTGACAAGGATAATGATGATGCCTCAAGTATTACAAATGATGATGCTACTTCATGCACACTTGATGGTGATGATGATGCGTCATGCTCCGGCTATGAGAGTGATGTGTCTACAAGCTTATCCACTACATCACATTGCGACATGTCACAAGGTGACACCAATGTATCTAATGCAAATGTGATTGATCTTGATTCATATGAGGAGCCTCTAGATAGGTTTGGTAGCATGATCAAAGCTTTAGAAAAAGAGATGGCTAAAACCGAGAAATTAAAAAATGAAAACTCTTTTCTAAAGAAGCGTCTGCTTTATGTTACTACTTGTTCACATGAGGAGCTAAAATTGGCTCATGAGGAACTTAGTGTCACTCATGACAACTTGGTGCAAGACCATGCTTTTCTCACTAAAGAGCTTTCAAATGAAAAATCTAAAACAAGTGAGAGCTCGTCACATGGGTCAATTGATCAATCACATGTTGTTGCTAACCCTTGTGATGTAGGCAAGAAGCATGTATTCACCTTTTGTGATGAATTATTAGCCATGCCATGTTCTTCAATTATAGATGTTTGTTCTACTTCCTTATCTTGTGAGACTAATCTTTTGAAGGAGAACAATGAGCTCAAAATAAAGTGAAGAACTTGAGCAACAAGTTAGAGAGGTGCTACAACTCTCAAGTCACCTTTGAGCATATGTTGAAGACTCAAAGAAACTTTGGTGACAAGAGTGGCATTGGCTTCAAGACTAGCAAAGTCAATCATCAAGAAAGCTGCAATGACATGAGTGGCATTGGTTTCAACAAGAGCAAGATCAAGGGCAAGAGATGGGGCAAGACAAGATATGAAAGAGAGATGAAGAAGCAAGAACAAGACAAGCTCTCTCATTTCATGTGCTTCAAATGCCATGAAGTGGGACATCTTGCAAATGGTTGCCCAAATGAAGAAAAGCTCAAGTTGAAGAAAGAATAAGAGATGCTAAAGCATGTCAAGTACTTCAAGTGCCGCACATGGGGTCATCTCACCTCTATGTGCCCAACCAAGCAAGTGGTGAAGCAACAAGCGAAGCCTCAACCAAAGCCACAAGTTGAGCAAGAAAAGACATCCCAAGAGCAAATCAAGATCAACCATGAAGATAGTGATAACATGAAGAAGAAGAAGAAGAAGAAAACAACAAGGGGTGGAAAAGCAAGAGAAAGAGCAATGCGTCCAAGGATGAATCAAGATGCAAAGAAAGTGAGCGAAGAAGAGGAGGTGAAGGAAGTTGCTCACATCAAGTGTCATAGTTATGATGAATTGGGCCACCTAGATTTGGGTTGTCCAAACAAGCTTGAGAAGATAGCTCAAGCAAACAAAAAGAAGTAAGGCAATAAGCACCACATGAGCAAGGAAAAAAAGACTCAATCAAAGAGGAAGTGTTGCTCATGCCGAGAAAGGGGACACATGGCACATTCATGTCCCCTAGGTAACATTTCTAAGCCCATTTTAATTGATGATCATGATGTGCTTAGGAAGGATGGCAATGGTACCTCATTGGTTACAATTGCAAAATATCCCGCTACTCATACTAAAGCAATGCCTAAGTATGTTACTCCTAACTTGAGAGGACCCAAACTTGTTTGGTATCATCAAAAAGTGGATAAATGTGTGTAGGTACCATGGATTTGGAGGCTTGATTAAATGGAATTCATATTGATCATCATATGTTGAGTCAAGTATTGAAGCTTAATGCAATCATATCCTAATGCCAAGCCAAGAATTAGTGAAGTCCAATTGTGCTACAACATACAAGTGTCATGTTCAAGTTGTGGATGATTTATTGGATTATTTGATGGCTTACAAATATATGAGTTGAAGCTTGCTAATTGGATGATCATGAGCCAACCAAGGTATATCTCTTGTTGATCATTTCATTTGGGTGCATATGAGTTGATTGAATTGGATAAATATGCAATGTTGCTTGCTATAAGATGATTAAATGGATAAATGCTTAGTAATCAAGTTTGGATTGATTTGTGTGGGATAAATTCAAAATATGACCTTTAGTAAGTGGATTGAATGGATATAAGTCTGATGAAAGTATTCAAATAAGTTAGTTTCAAGTTTGATTCACATTTGATGGAATGTAACTCAAGTGATTGAAATGTCCTATGTTTGAAAATCTGAGTGAGCAGTAATCTGAACCATGTTTGAGTGATCAAAACTTATTGGATTGTCATAAAAATTGGTGTATATGCTCTAGACTTACTGTATAAGTTGCTATATGAATTTCATGTAAATTGGATAAGAGATACTTTTGTTTTAGAGTGGATCTTGTCAGCTATAGTGCAGCAGTTTACAGCATGGAGCAGTGGTGGAAGATTTGATTTCTGGCAGTCCATATGAGGTCAAATGAAACCCAAATTTTTAAAGCTGCTATATGACTTAGTTAAGCACATCTCTACCAAATTTCGTGGTATTTGCATCTGTACATTTGGAGTTATGGATTATTTGTTGAAGGGTACAGAATCTGCCAGAAAAGTGACCATTATTGGATTCATCTAGAGTCACTTTGATTGAAAGGTTCTCAAGTTGGAAACATGATTATAAGTGGTTGAGGTACCTAAGTTTGGTTTTGAGATGAGCTAGAAGCATGACAAGCAAAGAGTACAAGGTCATTTGATTGTGGAGTGTTCTTGGCGCACATTTGGTACTCAAGTTGAAGATCAAGATCAAACTCAAGATGAAGATGAAGTTTAAGTTCTAGTGACAATTAAAGATCGTTTGGTAGAACGAAAAAGACTTAAACAAGTAGAAAGAAAAGGACTTCAGGAAGGATTCATGTTCACTCATCAAATTAAGTCCTTCACTTGGATCAATCAATCAAGATATTTTAAGCGAGTGTCAAGAATGGTTCTTTGAAGAGAGGTCACTTCTCCCTAGTGTAGGGGCTTACCACCTATGTGTAGATAAACCAAGTGTGGTACTTGAAAGGCTAATATGGAAGTGGTGATCTAAGAAGCATTTGAGATGCTTAGTTGAAGCGATCAAAAGGGTTGATCGAGAAAAACAAGCAACACCCAAAAGAGAGCTAGTCATGACAATTCAAGTGGTATTCACACTAATAGTTCTCTCATGCATGTATTGATCAGAAGAAGAAGCAAGCCAGCTACATCATGATAGTGCACTTGATCTTAAGTGGTTCTCAATTTATATGGGTGAAGAATAGACTCTATTCATGATGATTGGTCTTCACCAAGCTTATAATTGGACTTCACATTGCTATTGCGGAGCTTAATTGGAAACTAATGACTATCCTCTACTCTAAGATAGCAAAGGTATCATTGTAATGTGCATGATCATTTCATCCCTTACTAGTATGCAGTTAGTGCATGTAGTACATGCTTATAGGATCATGCATGACAAATGAAATGTTTAAATTCATAGCCTACCACTATTGCTTGTTTGATTAATTGATCTAGTGGTAGTGTATGAGTTTGTTCATGAGCTAGTGAACCCAAGTACTTAATTTATTTTGGATTACCAACAAGTGACGAGTACAACATTGACAAGATAACCCTTACAAAAGGTGTTAAGAAGCATGTCATTAGTTCAAACCAGAATTGAAAGCTTAGGCAAATTAATTTAGTTCAAGTCAATATTAGAAGCTCATGATAGTGACAAGAGTACAAGAACAAGACAACAATGCAAATGGATATCTAGTTTTTCAAGTGGTATCTAGACTCAATTGATATCTTCGAGTGGAATTTACAAGTGGTGTCTAGATCAACCTACAAGTGATATCCTACAAGTGGTACTCATGAAGATAGCAAGTGTTCAAGAAATGGTTTTTATTGGCAAATCCAATAAGTGGTTCCATGCTAGTAAATTCTTCCAAGTGGTATCATATTTCTACACGTGGTATCAATCATACATGATGGTAGTTCCACAAGTGATCCTCAACTTTAAATGATCATCAAATGAAGAAAGCATCCCTCACATACAAGAGCTCAAGTTTAGTAAATGGATGACCCATGCTATGACATAGGGGGAGGTGTCCCACCAATTGGTATCAAGGTCAATGATCCTACATGAGGTATCTTAAAGGTTTCAAGTGGTGTCATTCCAACATATGAGGTTGAGTCCATAAAAATGTAAGATTCAAGTGTCAACCATCTACCCCAATGCAACCCTTTGTATCAAGAGATGCACACCTTTTATGGAAATTGATGATAAAGGGGGAGAGATTAGTACAAAGATATAAAATATGCAAGAGGCATTAGGGAGAAGATGGATTCAGATATGGATATGGACAAAGAGGGAGCAACATTGAGGAATGGAGAAGTATCAAAATTCTTGGACAAGAAAAGCACAAAAGTAGGGGGAGCAAGCAAAATTCTTGGACAAGAAAAGCACACAAGTAGGGGGAGCAAGCTCATGAACTTTGATTAGTTAAATTTGATATGTGCATATTCATATGCTTGCTTGCATTGCATAAGTTTTTAAATTTGATATGCTTGCTTGTGTGTTGTATGCTAGTTATAGAACTTGATTGATGTTTTGACAACTAGCATGCATAGGAAGATAGCTAGACTTGTGTTTTTACAAGTGGTACTAGAACCTTGCTTATAATATTGATCTCATGGGGTTTCTAGTGTATTTGTTGTCTAGCTACTCATGGTGCAAAGGATGGTGTTAAAATGTGCACTCTGATTGGTATCATGCATCAAAGGTTAACTCTTTACACCTTAGCATTATTGGTAGTAATTACTCTCCCACAGTTCCAATCTATGCATATGTGCGAGCTTCAAACCAAACACTCTAGCACATATATAGGGGGAGCTAATACTACCAATTTGGGTTTATAGTACTTGTTCAAAATCATTTACACATGGTAAAATCACTTGGGCAAGTAACATGAATCCAAAAGTACTTAATTTCCATATCTTTGTAGAGTTGTCATCAATTATCGAAAAGGGGGAGATTGAAAGTTCTTTGTTTGGTTTTGGTAATTGAGTGACAACCTTAGGTGGACTAATATGTGTTTGAGTGAGATACACTTGTGATTAGTCCACAGGTACATCATGAGTGAGCAACCTTTGCCATGGAGGTGAAATGGCTTGGAGATGTTGCAAATCTCACACATGTGATGAAGGAGCTCATTGCATATGAGACATGACATGGAGTCATGTGATCAAGGTGAAGAAGATCAAGACAAGACTTGGCTCGATAGACTGGTTGCAAGAGTGAAGGGCAAGTTGAGTGATGACTTGGCACCGATGGACCGAGGCAACGGTGAAGGACAAGTGAAGTCAAGATTGATGAACCAATATGGTCACGTGATGATATGAAGTGGATCATATCACTTGTGATTGGTTGGTGCATGTGTTGCATCAATATTGGAGGAGATGGAATGGAATGCGCAAGGTAAAGGTATAACCTAGGGGCATTTCATTTCACCTGTCATAGGTGTGTAGACAAGTTTATGACTAGGTTTAGCATAGATGGTCGTACTATCAAGAGGAGCAAACTTGTTTGCATATCGGTCATCTAGTGCCACTCGAGAGATCTAACTTTGCATCGTTCCTAGGATCGAGTGGCATGACAAGTTGAGTGGCTAACTCCTTGGGAAAAAATGTTTGTGAAATGATAACACACGTGCACAAGGTGTTGTACACTTGGTGGTGTTGGCATATTTGCAAAGGAGAAGTTAGAGTTGGAACAGATCAACTCAGAGAAGAAACGGAGGCGAGGAGTGTCACTGTGAGTGACCGGACGCTGGCCTCGGAAGGACCTGTGCGTCCGATCAGTAGCAGCAGTTGGGCGCAGGCTCGGTCAAGTGATCGGACGCTAGCGCATAAAGGTGACCTAATGCACAAGGGCCGTGTCTGGTCATGCATGACATACGCTGATGTGGCCGAGGGAAATGAGGCAGAGGAGGATCGGACACAGGGGCGCATCCAGTCAGCTAGGATCTGATGCGACCGATCATGTTTTGATGGCTCTGGGAGCTCTTTGTTGTTGATCGGACGCTGCTCAGCGCGAGTCCAGTCATTTCGTAGAGACACGTCCAGTCGTTAGTTGATGGTGCACGTGAAGTTAGCCGTTGGGCGCCAACTGCTACATTCAAGCGGTTAACACAACGAGGACTAGCGTGTTGGCAAGCACGTGAACGTCGGGATAAAATCACCATGTCATCCTTGTCTTCCCATTGGTTTGCATCCCCTTTATACAAGCTTGCAATTACTTTCATATACATTGTGCTTGTGTAGTTGCTCTTGTAATTAGTTTGCTTGTGTAGCTTGCTAGTTACCTTCTTGCTTGTGTAGCATAGAAGTAGCTCCCTTATGTGGCTAATTTGGTTTTAGTAATCTTGTTAGTCACATTGCTTAGTTTGTGTAGCTAAGTAATTTGCGCTCTCTAATTTGGCTTGTGTAGCCTTGTTATTTAGCATTGCTAGTGAGCTTAGATGACTTTGTGCTTTTGCTTACTAGATTGTGTAAGAGCTTCTCCAGTTGTTTGAAGTACTAGTGCATAGGTTTGTGTGACCTTGCTCTAGAATTGATTAGGTGGGCTCTAGCTAGCCTGGCATCTTTGTTGCCTAATTAGGATCTTTTTATGGTGCTTGAGAACTTAGATAGAGGGGTGTAGTCTTGGCTAGACCAATAGTTTTAATTCTCCATTTGCTTCGGCAAGCCGGCGCATTTAGTTTTAGAAAGGACTATTTACCCCCCCCCCCCCGCCTCTAGTCCACCATCATGACCCTACACACGCTTCAAATGTTATTCTTTACACCTTAGTATCATTTGGTAGTAATTACTCTCCCACAATTTTAATCTATGCATATGTGCTTGCTTCAACCCAAACACTCTAGCACATATGTAGGGGGAGCTAATACTACCAATTCGGGTTTGTGGTACTTGTCCAAAATCACTTACACTTGGTAAAATTGCTTGGCCAAGCAACATGAATCCAAAAGAGCTTAATTTCCTTATCTTTGTAGAGTTGTCATCAATTACCAAAAAGGGAAAGATTGAAAAGTCCTTGTTTGGTTTTGGTAATTGAGTGACAACTTAGGTGGACTAATGTGTTTAAATGTGAGATACACAGGTGATTAGTCCATAGGTACACTTGTGTGAGCAACCCATGCCATGGAGGTGAAATGGCTTGGATATGTTGAAAGGCTCACACATGTGATGAAGGAGCTTATTATTGCATATGAGACATGACATGGAGTCATGTGACTAAGGTAGACAAGATCAAGACAAGACTTGGCTTGATGGACCGGTTGCAAGTGTGAAGGGCAACATGAGTGATGACTTGGCGCCGATAGACTGAAGCAATGGTGAAGAGCAAGTGAAGTCAAGATCGATGAACCAACAAGGTCACGTGATGATATGAAGTGGATCATATCATTTGTGATATGGTTGGTGCATGTGTTGCATCAACATTGGAGGAGATGGAAGGGAATGAGCAAGGCAAAGGTATAACCTATAGGGCATTTCATTTCATGGGTCATAGGTGTGTAGAGAAGTTTATGGCTAGGTTTAGGATAGATGGTTGTACTATCAAGAGGGGCAAACTTGTTTGTATATCAGTCATCTAGTGCCACTTGAGCGATCTAACTTTGCGATGTTGCTAGGATCGAGTGTCGTGGTGAATTGAGTGGTTAACTTCTTAAAAATGATTGTGAAAATGCTAACACACCTACACATGGAGGTGTACACTTGGTGGTGTTGGCACATTTGCAGAGGAGAAGTTGTTGGAGTTGAAGCGAATCAACTTGAAAAAGAAAAGGAGGAGTTTTAGGGGGACCAGACTCTGCCTCGGCAGTGACCGAACTCTGCCCCCTGTGTCCGGTCATGTCACACAGTGAAGGCATGGCTCAGGGTTTATGACCGGACGCTAGCAAGGTTCAAGGACCGGATGCGGCGCTTGTGCGTCTGGTCGTGGTGACATGGCACGATAGAGACAGCGTGGGAGGACTAGACTTTGGAGCGCATCCGGTCATCAGTGACCTGACGCGTCCAGTCAGCCTTGGGAGCTCTCGGTGTGGTTTTTTACCATGACCGGACGCATGCTAGGGCTCGTCCGGTCAGTTGCTGGCTGAGCGTGTGAGTGCATAGGCGTGTGCGATCAAACGCTAGGAGGCTACGTCTGGTCGTCGCTTTGACGCGTCTAATCTTTGCTAAGGCACCTGCGTGGGAGAAGTAGCCGTTGGGATTGGGTGGTGCACGTTCAAAGCAGTGACATGTGGTGAGGATCCCGCGACTGGACGCAGTGCCTGGTGTGTCCGATCTTTGCTAAGGCGCCTACACAGGAGAAGTAGTCATTGGGATTGAGTGGCGCACGTTCAAAGCAGTGACATGTGTTGAGGATCCCGCGACTGGACGCGGTGCCTGGTGCGTCCGGTCATCACGATCGGCGTGTCCGGTAGTCCTAAAATCTACCCAGTGAAGGGGGAATGGCTTTATTTGTTCGTGGGGTTATAAATAGAGCACTTGGCTGGCCTTGGGCTGGTAGCTGAGCACCCTTAAGCCTTGTAGCTTGTATAGGTGTGCTTGGGAGCCCTCTAACTCATGTACGCTTAATAGTGATCATCCGATTGAGTGTGAGTGTGATTCTAGTATGATTGATTTATGAGGTTGCATCGAGTGGCACTAGGTGATCGAGTTGCAAGCCGGTGGTGCCTGTTACTCTTGGAGGTTACACCTCCAATACGGCTTGGTGGTGGTATCCGTCAAAGCACACAAAGAAAAGTATGCGGTGCACTGGAGAAATGATTGTGAGGGGGATTGTGCTCACCCCGCGGGAGCCACGAAGAGCAACTCTAGTAGAGCAAGACGCGAAGGGCGACAAGTGGTCGGGCCGAGTCAAGTACTAGAGCTTTTGGTAAGCACTTCACATGGGAGAGTGTGACTTGCGGGTTACCACTAGAAAGAGGAATGGCGGCAACCTTGGAGCTTGTCTCAACGGGGACTAGCGTGTTGGTAAGCACGTGAACCTTGGGATAAAATCACCGTGTCATCCTTATCTTGCCGTTGGTTTACAATTCCCTTACACAAGCTGATAATTACTTTCACACTCATTGTGCTTGTGTAGTTTCTCTTGTAATTAGTTAGCTTATGTAGTTTGCTAGTTATCTTTTTGCTTGCGTAGCATAAAAGTAGCTCCCTTGCGTGACTAATTAGGTTTGAGCGACCTTGTTAGTCACATTGCTTAGTTTGTGTAGCTAAGTAATTTGCGTTCTATAATTTAGTTTGTGTAGCCTTGTTATTGAGCATTGCTAGTGAGCTTAGGTGGCTTTGTGCTTTTGCTTTATTAGCATGAGTAGGAGCTTCCCGGTTACTTTAATACTAGCGGCATAAGTTTGTGTGGCCTTGCTCCTAGAATTGGTTATGTGAGCTCTAGCTAGCCCGGCACCTTTGTTGCCTAATTAGGATGTTTATAAGGTGCTTGTAAACTTAGATAGAGGAGTGTAGTCTTGGCTAGACCATTAGTTTTAATTCCGCATTTATCTCAATTAGCCAACGTGTTTAATTATAGAAAGGACTATTCACCCCCTCTAACCCACCATCTAGACCCTACAGTGGTGTAGTGATTGGACATATATCACAGTGACCAACAACGACCTTCTACCCATGATTAAGCCTCCCCTCTAGCTTAGCACATGTAATTAACATAGTAATTAAGATGAGAACAACAATGCACAATCTGGTAAACTAAGTAGTAGTAGCTTTTCCTTTACGATTACGAAACCGATAGGGTTTGCCCGTACGTCCTGTTTAGAATAATGGCGAATGGGAAGGACTGAAAGAAAATACACACTAGACCGTCGTCTTACCAGGTTTAATTTCTAAGGAGTGGTATCTAGAAGAAAGACGACATTTTCCACAACGAAAACCCACTTTTGGAACATGCCTTGAGCCCTTTGGCAATCGATAGATCTACTTTGTTTCTCAACCACCACTACGCCAGATTCTTACAGCAGGAACGAGGGCATTTTTACTATAGGGGCGGCTGGGGTTGGGGGCGCCCCTACAGTGGGCGTCCTCAGGCCCCAGCAGCCCAGCCGCCCCTACAAATGTCACTGTAGGGGTGACTGGTAACCTGAGCCACCCCTACAGTTGGGGCTGATCTGTAGGGGCGGCTCAATCACCAGCCACCTGCAGCAGATGTCACTATAGGGGGCGGCTTGTAACCTGAGCCGCCCCTACAGTTAGGGCTGATCTGTAGGGGCGGCTCAATCACCAGCCGCCCCTACTAATGGCGCACGAATAAATAGCAGCCACCCCCTTCTTCCACCTCGGGACACACTCTTCTACACACAAAAAAAAGGTTGGGAGGCCTTGGGCTCCTCCTAAAAATTGCTATACTAAGGGGGGAGGTTTTGATCTCAAATCCTTTGGTGGAGAGGCTCTAAAAGGTAAGGAAATGCTTCTTCAACTCTTTATTTAAGTTTAATTCGTTGGTTAGTGAGTAATTTGATTTTAGGTTTTCTCTCTCTTCCATGGAGCTTGAGCTAGTTATGAGTGAAATTAGACCCTAATTTTCACTATACTAGGATAAATTAGGTAGGAAAGTAAGATTGCACCCTTTATTAGTACATCTTTGTTGATTTTAGTGTAGTATTAGTGAAGTTTGGTGCATGTGTCATGAAACCCTATATCTAGATCTAGGATTTTGTTTTTTTTTCTTTTTCAATTTTTCCTTTATGTGACTAGGGTTTGCATGTAGGTGAATGTGTAAGATTTTAATTGTTGCTAATGTGTAAAATATCCTCTACCATGGCTACTAATTATCATTTAATATTTATTTTGATTCCTTTCTATAATGTGTGTTTTTAATTAGTTATGGATAAATAGGCCATTAATTAATTATCCTCTACCATGAAATTGGAATGGAGTTTGCATGAAAGGTAGTGGATGAAATATTAAATGTTGCTAATTGTTTTATTTGAAATTGTTTATTTGAACCAATTAATTTATATTTTAAAATATTTATGCATTAATAGTCAATTAATTAACTATCCTCTACTACCATGGTGCGTGTCTCAGGTATATACAATTATTCTCGAGTAATATTCTTTCTTTGGTTATTTTGTTTCTATAAGATGGACTACAGGAACTCTTGGATGTATGGTTCGTTAAGACACGACGCTCTTTTCCGTGATGAGGTGGACAAATTCATCAAAGCCGCAGAGAAGCATGCAGCGACGTTGAAAGAGAATAGCGACACGATTATTTGTCCCTGCAAAGATTGCAAGAACCTTATTGCATTTCGAGATGTGAGTACCATCAAAGAACATCTGATTAGAAGAGGATTTGTTCCGGACTACATAGTGTGGATTCATCATGGTGAAACAGTGGTTGTTGATGACAGCGACGATGATCTAGCTGATGAAGCTGAAACCCAAGCATACTTGTCCCGATTCACAGACGATCTTGAGCAACAAATGGATCGTGACTATGGTAATCAACAAGGTGGTGGCTTTGGCAATCAATAAGGTGGTGGCTTTGGCAATGAACAAGGTGGTGATGATGCTGGTGGTGCCAGCAATGATGGCGAAGCACGTGAGGGGGATGCAGATGACGGTGACAACTTGGACGAAATGCTTGGGGCCTTTGGACCAGAAATATTAGAAAAGAGCAAGAGAGGTCTAGAAAATCTTGAGAGGGTGACAAAAGCATCGAAGAAGACTGTGTATGATGCTGAGAGGGGTTGTCCGACATACTTCACACTGCTACGTTTTGTGCTTGAGCTACTCATCCTGAAGGCTAAGTATGGCTGGTCGGACTGCAGTTTCGATGATCTGTTGTGCCTCATGTCACGGTTGCTCCCACGGTCAAACACAGTTCCCGCCAACACATACCAAGCGAAGAAGGTTATAAGTCCACTCACATTGGGGGTTGAAAAAATCCATGCATGCCCCAACCACTGTATCCATTTTCAACATGGCACATCGTTTGAGACTTTAGATACATGTCCTAGGTGTGGAGCTAGTCGATACAAGAACAATGACCTTCAAAGTGGGGTGGAAGCCTCCATAGGAAAGAGGAAGAAGGGTGGGAAGAAGGTGGTGCAAGAATCTCAGCCCCCAGAGGAAACTCCATTAGGCAACGATACAAATAAGAGAAGAATTCCTGCCTTGGTTATGTGGTACTTGCCAGTGATCGACCGCTTAAGGCGTATGTTCCTAAACCCTAAGGAAGCCGCACTGATGACATGGTGGGATGATAAGCGCAAGGTGGATGATGATACGATCGCACACCCGGCCGATTGTAGCCAGTGGCAAGCGTTCGATGCCAAGTACAAAGCAGAATTCAGTGATGACCCACGGAATGTACGGTTCGGCTTGAGCACCGATGGAATGAATCCCTTCAATGAGAGGATGACCGACCACAGCACATGGCCAGTCATCTTGACCATGTACAACCTCCCAACGTATTTGTGTTAGAAGAGGAAGTACCTTCTCCTCACCATTCTTATCTCCGGACCCAAACAACCAGGCATTGATATAGACGTGTTCTTGGAGCCTCTGATGCAAGAAATGGAGAGGCTATGGAGGTATGGGGAGCCGATGTATGATGCATTCCGGCGGGAGGACTTCATATGCAAAGCAATAATATTTGTTACTACCAATGATTACCCCGCGCTGTTTGCCCTATCTGGACAGTTCAAAGGCAAGACTGGATTCTTAGTCTGTTTGGATGGTACTAAATGGGTGTTCCTAGATGGATCCAGGAAGATAGTTTACATAAGGAACCGGCGCTTCTTAAAGATAGGTCACAAGTACCACGGCAAATTATACCTAAGATACTATGGCAACATCCCGGAGGATGAACCCCCTCCAGAGAGACATCATAATGGAGAACATGTGTTCAGAATGGTCCAAAACATACACATCGTCTATGGAAAGAAGAATCCGGATGGAACGATCAGAGATAGAAGCACACCTCCCATCGAAGGTGTACCATTCAAGAAGCAATCGATCTTCTTTCAGTGCCTGCCTTATTGGCCAGACTTGGAGGTCCCCCATGCCATTGATGCGATGCATGTGCAGAAGAATGTCTTTGAGAGTCTCATGGCTACCTTGATGGAAACGGGCAAGTCAAAGGATGGTCTCAGATCACGAAAAGACATGGTGCAGCTGAACGTGATGCGGGAGCTTTGGCCGGTACAGCAGGATAATGGCAAGTACAGTTTTCCCACGGCTAGCTTCAACCTAACCCTAGAAGAGAGGAGAGCTATATGCAATTTCCTTAGGGGGTCAGAGTGCCGACTGGGTTTTCGGCGAACCCGAAGAAGCTAGTGTCGATGAAGGACCTATCATTAACATACTGCAAGGCTCACGATTGTCATGTGATGCTGACAGTGTTCCTACCAATTGCAATCAGGGCTATAAAGCCAGAGTTCCTAAAGATGGCCATCACCCGCATGTGCTACTTCTTTTCAAAGATCTCACAGAAGATGATTCATAGGCAAGAGCTGAGTGACCTACATGAATTCATGGTGGAGACCCAGAACCAGCTAGAGATGTGTTTACCTCCCACTTTTTTTGATATAATGGTACATCTCATGATTCACCTGGTATATCAGATTGAGGCGTTGGGCCCTAGCTTCTTGCATGAAATGTGGTCCTACGAGCGATTCATGTCAGTTCTAAGCCGATACGTGCATAACCGAACACACCCAGAGGGCTCCATGATAGAGGGTTACAATTCTGAAGAAGTCGTCGAGTGCTGCCAAGAGTGGCTAAAAGTACAGAGAGGGATTGGTAATCCCGATTCTCGTCACAAGGGAAGGCTAGCTGGGAAGGGCACAAGTGGTAGGAAAGTGTTCCTTGACAATGATTACAGAGAGGTGAGTCGGGCGCATTACAGTGTCTTACAGAGTATGGCAGTGATGCAACCGTATATTGATGAACATATGGCTATCATTATGGCTGAGAGGAATGGCCGTTCAGATGATTGGGTCATGAAACAGCATAAGCAATGCCTGACATCATGGTTGAAGGACCAGAACATATAGCCTGGAGAAACCATAGATTCTATTACCATCAGTCGGTTGGTGGCCGGGCCATCAAAACAGGTGACGTCTTGGAATGCTTATGACATCAATGGGTACACATACTATACCGACACAAAGGACAGGAAATCTGTGAATCAGAACAGCGGCGTCCGAATAGAGGCTCTCGACGGAGTGGGGCGAAAGGTCCTGTACTTTGGCATAATTGAAGATATATGGGAACTTGACTATGGAAGGGATATAAAGGTGGCCCTATTTCAATGCCGCTAGATCAAGCTACATCAATTCAATGAGATCGGACAGAGAGTCGTCGACCTCCAGAATGTAGGCTACCAGGATGACCCTTGGGTGCTCGCTGAACATGTCGCGCAAGTCTTCTATATGCCCGACCCGCAAAGTAACCTCCCCCCAAAGAAGAAGACAAAGCACGTGGTGGCCTCCGGGAAACAACATATCATCGGAGTTGATGGCGTGGACGATGTTGAAGCTTACAATAAGTGCAATGAGATGCCGCTATTCACAGACTTTTGTAAGAAGATTGAGGCTGTGGAAAAGAACATGCCCAAAGATGTATTGCCATGGGAACGAAAAGGTGTCAAGGGGAAAGTTATCACGGTGGGCTAGCTAGTTTATGTAAGTGTGTCAGTGTTCATAAGACTACATTCATGTATGTGTATGTGAGACTACATTCATGTATGTAAGACTATATTTATGTATGTGTGTTTGAAACTACATTTATGTGTGTGTTTGAGACTACATTCACGTATGTTTGTGTGAACAATGTGTACTAAGAATTTATCAAATTATGAAATTACCAAAATAAAAGTTGTAGGTCTCCATGAGTTATTCAACTTTGGTATTCATTACTTTTTCAATTGAAATGATTTGGGGTCTCAAATTTTGGTTCGAACTTGTCATTTTTCAAATTTCAAAATTTGAAAGGTCCAAATTTAGTCAAATGACAAGATAACCAAAATAAAAGTTGTAGATCTTGATGAGTTGAACAACTTTTGTATTCATCACTTTTACATCTGAAATCATTTAGGGTTTTATAAATTTGGTTTGAACTTGTCAAATTTCAAATTTCAAATTTTAAAATGTGTAAAACATTATCACATCCAAGTTTGATCACACTTAAATGCTGAAGCATGATTTTAGAATTTTTTAGGAAAAAAAACCATCACATTTGGAGTTAGTATGAGGAAGAACAACTAGTTACAAAGTTTACCCATAGATTAAAAAGAGAAATCACACTGTTCTAGACGATCCTTATATGATCATAGTGAACAGTGTGATTTTTTTTAATCTGTGGGTCAACTTTGTAACTAGTTTTTCTTTCTCATACTAACTCCAAATCTGATGATTTTTTTTCCTAAAATTTTCTAAAATCATGCTCTATCAATTTATTTTGTTGGTTTTGTCAATATATACATATGAAAAGTTTGAGCAATTTAAATTTTGAATTTCAAAAAAAATGCAACTTCAGACAAGATTTTGGTACCCCAAATGATTTCAGATGAAAAAGTGATAAATACCAAAGTTGAATAACTCATCAAGATCTACAACTTTGGTCAATTCTTCATATGACAAAGTGGTAATGATATTGTTCACAAATGTGACACATCTCTCGTAAGGTTTTATAAACTATGTGAGACATGTGTAAGATTAGTGAACAATGTGTGCTAAGAATTTATCAAATGAATAAATGACCAAAATAAAAGTTGTAGATATTCATGAGTTGAACAACTTTGGTATTCATCACTTTTTATGTTGAAATCAATTTGGGTCTCAAATTTTGGTTCGAACTTGTCGTTTTTCAAAATTTCAAATTTAAAAGGTTCAAATTTTGTAAAATGACAAGATGACTAAAATAAGAGTTGTATATATTAATGAGTTGAACAACTTTGGTATTCATAATTTTTTATGTTGAAATCATTTTGGATCTCAAATTTTGGTTCGAACTTGTCATTTTTCAAATTTAAAAATTTGAAAGGTCCAAATTTAGTCAAATGACAAGATGACCAAAATAAAAGTTGTAGATCTTGATGAGTTGAACAACTTTTGTATTCATCACTTTTACATCTGAAATCATTTAGGGTTTGAAAATTTAGTTTGAACTTGTCAAATTTCAAATTTCAAATTTTAAAACGTGTAAAACATTGTCACATCCAAGTTTGATCACACTTAAATGCTGAAGCATGATTTTAGAATTTTTTAGGAAAAAAAACTATCACATTTGGAGTTAGTATAAGGGAGAACAACTAGTTACAAAGTTTACCCACAGATTAAAAAGAGAAATCACACTGTTCTAGATGATCCTTACATGATCATAGTGAACAGTGTGATTTCTTTTTTGAATCTGTGGGTCAACTTTGTAACTAGTTTTTCTTCCTCATACTAACTCCAAATCTGATGATTTTTTTTCCTAAAATTTTCTAAAATCATGCTCTATCAATTTATTTTGTTGGTTTTGTCAATATATACATATGAAAAGTTTGAGCAATTTAAATTTTGAATTTAAAAAAAAATGCAACTTCAGACAAGATTTTGGTACCCCAAATGATTTCAGCTGAAAAAGTGATAAATACCAAAGTTGAATAACTCATCAAGATCTACAACTTTTGTATTGGTCATTTCTTCATATGACAAAGTAGTAATGACATTGTTCACAAATGTGACACATCTCTCGTAAGGTTTTATAAACTATGTGAGACATGTGTAAGATTAGTGAACAATGTGTGCTAAGAATTTATCAAATGAATAAATGACCAAAATAAAAGTTGTAGATATTCATGAGTTGAACAACTTTGGTATTCATCACTTTTTATGTTGAAATCAATTTGGGTCTCAAATTTTGGTTCGAACTTGTTGTTTTTTTAAAATTTCAAATTTGAAAGGTCCAAATTTTGTCAAATGACAAGATGACTAAAATAAGAGTTGTATATATTAATAAGTTGAACAACTTTGGTATTCATCATTTTTTATGTTAAAATCATTTTGGGTCTCAAATTTTGGTTCGAACTTGTCATTTTTCAAATTTAAAAATTTGAAAAGTCCAAATTTAGTCAAATGACAAGATGACCAAAATAAAAGTTGTAGGTCTTGATGAGTTGAACAACTTTTGTATTCATCACTTTTACATCTGAAATCATTTAGGGTTTGAAATTTTGGTTTGAACTTGTCAAATTTCAAATTTCAAATTTTAAAACGTGTAAAACATTGTCACATCAAGTTTGATCACACTTAAATGCTGAAGCATGATTTTAGAAATTTTTAGGAAAAAAAAACAATCACATTTGAAGTTAGTATGAGGAAAAACAACTAGTTACAAAGTTTATCCACAGATTAAAAAGAAAAATCACACTGTTCTAGATGATCCTTACATGATCATAGTGAACAGTGTGATTTCTTTTTTTAATCTGTGGGTCAACTTTGTAACTAGTTTTTTTTCCTCATACTAACTCCAAATCTGATGATTTTTTTTCCTAAAATTTTCTAAAATCATGCTCTATCAATTTATTTTGTTGGTTTTGTCAATATATACATATGAAAAGTTTGAGCAATTTAAATTTTGAATTTAAAAAAAAATGCAACTTCAGACAAGATTTTGGTACCCCAAATGATTTCAGCTGAAAAAGTGATAAATACCAAAGTTGAATAACTCATCAAGATCTACAACTTTTGTATTGGTCATTTCTTCATATGACAAAGTAGTAATGACATTGTTCACAAATGTGACATATCTCTCGTAAGGTTTTATAAACTATGTGAGACATGTGTAAGATTAGTGAACAATGTGTGCTAAGAATTTATCAAATGAATAAATGACCAAAATAAAAGTTGTAGATATTCATGAGTTGAACAACTTTGGTATTCATCACTTTTTATGTTGAAATCAATTTGGGTCTCAAATTTTGGTTCGAACTTGTTGTTTTTTTAAAATTTCAAATTTGAAAGGTCCAAATTTTGTCAAATGACAAGATGACTAAAATAAGAGTTGTATATATTAATGAGTTGAACAACTTTGGTATTCATCATTTTTTATGTTGAAATTATTTTGGGTCTCAAATTTTGGTTCGAACTTGTCATTTTTCAAATTTAAAAATTTGAAAGGTTCAAATTTTGTAAAATGACAAGATGACCAAAATAAAAGTTGTAGATCTTCATGACCTCTATAACTTTGACGTTTATTAAATTTTTATTTGAGATCATTTGTTGTCTCAAAATTATTTTAGTAGTTTTGATTTTAATTTTTAAAATTTAAATTGTTTTTCACATTTTTAAAGGTTCAATTTTATAATTTTAAACTGTTGTAGTTGTTTTAGTTATTGTATATGTAAATATATCTATAAAAAAATAAATATAAAATTTTGTACTGTATTATTTATTATTTACATGTGAATAATTCATTTTGATTTAGAATTTTGAAAAAAATTCAACTGTAGGGGCGGCTTATAACCTCAGCCGCCCCTATAGTGGCTAATTCAACTGTAGGGGCGGCTTATAAGCTCAGCCGCCTCTACCGTGGTCTGAGATATATTACCGTCCGCTGGACACTAGAAGCTAGAAGTTGGACGAAATCAGTTATAGACGCCGTCAGGCTGCCCGATTTCGCCGGCGCTCGCCCCACTGCGCCGCTCACCCGCTCCGCGCCGCCACCCGCTCTCCCCTTCCCCTCCGACCACCACACCACTCTCTCCTCCGCACAGCTACGAGGTTAGGGTTTGGGACCTCGACCTCCTAAGAGCAAGCAACCACGACGGCGGCTAGGGTTACCAACATTTCTGTACTGACTGCGCATCCGTCGCTGTGCATCCGTCGGACCGGAACGGTGAATCGGGTCGCATCAAAACCGCCTAGTCACCCCTCCTCCCCCACCGGAAGTCACTGCGCATCCATCACAGGTCGCCGGGGCCGTGGACGCCGGGCCGCCGTCGCAGGGCAGCAGCCGAAGGGAAGACGCTGTCACCTAGCCGCTGTTGCAGGGAGATACCGTCTCGGGGCCCCTACTGCAGGGGCAACTTGTCGCCCAGCCGCGGGCGCTCAGATTCATCATGGTGCCCATGGAGGTGAGGCCGACCACCTAAATTTGAACGGCCCAGATTTTTTTTAATGAAATCGCATTATCTTTGCCGTGAGTTCGTCAGATAGATACTGTAGTTTTCGTGATGAGTTGAGCAAGAACAGTCTGTACCTACATTCATTGTGAACCATACGATGGTTGTATTTTAGTTTTGCATTTTCTTTTCGATCACTCAGGCTCTATATTGGACTTTTAGGATGCCTTTTTACCATAGAAAAACCATGAGTCTGACTATAGTGCGGTCTGTCTTATTGTGAGCGACAGTGCCGGACTAAATTTTGCTGATTTGCCAATATCAGCAACAGCCTGCAGTTCCTGGTGTTTAACTAACACCTATTGCTATGGAAATCAATTTGTGCTTTGAAGTGCAACTAAATTGATTTTATTAGTTCTTGTACAGTCAGTACAGAAATGTATGTGTACAGTCAGTCCTCCAGATCCGCTCCCCCATCTCCTCTTCCGCAGCGTTCATTTCCTTAGCTATCAGAAGATTAGCACCAATCCTTTAATTAGCTTACCAACATGTTGTTTATGCTTCCTTCAGTGATTAAAAGTCTTACAATGTTCAGTCTCTAAACCATGTGGACCATGTGAACTGTAACTTAACATTATCCTGTAGATCTCTTGTACCAAGCAAACAGACCAAAAAATTTGATAAGACAATCTTTAAACCATTTTGTGCTTTACAGGCAGCCTGGCCGTGAAGGTATAATTAGTGTTGTTTGTGGCATGTATAGAAAGGATGGATTATCTGTTGAAGTATCAAGATTTGTAGACGCATTTCCAAACTAGTAAGTGTATATATTCTTTTTGGGCACTTCTTCACAGTAGCTCAGTGTGTTTAATACAAGTAACAGCCTGTGTAGCAGCTCAGGGGCCAAATAGCATAGTACATGTTTCTCCTTCTAACATGACTTTGTAAATTGTATGCCATGATAGGCAGGCCAATCTAGTAGCTTGCTGCCACTGTATTGATCAATTAACTGGTGCACTATCATACCTCAACTTTGATATTATGGTTAGTGACCTATTGTGTGAATTACACCTCAACTTTACGGTTAGTGACTTATTGTGTGAGACTGAATGCTGCTAGCTGTTTAGGATCGCTGAGTGGGATCCTAAACCCTCCATGAGAGTTTTTCCTTGTGATCTCTGAAAATGAATCCCCATCCTCGTTTATATTAGAAACACAATCTCTTATGCGTCATCTCTTCATCTTCAACATTCATGTCTGTCTGGAGTCTACTTTCATCCCCTCTTGTCTTCTTTACTACTGCAGGGTTTTTCGCTGAGCGAGAGCAGCTGGGCTGCGGCCCCATTTGTGTAATCTGGGAGCGAGTATCCAGCAGGTGAGCACCAGATCTATCTATCACAAGAATTTTACTTCTTCATTGTACTATAGTTTGGATTTTAGTACTGTAGAAGTGCACATTTTATTTCATGGACTTGTTGTTTATGAAATATGCTTAGCAGTGCTTTTCATAACATGGGATAGAAATCAGTTTCAGTTGTTTGGATTTTAGTATGGTCATTGTTGTGTTAGTTGTCTTTTTTTCTGGTTTGAGATTGTCAGCCAGTGCATATTTTAGTTTAAAGGTTAGGAGATTTATGATGAGAGACTTTATGATACTGTTGTACTGTTGTACTGTTGATCATTACTCGAGGGTTGAGAGACTTTATGATGAAAACCCAGTCATGTCAGGCACGGATAAATCTTTAGGCTGAGCAAATAGTATATCGTTAGTGGAAACAAATATCTAAACTCATGCTCTACAAGAAAGTTGCCGTGAGCTTATACCATGAAATTCTTTAGGACAAATAAATGGCACCGTAGATTGCTCGGGACGTGTTGCCACGAGACATTGTTTGCATTGCACAATCAAAATTTCCCGATTGAATACACATCGGAATGGCACCACTGTTGGCTTACATAGCTTTAACCATCGGCAAACTTTCATAGCTATGAGAGGCTTAGAGGCTCATGCGTGGAGAGCTTAGTACTCTGAGAAATATTCACATGCAGTTAGCTTGCTACCTGAAAGGTGCATGCCAAGACATTGATTTTGTGATCTGTCTCTATTAACTATCAAGTCTGAAGGGGGCAGTGAATGCACGCCCTTCACATTAGATATTTTCAGTTTCATTTGGTTGCCAATCGTATCAATGGCTAGCTGTTCAAGGTGGACTCACACACTGTTACAGAACTCACTCATACCGAGTGTCTGAATGGATTGTTTAGATGCCATTTCATGTGTTAAATGGACTAACACTTTTACGACACCTGAAAGGCTGAGGCTTGTGATCCTCAAAAAGACTTGGTGGCTGAATCTCTTCCAAAATAGCACTACTCATATATTTGGTTCCGTATGTTTATCTGATAGTATAGTGTTTATATATTATCTAGATGGCCTG
This sequence comes from Miscanthus floridulus, assembly GCF_019320115.1. Lineage (NCBI taxonomy): Eukaryota > Viridiplantae > Streptophyta > Magnoliopsida > Poales > Poaceae > Miscanthus > Miscanthus floridulus. The sequence continues at coordinate 31,751,373 of NC_089593.1, read as the reverse complement.
CATGCACCACCTCAAAACACCTGTTAATTAACACAAATTCACATCATGCTGGTGCCAGGGAGTAATCAGTATCCTGCTTATAGGTATCAATTCTGCTGCAGTGCCACTTGCTTCTACTAATTTTTGGGAGGGTCTCCCATGCTCATTTACATATGACACTTTTACAAAGCATGCATGTATGAGTCTTGGAAAATCGAGAGCAAACAAAACAAATCATTAGGTTTAGGTCAAGTTCACTTTGCCACAGAAAATTATTGAGCATACATTCCTAATATTGGCGGGATGACAGCTTTCCAATATTATATAAGCTAAAGCCTGATCTCTGAACATATGTGCCGTGACCTCAGCTCGCTCTAGAGTAGGTATCATACTATTGTGCTTATCTTTTCTTCTGTCCATCTTGTTTGAGTCATACAACATATGCAGTGGGCTAGTCTTGCTTTCTCTTTGTTTGACTACTACTACTACAAGTACTACTACTACAAGTACTACTACTACTAGTAGTACTACTACAAGTACTACTAGTACTACTACTTCTACCACTAGTACTACTACTTCTACTACTTGTACTACTAGTACTACTACTTCTACTACTACAAGTACTACTAGTACTAGTACTACTAGTACTACTACTTCTACCACTAGTACTACTACTTCTACTACTTTTTTTCTTGCATCTCATAGAACAAGGCATGAAATGTCGCGAACATCAAAGAGCGCATCCCGATGCCCCGTGAATGATGAGCAGCCATCCCATGGAGAGCAAGAACTAGATGACTAGCTTACTCAGGAGCAGTTCGATAACGAGTTAGAAAAGGGTCTAGAAGTGATGCTTACTCAGGAGGACCTTGTCGATGATGAGGATCCAGTGGGGGGAGCCCAGGGAAGAGAAGGTAGAGAGGATGCCCAAGGCGAAGAAGGGGATGATGATGAGGATGACGACACCTCATCAGGGGGATATGTAAGTCCCGAGGATCCTTTCCCACTAGAACCCAGACGGAGGCTAACGGAGGACGAGTTGGACAAGGATTTTGATCCGAACGATGAGGTACGGATAAAGCCTTACAAGCTTGTAAATTTGGCTAATGCTATGGCTATATGTTACCTCTGCTAACACTTTTGACCTGCCGTAAACACAGGTCGTCCCTACTCAACCTCTGAAAAGACGACGTCGACCTCCGACTCATCTTGCCAGACAATACGTAGTGGGGCAAAGGAGATCAGAGGAAGGAGCCACAGATACTCACAATGAGGCCTCCACTCCACAACCTCAGGACACAACCACGATTGAGACTGCCCAGCCAAAGAGGAAAGGAGGGGGGATTAGAAAGCCAAACCAATATCACGACAAGGCATGCTATGTGATAACGGAGGTCGGGCTAGACGGGCAGATCCTTGAGCCATATACATACAGGGTGAAATTCCGTAATCACATCGGGTTTGTAGTTAGAGATAAGTTGAACCCAGCTATCCGTGGCTGAAATCTTGTACCTATGAGCCAAAAGGTTGACCTATGGGAGAAGCTGAAGCAGAACTTTAGGTTTCCGGAGGGAACGCACGAGTTGGTACAAGAAAATGCTTTTAAGATAATGGGGCAGAGCTTCCGACGTTGGCGGTCGGATCTGAACAAGAACTTTATCCAACAGAAGTTAACTCCTTTCCACGAGTATGGCAACATAACTCCTAGTCAATGGGAGGAGCTCGTGGCTGAGAAGACTTCAGAGGCATCATTAGCCCTCAGTGCCCGTAACAGTGAGTAGGCGAAGAAGAACCAACACTACCCTCGTCTAGGCCCCAGTGGCTACGCTGGCAAGCAAGAGGTCTTTAGGAAGATGGACGCAGAGGCTGAAGCTGCCGGAAATACAGAAGTGCCGAAGTTGAAGCCACACCTCAAACAGTGGATATACGCGAGGAGTGTGGATTCATCCGGTAGTAGCCTCTAGTTTGCTAAGCCAGAGACCGGAGAGGTGGTATCAAAGATACTGAAACTTGCTGAAGACAAGGAGAAGGGCGCATTCAACCCTTCTAGAGAGAGGGACGAGCTTACCGTTGCCTTGGGAAACCCCGAGCACACAGGACACACCAGGGGGCTAGGGAAGAGGATGTCCTGGAAGCATGGATTCGTAGAGGAGAGGCACATGTACAAGAAACATGGCAGAGACCGAGAGTCTAATCTTGAGCGCCAAGTGAAGGCTCTATTTGAAAAGATGTTGGTGGAGAAAGGACTGTCTACGATGGAGCCACAGACACTAATGGGGCCGCCCGAAGAACTGGCGGTAGTTGGCAGCCCTCCGGATGTTCCCAGCAGTCAAGGTTCCAATGCAACCGGAACCCCCGTCGATCGCATACGGGCACCAACCAGTTGCAAATTGGTGGTTCCGATGGGCAGGCAAAACGTGATCATTGAGGTGGCAACGGGCGTGGCACATCCTCCAGGCGGCACGTGGCACAATAGGGACATCCCACAGGACTACACTCGGGTCGAGGTACATACCGTGAAGCCCGAGTTCATGACTTGGAAGATAGAACACCCTACTCCCGAGGGGCTCGTGTTACTCGAAGACGTCATGAACCAGTTCATCCTCTGGCACAGACGAGACATTGTATTGACCGAGTCTTCACCAACTCCGACTGAAGTTCATCCTCTGGAGCGACCCGTCGAGGACGGGGAGGTATACTCACCGGCCCATGACCATGACCACCACACGCTAGATACTTCTCCACCTCGTACCGAGCAAGGGCATGATGACATGCCACATCCTTCTCCACCTCGTACCGAGCATGGGCATGATGACATGCCACGTCCTTCTCCAGCTCGTACCGAGCAAAGGCATGATGAGATGCAACATCCTTCTCAACAAGCGCAGCCGATACATGAACAACAAGTGTCTCATGAACAATAATTGCCTCATGAACAGCCGATACGTGAAGAACAAGTGGCCCCTAGAGCAGGTGATGCACAAGTTGACAAGGACGTGCCCGAATGGGAAGCTCGAAACAAAATCCCAATCAAGATAAGGCCATCGTATGTGGGCATTAATGACGTCTCATCGGTGCACAAGTGGATGCCCCATGACCAGTTCAAGCCTAAGAACCAAGTAAAAGAATTCAGAGCACCAGCTTCTGAGGAGGGCACCACTAGCAAACTGCACAAAGGGTTTAAAAAGTATCCAGCTATTGATAACCTCAAATGGTCAAATGATTGCCCGGATAAATATGAAAAAGGCAAGAACTTCCTACCAAACCGAGTCATACAGTGGTTGCCACGTGGAATGAGAAAGTTCCACGACTGGTACTTGCGTGCTCAGATAACAGAACTAGAAATCTTACAAGCATGGATCCCTGCCGGCACATTTGGAGCCCCAAGTGGGCAAATTGCCATTGAGTTTAAGGATATCCAGGCATGCTTCCACCTCGGACGAATGGAAATGAATCTAATTCGCATGTGGTGCCTGTAAGTCCTTGCCCTCTCGATATGATATGAATGTAATCTTTTGATTTTGTTGTAACTAACCCGCGCCGTGATTTATAGAATGCAAGCGGACTTTGTGAGAAAAAAGGCCAGCTCTGAAACACGGGTATATAGACCCTTCACCTATAGCATCAACAAATTTTAATTACCCTAAAGAGTGGAAACTAGATTGCAAAGAACTAGGAGGTGGAAAGACACTTAAGGAAAAAGAGGATATCAGGAACAAGAAAATATTGGAAGAGTCCCTCAAGGTTGCGGCATATATTGCCCTATGTTTTAAAAATCTCTAACAACACGATAATATATGGATACCATACCACTTCAAGTAAGTTCGACTGTATACTTAGCTTTGTTCAATATACTTTGTTCGATGCAAAAGAGCTTATGTGTTCCTTCTATGACTAAATTCATGCAGCGATCACTGGATTTGCATAGGCGTCTGGCTCTCACATAGCATGGCATGGGTCTTTGATTCAGCGGATTTCCCAGTCGAGACATACAAAGACTTCATAGCGATTGTCAAGATGTATACATATCGACAATCCTCATTTTAGCTACTATGTTTGTATACATACTTGTAAGGTTCAATGTGGGATACTAACAAGTTGCATTTGCTAAAACCATTGGAACAGGGCATTCAGGCACTATGTCCAAGAACATAAGGGGAGGCATCATCCAAATAGGAAGGAAAAGTTATATGTCAAAACTCTATGTGCGGTAAGTGTCATTTACTTTGGTACTCTATATATTACGTGTCTGTCAATAGCATTACTTAACGTCTTCATATGCAAAACACACAGTGCCCCAAGCAGAAGCCTGAGAGTCTACATTGTGGATACTACACATGTATTATAATGAGTACCATCGGTGGCTACAACAGAAATCCCAATCTGGTAAGTTTGAACCTCTTCGCTCGTAGTATGAAAAGTTCGTATATGTTGTGATATAGTAAACCTAAACTTGTTCTCTTGTAGTTGGAGAAAGATAAAGACACGAGAAGGAACCCATACAAGGATGACGAGCTCTTAGAGATGGTCGGCGACCTTTGCAACTTCATAATGGACCAGATTGTGTACTATAAAGGCACTTACCATCATCTTCTTTCCGACTTAGGTAGTAATCCTCTATACCAACATATTTGTGAGACTGATAGGCTAGTCCTAGGCCGTTGATGATAATGTGGACTTGTGGTATGGTTTGGATCAGACTTTGGAACGGTTTGGACTTTGTTTTGCATGTGGACTTATGGATTTCTTAATGGACTATGTTATAATGATGGACTTCATAATGGACTATGTTGTAATGATGGACTTTTATGAATTATGACTTGTGATGATGTTCTAAATAATGGTCTTGTGTTTGTGGATGTATATATGTATATTTGTGGCGGTCAGATTCGAATTTGAAATATATATATATATATGGTCAGATTTGAATTTGAATTATTATTTTTTTTGCTGTAAAATTCACTGTAGGGGCGGTTCTTGATTGAACCGCCCTTACAAATACACACAGCAGGGGCGCCTGATGATACAGCCGCCCTTACAGAAGTTCACTACAGGGGCGGCTGATATTACCAGTCGTCTCTACAGAGGCACTGCAGGGGCGGCTGAAAACACCAGCCGCCCCTACAGAGACACTGCAGGAGCAGCCAGGAAACCGCCCCTACAGAGACACCCTCGGTAGGAACATCCTGGAAAGGGCGGCTGGCGCAGCCGTCCCTACAGAGGCTCTAGAGCCACTCCTACGGTTAAATTCTGTAGTAGTGCACAACCACTCTACTCTAACCGAATCATTGTCCATTCTCTTCGTTTCACTCCTTTACTCCAAAGAAAAGAGAAGATAACGTCGTCCAAAGGTCCACACAGACTTATTCTACTAGTAAATAACCTCAAATCGTCAGTCTAATCAAAGTGCGAGCAAACACCCACCTCATCAGCTGCCAACTACCTTGTGGGAAAAAGTAGGCACTTTTTTTATTGATTATATTCCAATCCAACGTCGTCAAGCTCATCAGGTCACCTCCTGCCGGCTGTCTCTGGGCTACAAACTATTGTTATTGTTATACATTTCTCAATTAATTTATGTCCCTAATTCATCAATTTCGCTAGAATGTTATTATTAGGAAATTATTGGTCTTCACATTTCTCCGACGATGCAAATTCTTGACCATACCCTTGCTATTCATAAGAATACCCCTTTCGGCTGCAGTTTCAGCTGCCACAAGAATTGTGGCCGAGCGGAGTAGAATTTCAGAACTTTCTGCACGGATCCTAGAAAAGCGAAACTGTGAAACTGAATTTCAAATTTGTGTACACAAATCCTAGAATAACAAACTGCGAAATTAAATTTGGATGGGGCGGCAATTGGCACGTACGACGTCCAAGTCTAAGATGAATGATGAACATCCCGTCAACTTCTTGAAAGCCCCCCTACCAATCTGCTAGACGTTTGGACACGTTAGTGACCAACATTAACGCAGCACGCACAGTGCACCGATTCGCTTCGTCCGCAAGGTCGTTTGGTTCCCTAGCAAGCAGATCCGCATGCAGATGTTTTTTTTTTTTACAACACCGCATGCAGATGGTTGGACGCACTCACAGGGCAGAATAGCATCTGCTCATCCGTGGCAGTTTCGCAATGTGCAGTTGCCGAGAGGACACAACTTTTTGATTTCGCCCCACATCCTGTCCTGATAGTACAAAATTGATCAAATAGTAATTCACTCTTTGGGAGCCCCAACTGATAGTGCAATCATACATTTACAAAGCTGGATGAGGTCGCATGTTCGTCACAGCTTCTTCATAATTACTCTATGGAGAAGACGAAGCAATCCTAAACCGTAAACTCTAAACCCAACTATTGGTCTAAAAACAGCTCCGGCCTATCGACTTGCGTCTTGCATGCATTTGTGGCTCCCTGGCTTGGATTCTTGCGCATTCAAGACAGACTGCGTGCCTTTGATCTGCCTGCCCATGTACTAGGCCATAGGAACACAGATCCAGAGGGAAAACGGGGGTGACTGGAATCTTCACTGCTAGCGGCCGAGGATCAATTTTTGTGTGCCTTGAATCGAGGCCCAATATTGTCTATGGCAGGTGACTGAAGCTACTCAAGTTTCATGGAGACTTGGAGATGATCGGAGTGAGAAAGAAGAAGGCCACTTTGTTTTTATTTATTTATTATTAGGAGTACATTGGTGACGACATTTTAGTCGACACAACAAAAAATCACTAGTCCATTTTTTACTATTAGGCAGGTTGCTGGGTCTCTGTGTGCATTAACTCGATCGGCCGAGAAAATTGAGGTGTCCAGCAGCGCCTGCTGCGTGCGTGCGTGCGTTTTCTAAACACAAGGCTGCATGCGACCGTGTTCTTCGCTGAGCGAGGTGCGTGGCGCGCGGCGGGCGGGGCTCGCGGCGTGCACAAGCCGTAGGCAGCCACCACGCTCGACATTAGTCTTGAATATAGACGTCTAATAGCAAAACTTAACTATATATAGCCTTCTAATGGTTGTACTTATATTTACAGTCCCACCTATCAACTTATCTATGTAGTATTTGGCTCACTTATAACCTATTTTTTTCTTTCTTGATGTTCTTGGTTCTTGTGCATCGATCAGTTGACTGTAAATTCGAAGTGTATTTGGTAGAGATCTGGATTCTCGTAAAAATATTTCAGATCTAGATTCTCTTTAGAACCTTTTCGGATGATGAATTATAATTGCTTTATTACAGTAGATTGTTTGGCTTTTGCTAACGTGAAAACTAACACAGAATGCTCCTTTTTCGGCCTTAGGATGACATAATTAAGGCAGGTTGTTTGATTTTCTTTCCTCCAATACCCAAAAAAAACTTATACTCTCTTCGTTTCTTAATACCTAAAGTTCGACCTTTTGCTCACGCCCATGCACAATTTATACACTCAATTTAATACAATTCAAATTCAACTTTCATGCACTGGTGGAGTAGAGCAAATTTTTTTTTTTTTTTTGGTCTTTGACTCCACAAGCAGCTTCATTATTGATGTGCTGAACCTATTTTGGGGAAAACGTTAATATCTTCTGATAGTAGATAATAGAGAAGGAGTAAGGTAAAGCTAGTATTTTCAGCTGAGAGCGAGTTTTAACAAGCTTCATTTGAGGAGTTATTCCATTTCAACACGTTTGGAGAAAAAATTGCTCCAAAAATCTCCTAAAACTGCCAAAGAAGCTGCGCCAAATAACTCCATGTGTGTATATATACTTGGCACAATGAAGCAGGTGATATATATGTGACGAGTGGACGTTGGTTGCACGAAGAGATCGAGGGTGGGGTGGAACTGATGCTGCCCATAAACTTGCACGGCCGGCGAAAATAACAGATCACTTGGCGGTTTCGTGTTTTAATTCGTTGGTGTGTGCTGAGCAAACTATCGTTTGAGACTAGTATAGTACAATATCCGAGTGGTTAATATATCTCTATTTCATGAAGAGAAAAAAATAATTAATTAATTGCCAGTGTGACATATACTCCGTACTTGGCTCTGTTCGCTTCGCTGAAAAGCCAGACTGAAAAGTACTGTTGAGAGAAAAACATTGTACCATGGCTGATAAGTCATGCTAATAAGTTCAAGCGAACAGGGCTATATAGGGTGTGTTTGGTTTGTTTCCTAGACAAGCCTGGCTAGCAAAACTAAGACACGCTAGCCTTAGACTGCTCCAAGTAAGCCAATTCGTAGTTGTTTGGTTGTCTGCATTGTGTAAGCCTAGCTAGACACAGGTTTGTTTGGTTGGATGGCTTGCTTTGCGTAGAGTCACCTCTTCTTTGAGAAGATGAGTTCACCCCCTTTGAGGCATTTTGTAGAACAGCTGGTGGGCATGCTCGTCTGCACAGCGCAAGGAAGCAGCGCTCGGCCCGCGACCACCACCACCTGCTCCAACACCGGTCACCTCCTCCGGCTTGATGCGGCAGTCGAGCTCCTCCTCACGATCGTGGCCCTCCTCAGTGAAGAAGGGGTACTGGATTCGCTCCTCTTCCTCCTCGCCGGCACGCACGGCCTGGTCGTCCTCCTGCGCGTGGAGGAGACGGTCGACCTGGCCATCGGCGTCGAGCCAGACCATGAGGGCTCGGAGGCGATCGCAGCGCTCCATCTCGCGCTCGACGAAGAGCCCGTTGGTGGGCACGGCCATGGCATAGGCGGAGTCATTGGTGGACACGGCCATAGCGTAGGCGCGGCGCCGCTGGAGGAGCTCCTGCACCGCGCGCTCGTGGCGCTCCCGCGCACCGCGGTGGTCGTCGGAGATCTCGTACTCGGCCTCGTGTCAGCCCCCGGTGAAGGAGGTGGAGGTGGAGGCCATGGAAGCGGCGGTGGGAACGTAGGGCAGAGGGACAGGGATGGGGGCGATTTTCTACTGCTTGCCATGTGACGACATCCTAACATGTGGATATGTTAAGCCTCGGGTTCAATGGTTCCCGAACGAAGAAGACCCCTCGACCGACCCTCCAGGATCGCCCGGGGCTTGGGGGCTATACCCATTGGGTACGCTCGTGTGCACCCTTTGGAGGAGAAACCCTGCCGAGCCTGACAACGCCGCAACCTCCACGTAGGGCTCGGGGGCTTACCCGAGCCCAGAGGCTCCCGATCTATGAGCACTCTGGGCTGGCCCTTGGCTCCTGCCCGGCCAACGATGCCAGCCAAGGCCCAGGCGCAAGAAGACACGCCCTGAGCTACCAAGGCTCGGTGGCTCCCCGGCACTGTCCCTTGGGCATGGCATTGCCGGCTACTTTCCCGACAAGGTCACGCACGGGACGTGACACAAGAAGACAAAGCTTCCCCGCGGCCTCCAGGGGCTCGGAGGCTCTCGGGCCCACGCGTCAGCTCCTGGAGCCGACCTCCTTCACCGCCAAGAAGACTCCGGAAGGTCCACCTAGGGGAGGCCGATCCAAGTCGACATTGCCTGACATGCAGAGTGTCAGAACAGAGCGGCCGGATGACGCCCAAGGCTTCTTTGGCTCCATGACACCGCCACGGTCCACAGCGTGTCGCTGCAAGGACCTTCTGGACTCTGGCGCATGTAGACTATAGACTCGTTCCCCCAAACCGTCATGTACCCGACCTATCTCGTTATATAAGCGATAAGGTCGGACCTAGGGAGGGGGGACGATCATCAGAAGATCATTCCATTCCTTGGCCTTTGCTCAGCATCGAAAGCAATGCAACCTAGAGAGAGGCACCGAGTGCTCCTCCACCTCATCCCGTCGTCTTCCTTCTCTCCGACGAGGGGAAGGCTCCACCGACGGCGAGGCAACCTTAGGATTAGCACTGAGCTAACCCCCTACCAAATCTCTCTACAACCCTATTGTAACCCCCCGATTTTGGATGCTTTTGAGTATAAGGATCATCAGCTGCTGAACATAGGACACCGATTGGCCCGAACCAGGATAAACCGTTGCGTCCTCTCTGTGATTCTTGTGTTCTTGACTCCATCCGAGCCACCGGAGACCCGTATTCTGACACCGACTCGAACAACAATGCTTGCCGCGGTTCCAACCCCGCGACACCATGGCTGCGTGAGATGCTAGCCCCCAAGCGCAACATCGGCGGCGGCGGGGAGCGGCGCGAGCCCGCACCGACAGTGGCAGCCTGGTGGGGAGCTGCGTGAGGGAGAAGATGGCGGTGACTTGATTCAACACGCTGCGTCGCTAAGCCTGGCTAGGATAGAACGACCATCCCGAGCGTTTCCCATAAGCCAGGCTAAAGGGGCCTTCCTGCATTAGCTAAGCCAGGCTACGGGTACCAAACAGGCAACCAAACATGTCCAGGATACATCTAGGAAGCTTGGCTAGGGGCTAAGCCAGGCATACAAACATACCCATAGTATCATGTCTAGCTGTCCAGAAGATAAAGCAGAGGATTTAACTAAAATGATTGTTGAGAAACCTAATCCATATATCCATACGGCCATCGGGTCCGCTGCGGGGGTATCCATCTCCATCCACCTCGGCTTGTTCATGAATGCCGCGCCCGAATCCGAACCCAAAACAACCCCAATCCCGACCCTCGTGTGGCAGGAGAGCATGCAGGCCTCTCTTTGTATAGTACGTACACTACCGGACTCAGTGGCTTTGCCGAGTGTCAGGGGCACTCGGCAAAGCCCAATTTGCACTCGGCAAAGGCTTTGCCGAGTGCTACACTCGGCAAAGACCACTCGACAAAAAATGGGTCAACAAAGGTGTCTTTGCCGAGTGCCCGACACTCGATAAAGTTGGAACCGAAAAAAACCCGAAAAATGGGAATTTTTACCCAAAAAAATGGAAAAAAAATTTAATCGGTGGAGGCCCCCACCGGCCAGCGTCCACCCATCTCCAGCATTTTTCGCGTAAATTTCGCGGATACACGGCCAGCGGGATTCGAACCCGCGACCTCCCCCTACGCGCGAACCTCCTCTACCACTACACCCACGGCCAGCGGGATTCGAACCCGCGACCTCCCCCTACGCGCGAACCTCCTCTACCACTACACCACACTGTCACTTATGTCTAGATTCCGTTTTAGTTCCCAACATATTATACTAAACCGAGTGTAAATTACTTGTTTGAGGCCCTAAATGAATTCAAATAAAAAAATTGTAAACTATAAAGTTTCATAACTTTTTGAGATCTACACTTTTAGTTTAGGAAGTTTTTCCATCCGAGGTCGTTTACAAAATTTGAATTTCAAAATTTTGAAATTCAAACGCAGTTTTGCATGACAAGATGATTTCAAATCAAAAAGTTTCCAACTACAATGTTTCATAACTTTTCGAGATCTACACTTTTAGTTTAGGAAGTTTTTCCATCCGAGGTCGTTTACAAAATTTGAATTTCAAAATTTTGAAATTCAAACGCAGTTTTGCCTGACAAGATGATTTCAAATCAAAAAGTTGTCAACTACAGTATTTCATAACTTTTCGAGATCTACAGAGTTTATTTTGGTTGTTTTTCCGTCCGAGGTCGTTTGAAAAGTTCGAATTTTAAATTTTTGAAATTCAAACACAGTTTTGCATGACAAGATGATTTCAAATCAAAAAGTTGCCAATTACAAAGTTTCATAACTTTTCGAGATCTACAAAGTTTATTTTGGTTGTTTGGTCATCTGTTCATCCGACATGGTCGTTCTAACATTGTTCACAAATCTTATATATCTCTCTTGTAGTTTCATAAACTAAAATAGAGATATGTTAGATTTGTGAACAAATTTACTTTCACTTTGTCATATGAAGAAAAGACCAAAACAAATATTGTACATCTTGATGAGTTATACAACTTTGTAGTTGAAAATTTTTTCATTTGAATTAATTTATTGCTTCAAAATGTGCTTTGAAATTTTATTTGCCGAGTGTAAAAAAAAACACTCGGCAAAGAGCTTCTTTGCCGAGTGTCAAAAAAAAACACTCGACAAAGAGCTTCTTTGCCGAGTGTCAAAAAATACACTCGATAAAGACGTCTTTGTCGAGTGTCCGAAAAACAACATTCGGCAATCCACTTGGCACTCGGCAAAGAGCCGATCTCCGGTAGTGGTAGCAGGTCAGGTCCCTTGTCGTCTTTCTCGTCTCCAGAGTATGCCACTCTGCCAGAAGCCTCAAATCGTTTAGCCTGCCTAATTAGATCGAGTAGCTTGTAACACCTCGCCAACCCCCAACAGTTTATCGAGCTTGCTCAGATCAGATGGCTTTTGTTTGATTCTGAGAACTGATCAACCGAGGAGAGCAGCCCTGAAGCAACAGAAAATACGCTTCCTATGGAGAAGTTTCATACCAGTAATAGCCTAGCGGGCGAGTAATCGCCGTCAGAGTCAGAATCGATCAGAGGGCACCTTGTTGGTTCTCATTTTCATCCGTGGCGATTTTCGGTTTTCCCCCAACAGTTTGGCGGCGACAGAAGAGTTCCCGTCCCATGCATGCCACCACATGCATCCTGCTGCTACTTTCGCTGAACATAGGAGGTGCATCTAATCTAATAATTGATTGGCGCATTGCATTGGGTGCCTGAACTTGAAACTGATGGTGCAATCATCCCTTTTGTGACTGTATTTGTACCCTACCCATGTGTCGATCTCATGCATTCTCATCTGAGCGAGCTTTCATTGCAACCTACTCCTACACAAAGGTTGGTTTGGCTTGATTGTTAGGCAATCACGGCCTAATTAACCTTTGGACAAGGTCCACATGAAATGCAGTAGGAGTACACTACGTACGTGTTTTTTTTACGACTATGATATATTTGATTGATGTAGCGAGTAGCTATTCTCATCCCACAGTTTTTTTTTTTTTGTGTGGCAGGTGACTGATGGTTTGCTTAACCATCAGTTAAGTTTTACGATGTATTTTGTGATGTTCACGGGATACACATGTAATGTTTATATAGTATACATGTGATGTTTTATTATGTGTTTTACGATGTTCAAGTGATACACATGTGGTGTTATGTTATTTCTATGATGTATTTTAATATTCTGTGATGTTCTCAGGTGGCTGCTAAAATACTTGTGATGTTCTGTGATGTATTTTATAATATTTCATGATGCATTTTATAATATTCTAGCAGTATACATATGATGTTACATGGAAATTGACCGAGAGAAAACAAAATATCAGCCGGAGGCCCCTCATTTTGTCCCTTAGCTTAGCTTTGGACTATGGAACGGCCGATCTAGTCTGGTCTTTAAATTCAGTGGACTTGGTGCACATGACACCCAATCCATATTATTCCCTAGCGTGGGTGTCCTGTGGAATCTGAGGATATATCTCGTCTCCAGGTATAGCGTACAGCGAGTGAGCAGGGTTTCAAAAGGAGGTTGTATTGTATTGTAACTCCAACCCTTACGGGCCAAGCTCTACGTTCCTTTCTTTCTTGGTCCCAATCCAAATAGGTGGCACTCATTCATTTCCTCAGCTAGGAGTATACATCTTCCTCAACAGTAGAGCATCAAATCAAATATAAGTACATACCAATATAAAAATACAGTATATGTATATCCATCTCACATGCATATGCATGATGCATCACCACCATTTAGGGGCGAAGCTACGTGAAGGCATCGGGGTCGGCCGACACCGACGACTTTGGCGTAGCCTGTTATAGCCAGCGATTTTTTACCACGTTGGACCTCAGTAGAAAATATGTTGGACCCCAGCGAGTTGGCAGCCCAGCAGTTCGGCCCATCTTCTGCTTCCTAGACCTGGAACGTGATTACATTACGTGAATGTAAATTGCAACACTGTACAGGCAGCAGCCCAGAAGGCCAAACATTTGCCTCCAGCCTCCGCTACAGCCTGGAGCCCTAGACTGAGTAGTCGTCATTTCATCTTCCGATCTCCATTGTTCTAGCATTTGGCAAGCGGCGCCGGTGCCCAGCGCCCAGCGGCCGCTCGTTCGTTCTCTGTCTCGCGTCTCAAAGACGCTTGGCGCAAATCACAGTGACGACTTGCTGGTGGCCGGCGGCGATAAACTCTTTGCCCATCTTCTGTCTGCCTGTCCAGGTACCCTAAATACCCTATTCTGCAATTGCTAATTAAAGCAATCTAGTCCGAAATATGAGGTCTTAAGGCTTTCCACCAAAGAGCGTGCTCTTTCATTCTACCTGTCTACTTGAGTAAAGCTTGCATAGTTGCATTTCAATAATCACTAGTGACTTTTAATAGTAGGCTACTTGCACATTAGTAATTTAGTATCTATCTACTTTAATTTTTATTATGTGACTAATTTCATAGGTAATCAAAGTAGGTTGGAAAGATTCTTTAAAAGAAAATTACCCGCAACAGGTGATAATGAGAATAATGACGAAGACACCTCAATATGAATAGTTCACTAAATATGATTGCCTAGAGTATAGTGAAAACGTGGATAAGTGTTTTTGTTTATATTGTTACTTGTACAGAGATTGCAATAAGGGACAAGGTGGGAATGATGCATTTGTACTATATGGCTGGATTATCTGATAGGCTTAGAGACTATGTAGGCAACAATGATAATAGTTTTCATAACAGCTATGAAAAGATGCTGATAAATTATTGAAGCTTGGACAATCGATCAGTGTATTATATTGTTGCAACATATAAGCTACTTATGCTGTGTTTAGTTCGTGAATTTTGGGAATTTGGCTACTCTAGTATTTTCGTTTTTATTTGGCAATTAGTGTTCAATCATAGACTAATTAGGCTCAAAACGTTCGTCTCGTAATTTCCAACCAAACTGTGCAATTAGTTTTTTTTCGTCTACATTTAATGCTCCATGCACATATCGTAAGATTCGATGTGATGACTACTGTAGCACTTTTTGGAAAAAATTTTGAGAACTAAACATGCTTTTATATGAGTAGTTGAGCACCGACTTGGCCCAGTGATAATTTATTCTGGCTTTGCCCCTGCCACCCTCTCTCCCCAAATGCATCCGCACGGCCGGCGACCATGAATAGCCCCACATCCTCCACTGCGAGCAGCTGAACTGAAAGCAACCACCCCACCCCCGGCGAGCACGTCACGTACAGTCACAGTACAGACGTGGAGGCGCCCGCGCCCCGCGCCACCAAACTTATTAATAATAAGCTTGGAGGTGGAGTCGTCCTCCTCCCCTCCCCATCCAATCCTCTGCTCGCTCATCTATCATCTTTTCTTCGGTTGCCGTTTGCCTCTCCTTCACTTCACTTCACCTCACTCGCGCTCGCGCCATCATTGCCATCGCCCGCGGCGTCACCAAACCACCAAATCTTTCTTCTTTGCATGCAGTTGCAGCAGCGGCGGCGGCAAACTTTATCACCCCGCCGCCATAGTAGATTAGATTGATCTCTCAGTCTCAGAGGACGGACCAAGCCAACAGGGAGGAGGAGGAGGAGGAGCAAGCGCCGCCATCGCCATGTCCAGCACCATGCACGTCCGCAAGGCCATCCACTTCGCCTCCCTGCGCGCCAAGCTCGCGCAGCAGGGCAAGGCCGGCCTGGCGCTGCGCCTGCTCCCCGCCGCCGCGCTCGCGGGCTTCCTCCTCGTCTTCGCCGCGCGCACCCTGCTGGTCTCCTCCCCTGCCGCCCCAACAACCTCTCCCTCTTCCTCCTCCTTCTCCACGTCCCAGCGGCAGCAGGATCATCAGGACACGGCGGAGTGCGCCAAGGCGACGGGCCTGCCGCTGCCGGTGATGGAGGCGCTGGTGCACTACACCACCTCGAACGTGACGCCGCAGCAGACCGCCGACGAGATCGGGGTCTCGCTGCGCGTGCTGCAGCGCCGCGCGCCCTGCAACTTCCTCGTCTTCGGCCTGGGCCACGACAGCCCGATGTGGGCGGCGCTCAACCACGGCGGGCGGACCGTGTTCCTGGAGGAGGACGCGTCGTGGATCGCCGCCGTGCGGTCCACGCACCCGGCGCTCGACTCCTACCACGTCGCCTACGACACCGTGCTCACCGACGCCGACTCCCTCCTGCAGCTCCGCGACCACCCGGCCTGCATCGCGCAGCCGGACCTGACGGCCGCCGCCGAGGCGTCGTGCCGCCTCGCGCTCAGGGGCCTGCCGCCGGTGTTCCGCGAGCTCGAGTGGGACCTCATCATGGTGGACGCGCCCACGGGGTGGACGCCGCAGGCGCCGGGACGGATGGGCGCCATCTACACCGCCGGCATGGCGGCGCGCGCGCGCAGGCCCGGGGATGGACCCACCGATGTCTTCGTGCACGACGTCGACCGGCCCGTCGAGGACGCCTTCTCCAAGGCGTTCCTCTGCGAGGGGTACCTCGCCGAGCAGGTCGGCCGGATCAGGCACTTCGTCATCCCGTCACACCGCGAGAAGGACGGCACGCCATTCTGCCCTTGAGAAAACTTTATTTCAGAGTTGCATTGAGAGCCATCCATCTATCGATCCTCCTTTGCATTGCCTTTACATACATACAAGAGGATAAAATATTACAGCAGCAGCAGCCATCACGAACGGGAGCTCCTGGATTCATCATTCTTTCTGTACTATTACTGTTACTACGACTACTCTAGACCTGTTGCCAAAAATCAAAATGTTTCGTGATAGAATTTTGGTGGGTGACACCACACCATGCTGGAATTCGGAGACGGGTTTGCGCGCCGATCGGGAAATGGACGCGCAAGATTCGGTGTAATTCTTCTTCTTTTCATGGTCGCAATTGCGTTGTTCTTTCTTCTTCTTCTTGCTCTGCTTTGGATTGGATCGAACGGTGCACATTTGCCTGGTGCCTGGTGGCTCATCAAGATCTGGAGCTTGTTATGTGATGTGGGTGTAACCACCATTGCTGTTGCTGGATGTTTATGATAGATGTTGCTTGCAATTTTTTATTCTAGAGTTCGTGCCATTGCTAACAATGCAAGGAGATATCATCATCTACACTGAGTGGCTGAGAGTTGGGCAGGAAGAACAAGACACTCCTGATGGAAGTGTCACACCTTCGATGTTGATTTAAGATTTTTTTTTCTTTTCTGAATGCAACTAACACAAAAGGACGAGAATACAATGTAAAGTTGAGAGCTTGCATTTTTTGTCTGCTACTCGGATGAAAATTCCAGGGTACAAATCTAGGTACAGATTGGAGAGAAACGGATAGCTAGAAGCCATGGCTCTGTCCAGCTGCAGTGCAGTGCAGTGCAATTTAGCCAATTATTACTACTGGTGTCTGGTGACTGGGACCAGTATCGTCTTGGAATGTTCCTTTCAGGCGCATGGCCTTTTGATGAACAACAGAACTACTAGTGCCATGCTTTGTTGGGCGTTTTGTGAGCAGGGGTTTGATTTCCATGGCACTGTGGCCAATGAACAGAGGAAATAGTCGTACCTAGTTCATTCATGGCAGCCATCCTATGTGGTACCACTACAAGTACGAGCGAGTTTCACGGGAGAAGAGAATCATGTTTGGCTACAAGGTAGCTCTGTTCTAAATTATAATTTGTTCGATTTTTTTTACCTCAAATTTGATCGCGCGTCTTATTAAAAAAAATTGTGCAAACATAGTCAAATTTAAGTCATTCTCAAAGAACTTTTGTTAATAAAGCAAGCCACAACAAAAAAAAAAAAGTGATATTTAGCATAAATTTTTTTAACAAGACAAGTGATCGAACTTGAGGTCAAAAAAGTCAAACAAACTATAATTTGGAACGGATTTAGTACTACTCTACACACTAGAGTAACAGTACGATGCAGTTACTCCGTCTGAAAATACTCCTGCCAAACATGACTCAAGAACAGTATTAGAGAGTAAAGTTTTTAGAGGTTGACCGCATGAATCTCTGATGTTTACATCTGGTGACAAAGAGAAGATTTTGCCTAAGAAACATTTCATCAAGAGTCAGCCTGTTCGGTTGGCTGGTTAATATCGTTGCTGGTTCATGAAGAAGTTCTGCTGGCTGGTTTGTGTGAGAGAAAAATATTATTCCAGCTGAAAATTTACGACCGTTTACGACAAGCCACGGCTAAACGAACAAGCTGAGTATGTTTCTGAGATTTTGCAAGTCAGGAGATGTTATCATCTCCAGAGAGTGCTGAGAATTGGGTACAGATCTGACGGTTTTGATGGTAGTCTCACACCTAAGATGCCATTTGAGATAGTACAGTGTTTTCCTCTCACAATAAAATCAACATCAGCCGCCTTATCAGCCACAAAAACCATCAGCCGAACTACTTCAATATTTCTTTTCTGATTGCAACAACCATGCAAAGATGAATTATGTGAACGTGCATATACTGGGATGAAATATTCAGGTTGGAAAGCTGAATATGAGTTGGCGCCCGTGAAGAGGCAGGATTCCAGGTGCTAGCAACTGATGGATGAAAGTTCAATTACTGCTGGTATCCTAGGAGTACTTGTATGTGTTGTCTTTGCCTCATTGGCCAACTGGTGAGTGTGACTTGGATTTGATGTCTTTGGAATGTTGCTGCAGTGCATCCATCACCTGTTGGCTGTTGCTGAAAAAGTGACAAGCTCGGTTGGGCAAGAGCACGGCAGGGACTTGATTTCCATGGCACGATGGCCAGGCAGAGAGGAAGAAATCACATGGGAAGTTCTACCTACTAGTTCATTGATGAAATAATCCTTATGTGGTAGTACCGAGTGTCAGTGGATTATTAGCCCTTTTGCAGAGGCAGGTAGCAAGTGATTTACAACAACACCTACCACTAACCACTCCGATAGCAAATTCTAGCATTTCCTTTTATATATAAAAAAATAAAGGTTTTATGAAATACTAGTAAAAGTAACAAATATTCTACGAGACATGGCCCAAGGTAAATGCAAATGCAAATTTTAAAAGCTTCACCGTACGGATCTCTCTGCAGTTTATGTTTAGAGAGTAAGAAAGTGCAGGTTTCACCTAAGATACACTTAGGGCTCGTTAAGTTCCCTGGGATTCATTCTCTGGAACGATTCCTAGCCGAAATAATTGGCTAATTTATATAACAATTGATCAGCTGGAATGTTTCCTAACCTCATTTCAGGATAACCGAACGAGCCCTTAAAGCCTGCATTATATTTTATTCCAGAATCTGTGTGATTGCTGTGGATATGTTACCATCTGAAGTGAGTGGCTGCAAGTTGTGTTGGATTGGGACATTATCCAAGTGCCATGTTTAAGATGTCAATTCAGAGACAAACACTTTATTGGAGATCATGGCTGAAAAAAAAAGGGCAGGGGGCAAATAGTATCTACTGTACATACTGAGTTTTGATGTTTTTGGCTGTTCCTACCCAGTTCGTTCATCACTCCTTTTGTTGAAGAGAAGATTATTATGCCTGGTTGGGTTTTTATCTTATTTTTTTTATTGCGGGAAGGGTTTTCATTGATTCTGTAAAGATTTGATTGTGTGATTACTAAGGACATGTCACCATCATCTGGACTGAGTGGCTGAATCGGGTGGTACTAGGACAAATGGACAATCGATCCTTATGAAATAAAGTGTTACCGACTAAGTTTGACTAAAGATGAATGATGTTCACCTTGCACAGTTCGCTATAAGAAATTCAGGTTTCTGGTTACATATCAAAGGTAGGCCGGACTCAAGCCCCACCATGACTTCAGGTTCAGGCTCTACACACCATCAGAAGAGTTCAGTTGCTGACTTTGATGTCCTAGGAGAGGGTAAACTTTCAAGATTTTGTCTCATGAACTACCCTGGAGATCACAATTTACTAACTGGGTACTGTATACTTTACCGACGAGGTATGCATTTCAAAAGTAGGATAAATTTCTTTTCTTGCCATTGCAATTTTACAACATCTCTTATTTGCCACTATTAATGACACATGGACCATGTCAGTGACACATCAATGCAAAATATGGGATTGCAAATTTTATAATGCAAATTGAGGATAGGATTAAATAGTTTGATTTCCGGACAACTAATCATTAACCCAGTACACACTTTGACATGTAAGATCTAATTCACCGGACTTTAACATGTATAAGAAATCCTATATTCTGTATGGATGTACGTGGAGGTACGACCCCAGATACCCACGGCAGATCACATGGGCTGCGTCCTCAGGGACGGCCCAGCCCACAAGAAGAAGCCTTGCGGGGCACGACGTTGTTCGGTGTCTCCCGCAAGACACTGGGAAGATATCCTGAAGATACTACAAGATCTGTTAGGATATGTATGATCCCATGATTCCTGTAATTTGTTATTACTTTTCGGTTATCTTCTAGATCTAACCGATTTGTAATCCTACCCTCCGGACTATATAAGGCGGGTAGGAACCCCCTCCAAACTCACGCAATATCATACGATAGCCAATACAATCCAATAGACCACAGGAGTAGAGTATTACGTCATACCGGCGGCCTAAACCTGTCTAGCTCGTGTGTCTCTGATGCCTTCTTGTTCTCGATTACACGCATTTCTACCGATCATTCTACCTTCGTGGGATACTCCTCGGAGGAATGCCGACGATATTCTGTCGACAGTTGGCGCACCAGGTAGGGGTGTGTGTGCTGTTTTTGGGAAACCGCTCCGCGATTTGCGCCTCTCCGAATTCTCCGAAACAGCGTGGTGGGCCGTTACCTGGGCTTTCACGCAACAGCAACCCATATCGCCCATTTATCGCCGCAATTTATTGCTACTCATCGAATATTCATCGACTTCTCCGCCATCTGTTATGACTCAGTAATTACTACTGTACAGCCGTTACTCCGGTTTTTTCTTCGCGGCTTGTTTTATCCAAGATTTCCACTTATGGCTCGGGGACTAAGTGGGCACACTTCACCTTGCGATGAATGTGCTTTTCTCATTTCAGGGTTACACCTGGGGACTGGCTGCCTGCTCGGCTGGTTTTGTGCTTTTCTTTACTTTAGACCCTGCACCACGTGAATACGTCACCTACTGTTAGGCTCGGGGACTAAGTGGGCACACTTCACCTCGTGGTGAGTTGTGTTTGCTTTAATCTGGAAGACTATGCGCCTCCCGAAGCTGAAGAAGACTATCTCCCTTTCTCGTGGTCGGACTCTAAGTGGGCACACTTGGTCCACTGCGAGAAAATTTTCAATTTTGAACTTGAGCTCCTTATGCCCTTATGGCAAGGCGTACTTGGGTTACACTGCTCGGTGACGGTTCACACTGCTCGGCGACGGTTCACGCTGCTCGGCGACGGCTCACAACTGCTCGGCAACTTATCACGGTGGTCGTACTATGAGTTTGACTGTTCGGCTTTGTTCATACCTGCTCGAACAAGCTCGAGACGGCGTTGCACAACGGATGCAAGGTGCTCAGGGACTAGCTGTGGGGGGGTACAGCCCTGGATACCCACGGTAGACCACATGGGCTGCGCCTCCAGGGACGGTCCAGCCCACAAGATGAAGCCTTGCGGGGCACGACGCTGCTCGGCGTCTCCCACAAGACACCGGGAAGATATCCTAAAGATACTACAAGATCTGTTAGGATACGTATGATCCTATGATTTCTGTAATCTGGTATTACT
Source organism: Miscanthus floridulus (assembly GCF_019320115.1). Classification (NCBI taxonomy): domain Eukaryota; kingdom Viridiplantae; phylum Streptophyta; class Magnoliopsida; order Poales; family Poaceae; genus Miscanthus; species Miscanthus floridulus. The sequence goes on along the minus strand of NC_089593.1, from coordinate 31,729,971 downwards.
TTCCGGTTATCTCCTAGATCTAACTGACTTATAACCCTGCCCCCAGACTATATAAGGTGGGCAGGGACCCTCTCCAAACTCATGCAATATCATACGATAGCCAATACAATCCAACAGATCACAGGAGTAGCGTATTACGTCATACCGACGGCCTGAACTTGTCTAACTCGTGTGTCTTTGTTGCATTCTTGTTCTCGATTACATGTATCTCTACCCATCAATCTACCTTCATGGGATACCTCTTGGAGGACTGCCGATAATATTCTGTTGATAATGTACTAGGCCACTAGCAATGATTTAATAAACATAATAAAGCTGAATCCAAAACGAATCACGTCATTTCAACTTTATAGCTATCAGACTAACACTAATTTCTATGATCTAAGTCTTGTTTTGGTTCAACTTTGTAATTCTGACTTTGTTTTACAATCCAGAGCTACAACAAAAGGACATGTTTTGCAAGCAATTATTTACAATTTGGTCACTATATTGCAACAATATAGCAATCCCCACCTCCCACCAGTTTGCATCAAAATTTGGACTGTCAAATAACCAAAATACCCATCGGGATTTTGGTAAATACTGTTCATGCCCATGCTGGCCCCACGTTTTAGCAAGTGTGTTACAAAGATTCATGTGTTTTTCATTTAATGGAAAATGAGATCCATCCTCTCACGGTCAATGTTGCCAAACAAAATATAGGTTTTTGTGATTGAGATTTTACAATCTAGATTTTTATAATCCTTGTTTCACAAATAAATAGCTTAAGTGTATATACTATTCTTCTTCTCCTCGCCTACTCCTGAAGGGGCACATGAGCCCAGGAGGAGGTAAATTGGGTCACTTAATAACTAACACCTAAGTTCAGCTGATCTCCACTAGAAAGAACATAATGAACTAGCATAATGTGCACCTTAGATTTGCCTAGTGTGCTCTATCTTAACCAATCTATAAAGAGTTTTGTAATAACCTAGAGGTAATCCTACCAAGTAGCTTATGTTAATCCATAGGAAAAATGAAGGTTGCACAATGCAGTAGCTTAAATGTGTAAGGTAAAGAGCAAGTCAAAAGAGGACAAACTCCTGGAGACAAAGATTTGTCTTGTGATATCAGTTATCAAAACACAACCCTTAGTCCGTGTTGGTGCTCTATAAAGGATATGATCCAGGTCACCACGCCTTATCTCGCTCATGGTGTTGGGTAAGCAACAAAAGCCACCACTACCAAGATGAGTGTCGTAAGCCACTAAGGCTCACCACTTGTCACCTGACTCTCCTAGTCACCAATGTGACGTCTACTACGGAGCTTCTCCACCAAAGAAGAGCCTCCTCGTCCCCCACACGACGAGTCACACGAAAAATCACACGACTTGTGACTTTACAACCTTGAGAGTGCATGGTAGGATCTTTCCTCGATTTTTTTTTCTTTTTTTTACAGTGATTTTACACTTTTTGGGAAATGATTATCACTGCTAGTTTAAACCGGTAGTGATAACTATGGTCATCATCGACAATGATATATCACTGCCGAGGGACAAAGCCGGCGGTGTTGGACAGTTATGAACCAGTGATGATAACATTTTCGCAGTAGCAAGCACACACTTGCCTTTGCCTTAGTTCATCGCTAGTTAACTAAATACTGCTCCTTCCATTCCAAATTGTAAGTCATAGGTATATGAGTTTTGCTATGTGCCTAGATCTATATTATATTTGGATACCTAGTAAATACTATGCATCTAAAAAATTACAAAGACCTACAATTTGGAACTGAGGGAGTAGATGTTTAGCTCATTTTTTGAAAAAAAAAATAGAAACAAGAAAAAAAAAGTAAAAACAAACAAAGTTTTTTTTAGTGGAAGTAAAAACAAACAAAGTAGCCCAGTTAAGACTTTGTGCTCGAGAAAAGCCATAGCGAGGCCCAAAAGGCTCCCAGCAATCGTGGCACCATCTCCTCCAACGCCGGTGCTCCCGAGTCCCGATGGCTTCCTCGGCCGCCGCCGCTCGCCGCCTTCTCCTCCTCCGCCACCGCCATGGCCATCTTCTCCCCAAATGCCACTTCTCTTCCTCTTCCGCTGCTGACGGCCTCGACGACGGCGGTGGCGGCGGCCGCGTCAAGATCTTCGACCGCGACCTGAAGCGCCGGCACCGGGACCGCGCGGCGTGGGCGATGCGTGAGACCGACGGGCTCGTGGATGCCGTCGCCGAAAACCTCCTCGACCGCCTCGAGGACTGCAGGAAAGCCTTCCCCTCCGCGCTCTGCCTCGGGGGCTCCGCCGGTGCCGTCCGCCGCTTGCTCTGCGGCCGCGGTGAGCCACCTTGCATCCTGCTCCGAGTCTTCTTGTGCGCTTCTTTATTTTGTACTCGTCACCAGATCACGCCATGCCGCCATCAAGGTTCCACCAATTTTGCACGGAAATGAACTGAATGCCTTCGTCGCAGGTGGAATTGAGAGGCTGATCATGATGGACATGTCAGCCGACATGGTGAAGAAGTGGCGAGAGTCAGAGAATTCCAGTGGTGACGAACCTGAGACGCACTTTGTTGTCGGCGATGAGGAGTTCCTTCCCATCAAAGAGAGGTGACTTCACTTTCTCGGTGGTTTCAATTTCATGTACTGTATTCATGATATTGAGAGTAAAATGTACAAAACCCACAACTACTTTGCCGAGATTGCAATGTACCTCCCATGGGGTCTGCCAATCAACTGCCAGCTGTACACAGGTGATATTGTGCAGTTGAACGACCACAACTTAAAATTTATAACATATAGAATATAGAATTGAATATGAAAAAAAAACAGATGTTTATCTTTCCAATTCTCATGCGAAAAAAAGGAAAAGTATTCTTTCCTTCAGCGGTTCAGCTTTCAACTTCTCTCCTCCCACCTTGCTTATAGATCAAAGCATACATGATGCATGAGGAGAAAAAATGTAATTGCTTCATGCTTGTGTGATTTTTTATTCTTGTGCCTAAGTCAGTCTGTTGTAGTGTCAAAAGCATAATTATAAACACACAGGCAGGTCTTGCAACATTTACTCATTAGTGTGGTTCATGGGTTCTGAAGTTCACAGGATTTGATAATAAGCTGTCTTGGACTTCATTGGACAAATGATCTACCTGGAGCAATGATACAGGTAAATTTCTTGACCTGAACCTGTTTATATTACTATGTTCCTATAATGGTCAGTTATTTACAAAAGGAGTACCTTGACTATTGATGTCTGGTTAACTGTTACCTTTTCCTTGCAGTGTAGGCTGGCATTGCAACCTGATGGCCTTTTTCTGGCAGCAATTCTTGGTGGAGAAACACTGAAGTGATAACCTGTCAAATTGTAGATAAAACTTGGATTTTCCATTTGTTGTCATTTTTTTACTTCCTTATCTGACTTGTCTTGCCTCGATTTCTATTATCAGGGAGCTTAGAATTGCATGCACAGTTGCTCAAATGGAACGTGAAGGGGGCATCAGTCCTCGAATGTCCCCTTTAGCGCAAGTATGGCTACTTTATGTTCTGAATTTTGCTCTAGGATATTTGTTTGTACTCCCTTTACATATTTTTTATACCACTTCATGGTAAAGTTACTACTTCAGTAGACTGCAGACTTTTACAACAGTCAGAATGAATCTTACATGCATACAACTATTCTATCTTGTCCTGTTATGTGTCCATTTGTTGTAACTGTGTTTTTTTATTGCATTTTTCAAGGTCCGTGACGCAGGAAACCTTTTGACAAGGGCAGGTTTCACTATTCCAGGAGTTGATGTTGATCAGTATACCATTAAATACAATAATGGTTTGTAGAAAAATAAAACCTAAATTTCTTATAGTGATGTGTATTGTCCAGCTTCTCTTTTCCTTACAATATTGCATGATGGTAGAATAGACATGTATTTCAACTTTTATGCTTGGCTGTTGTGTGATTGCTGTACATCTATTCAGTTTAGAAATAATATATGCTATAAGAGTTCACTCAGTATCAAAGAAATATGCTGACTTTGATTATGGAGATTTACGGGTTACCTATCCATGCTGATGTTTTTGCTACTTTGGTCAACTAGCTTTTGAACTTGTTGAACATCTTAGAGCAATGGGGGAAACAAATGCTCTCTTTCAAAGAAATCCTGTGAGTATCTTACATATCATACTCGTCTATCGAAAAATGTCTAAATCTAATTGTTTTAATTATCCTAGTAATTGAACTTGGACTGATTTTGTGTTATCAGGTGTTGAAAAGGGATACAGCCTTGGCAACTGCAGCAATTTACCAGTCAATGTTTGGGTTAGAAGACGGATCTATTCCAGCAACCTTTCAAGTTATGAACCTGCCTCATTAGAGTAGAGCACAGCACACTTGACCTTTATTTGAACCTGAACTGATTCAGCAAAATCCTTTTGTTTTCTGGGCTAGAGATAATTAATCCCTGTAAGTGATACACAAACTGGGCTACTGATTGCCAAATATTTTCTTGTTTGCGCAGGTAATTTACATGACTGGCTGGAGGGAGCATCCATCACAGCAAAAGGCTAAGAGAAGGGGTTCTGCGACCATATCATTCAGTGATATACAGAAACAATTTAGTCTCAGTGAGAACTGAGCCTCACTGCTTCAAAAATGGTAGGTGAATACTGGCACTAAGTTCATTTTTGTTATTTTTCACTATCTCTTTGCAACTGATCTCTCTGCTAACTCTTAGTTTTTTTATACCAGTGTTCCCAAACCCTTGATCTAAAATAAAAAACAACACTTGAGGAAAGAAAAGAAATCCTCTGGTGGCTCCACCCTACGGCTTTGTATTCCTGAAGGTTGACGTTTGTGGTGGGCTTCTGTTGGCAGTGTCAATTTTCTATGGGAAATCACTCAATTCGTATCAGTCATGATTCTTCTGCAAGTGTCAGTGCATGGAGAACCGATGTTGCCTGTTGTATGAACATACTGAGTTTGATGGAATCCAGAACTTGTGCAATTCATCTGTAGTGTTACTCCATCCACAATGTTCATAGCTTAAGGCCTTGTTTTGATGCGCATGTGGATACACATGCATCCAAACAAGGCATAAACGGTTCGCTAGTGGTGTGCTACAATGTTACAAGACACCACTACTGTTGTGGTAAATCTGTGAGTACAAAGAAACTCCCTTAACAAATGTGTTCAAGTTTTAGCTGCTGATATGGCTTAGCAATCCTTTTACATAAACTTCTGAAAGCCGCAGAATTCAGAAGCTGATGATAATACTCATATGAAACAGTGATTTTTTTTTTTTTTTTGAGAAGCCACAGCATTTGATTTTCTTCCAAACTTTCAGATTGGAAATGCAGATTCTACCTTTTTAGATTGTAAGCTTTTCCACTTACTATGTGATGCTCGTGATAGACTGATAATTATCATTGACTCATTCGTTAAGAATTTCAGTATCCTTAAACACATCATGCTATTCAGGCTGCAATCAGGTCTTGAAGAACCATGAGACTGTTCGTTTGAAGTTTCAAATCCAGCTCCTGTTGTTTTTCATAATCCAGAGTTGTCAGAAAAATGGATGAACAACTTTACAGTGGCAACATTCTGCAAAACTTACAAAAAAAAGGTATAAATTCAGGTGTTCCTCTTTACAAAATAATGGGAAAAAAATCTATTGACCCAGGCTCTGCAATTCCCCTTCCTGATTTCTCTGCACCCTTCAATTTTAAAAGGTGATCCTACCTATGAACTTACTGATCTTTGCGATCCACTCATGCTCTGGTATATTATGATGCTTCCATCTTACTCATCTCCAATGGCATTGACCAAATGACCAATATAGCCTGACCATGTTACATGTGCCAACTCTTGCAGCAGCTCGATATGGCAGTTTTGCTGATGAGTGCTATTTTGGCATTCCTAGTCCTAAAAACGGTCAGCCGCACCATTGAACCCTGGTTCATCTTCTCCTAGGACCTTCAGCTGCTCTATGTTCTCCTAGCTATTTGCTTCCCTTACAGAGGCGCGCTTTGCGCACCGCTTCTTGGATGTGCCTCTCGTGCTCCTTGAGCATATCTTCGATGTTCCCACCTGGTGGCATCAATGGTCCAGAGTAGTGGATCCTTTTGTACTTTCTTCCATGGTCCTGATCACAACAATTCACATACATAAGATACAAATTGACGTGAAATGAAAGAAACGCCTAGTGTAGTCCGCTTTCCTAACAGTAGAATACTAACCTCCTGCTGGTCCTTCTGATGAGAAGAGACAGGCCTATCTACTTGCTGGTTGTGATCAGTAATCTCAATACCATTCCTCAAATCTGCAGCGTCATACTGTGGTATATTTGAATTTGATGATCCTTTCTTCCTTGCAACACGAACAGAGCTGTACACACGACCGAGAACCGAACGATGATCGGCGTAACCCCCTGTTTTATTCCATGTGGATCCACATTCAGGAACCTGCACTGAGGTTGGCAATGCCCGCGGCTCTACCCGGAACCCTGGCACACTGTCCTCGGTGTTGAACTTCTCACAGGTGCTCTTCGAAGTGGTATGTGTGGGTTGCTGCAAGGTGACAACAGAGGTGGTTAATGTGCTCCTGATTGTGCAAGTCCATAGGAGATGCTGCATTGATATGGTTAAGACGCCATTCTTTGAGTAACTGTTCTTTAGTCTTGCTATAGTTTTAGGCATTGAACTCGAACATTAGAAGTACAGAGCTTATAGAGCAAGCAAAATTGTTCTCTAACCGGATTCTTTTTCCTGTCCTGATATTTAACAAAGTCTACTAAAGCAAATTGGAAGGTCCATCTATCATACTCACCTTAACTTCAGCAGCAATATCAATGGCGCGACTGGCCACATGATTCTCATTTCCAGGTTTGACCGATTCAGCTCCTTGCCCGCCAAGTGCTGCGTTTCTTTGCCTGGGTGAACAGAATTAGGAAGACCAAACGTCAGCATCACAATGAACCCCAAATCCACAGATGGAAGGGGAAAATAAGGTCTGCATCATGTACCTCCTCGCTTCTTCTTGCCTAAGTCTAACGTCATATTCTTTGCTTGGTGGGAGTTTTGGAAGGCTTGAAGGGTCGCAAGCAAGTGGTTTGGTTCTGAAAAACTGAAAGAGGTTGAAACATGCATTGCATAAGTGCTACATATCCAAACACAAGTTCTGGGAGCCAGGCAGGCCTCAGTACACAAAAGGTTAGGTGCAAAACTTACATCACTTTGAAGAGCTGAGGCAGCTGTTCCACGAACTTCTGGTTCTAGTGAAAGCAAGGAATCTATGAGAAGTACAGCTGAAGGGGGCAAATCTTTGAAAGTCTCGGTAACACACCGCCTATATTGCTGCTGAGGCTTGAACATTGCTGTTTCTGGCACCTTTGATTTCTTGCAATAATTCTCAGATGGCGAGCCACATAGCTTAAAGATCTTGTGAATTTGCTCCACCTAGCATAATTGGGCTCATTATATTAGAGGTCAACCAATAAAGACAAACATAAGCGGCAAAAAGAACTTAGGGGCCGTTTGGATCACTTCATTTTGGAGGAATTGAAATCTACTTAATGGAATAGGCTATTTGACTTGGAATTTAACATTCCATAACTTTCCCAAGCTCACAAATAAGCCTATCTCAAATTCATAGGGTGGGAGATGGAAATGGATTCTATAGATTACTATGCTATAATTCTACTCTCCAACTTATAGCACACTCTTCAACTCACTTCCCTACAATAGAAATGCAATCTATAAGTATGTCCCTTGTATGTCTAACAATAAATATACAAATATATTCTATATAGAACTATATTAGCTTAATTAATCTATGTCTAAATTATAATTATTAAAATGAATTCAATTCCAAGGATCCAAACGGGCCCTTTATAGTTTGTTATTATTATTGGTGTCTGAAAGCAAAATAACAAATACTAGTCTATACCTCAGTTCTTCCTGGCATGATTGGTTTGCCAGCGAACAATTCTGCCACAATGCATCCTGTACTCCACATATCCACCGCAGCACCATACTCTGTGGCACCCAGCAAAAGCTCTGGTGGTCTGTACCATAATGTCACAACACGGCTTGTCAGTGGCTGTGGATTGTTGGGATCATATGATATTGCCAAGCCAAAGTCTCCAATCTTGAGCATTCCGTTGCTGTCAATTAATAGGTTTGCGCCTTTGATATCCCTATGCAGAACCCCGTGTTTGTGGCAATGATCGAGGCCATGGAGCAGCTGCTGAACGAAGCATTTTATCTGATATTTGTGTTATAGTTTTAGTTCATGTAAGTGTTCCAAGTGATCGATCGATGGAAGAGTAGTATGACAACCACCTGTGGCTCAGTGAGCTTGAGGCCTGGAGTTGCAACAAGACCGGCAAGGTCATGTTCCATGTACTCGAAGACAAGGTAGAGGTTCTGCGACACACGAGATGTTACAATCCCTTCAAGCTTTATGACATTCGGATGATCCAGTTTCCGAAGAATGTGGATTTCTCTGGCCATGAAGCGCACACTTTCGGGATCCATGTTGACAAACCGCACCTTTTTTAGTGCAACAATCTTCCCAGATTCGAGATCCCGGGCTTTATACACGATACTGTAAGTTCCTTGCCCAATCTGCCACACAAAAGAATCTATGCAATTATTCAAGTAATTTGCATGCATTGAGATAGTTATTCACTCAGTAATTTACCTTGGCCAATTTCTCAAATGAATCTGCTCGCCGAGGCAACCAGCCTTCTACTGCTTTAGGCGCCACATTTACGAGCCAAGATGGCCAACCAGCAACGACATGCTCAACAGAGAGCCCTTTCAACTCTGCATTGTTACCACTGCTGATCCTAGCATCTAAAGCTACTGCCACTTTTTCTCCACCATACAATTTTTCTTTGGTCTTTGCATTAAGCACTGCTGAACTGCCATTGTTCGAAATTGTATCAGCAGCACTTTTCCTTGATGGTGTTCTGCGTCCAGAAGTGGCATTGGCATCATCTTTGGCGCCTTTGGAGCAAAGGCAGCCCATAAGATGCAATGCCTTCTTCTTGAACGAGTTAATTGCACTGAGACCAATTTTTGCAGTTTTTCTTGCTAATCTCTGCACTTGACAACAAATGACCATTGCCTGAACTTCCCAATCTTGCTACAACCCCGATTGTATTCGTAACCATACCATTGAAAGAACATCAAATGAGTTCTTTATTTTATGCCTTTCCTATGATCTTGAGAAACAAACTACAAGTTTCTTCAACATTTTTGGGCGGAAAGAACACAGGCCTATTCTCTAGGGGGGAAATTAGGTGAATTGGCACAGATGTATAGATATTGGAGGGAAACTGAAATGCGTGAAAATAATGTCAAATTGAACCATATTGTAACAGTTTGAAGGCCAGCAAAAACGTTTGGAATTATATGAATCAGACTAATATATCAAAACCAACTATGTAACACACAAATTATTTACAATTCAAATAATTTAATATGAATCACTAGATGTGATAAAAACTTTACCTTGGGGAGGAGCAGAACTCTGACCATATGGACAGTAAGTTGATTGTGGGCAATGATTAGCTCTTTGAAAATGTGATCAGGAGCAGGAAAAACCAGCCAAATATGATGAAAATTGTAGCTTGGTGTGAAGGCATCCCCATCAAAAAGAACCAAGAACCAGATATCAATCTGTTTTTTCCTTTCAGTAAACCATTATGACACCAACTCCCCATTTCGGTCCTTGGACAGAGAAGAGTGAGTGCAAGAAACAATAATACACAACAAAGTTGGATTGCAAACAACAGATAGGGATTTCACAGCAAGGGGGTTTCATAGAGAAATTTCTTTATTTTTTCTATCTCTAAGGCAATACTCAAAAAATTAAAAAAAAAATCTCAAAAGGAAACGAACCAAACCATACCAGGTGTTCAGAAAGGAATGGATGGGAGATATTGTGAGAGCTAAAATTAGCTAATGGTTATGCTTCTTATCTAAAAATAGTTACCAGTCATGTTTCTTCTCTTTCATACGATAGGAGCAAAGGGAAACAGAGTTGGTTGTTTGATCACCATGTCATGGAAAAGATAAAAAACAATAGATGGACAGGAATTACTACCTATTCATTATTTATGTCGAGCTAGTATCGTCTTTAGATGCTTGTGAGAATTGGTGCATTGTTACACCATTTGTCTGCTGAAGATTCCCTTATCCCTGTGAAAGCAAAACATAATATCATTAGTAATTTGTGTAACATTCTGGAAGCATATGAAAGGTGTTCAGGACAGCAACTACACAATATAATATTTTATAAATATTTCAAGCGAAAGAAGATTCTAAACTTTCTGAGGGCATCAGGTGAATCAAAGAATGAGAGAAATCTCGTCCTGCTTGTGTATAAGCATAGATTTAAATAGCGGGCTATAGCAACGCTATAGCGCCGCTATAGTCTCTGGAGAGAGCTCCCGCTACGCTATTTCTATTTTTCCGCTATGTCATTTATAACCACTATATTATGCTTTAATGTCGCTAAATTGATTAGCTGTGACTTTAAAATAGCGCTACTATTTCAACTTTAGCTTTTAGAGTGACAATCTACTTATTATATATTTATCTTTTGCTGTTAAGTTGATCTTTTAGAAAATTGAACACTTGAGTCTCACAAATTGTGCTATAATGTCATATTAAATAATATTCCCTAAACTCCTAAAGCCTTGAAAACATATTTGCGTTCAGTAATTTTCACGATTCTTGTGTTTTTATGAAATAATTACTTGATTTTTTATGGTTTTCTTAAAAACCGCTATCTGTCATAGCTCCGCTATAGTTGCGCTATAGCTTTATAGCTTCTGGAAAAAAGATGCCGCTATTTGCAATAGCCCGCTATTTTAAACCTTGTGTATAAGTAGAATTTAAGTCCAAACTCTTGAGTACAGCAAACCAAATATTTGAGATCGAAAGGACCCCCACTCAAATTGATGTACGCCAAGCTAGTAACAAAGTCCGGCACATGAATCCTGCCACAGAAAAGGATCGTGTGACACTGACCTAGCTCCGAAAGATGCAAGAGAGCTACAGAATTACAGTGAGGAACAAGGGAGAGAGCAATGTCAAGAAGCTTTAACAGTAAAACTCTGTGACTCGGTGGTGTCCTTTGGCAGCACCATGGACCACCAAACTTTGTCTATGTCCTAACCTCCAACAATTTGGCTATGTGTAATGGGTAAATGGTAATGTAATTCATTTTCCATCTAAAAAACTATTGTAGCAAAAGAAAGTTCTGTAAATTGTAATGTGACTATATTAAATTAGACATTTGCAGGGCAACTTTGTTGCTTTTAGCATATTATAAAAAAAAAGAACTCCTGAAAACAGTGTATAATCAAACAATTGATAATGCTAACAGTATTATTTCTGCTTCAAAATTTGCTACTGCACTGATGTCAAATTAGTAAATTACACACTCAACAAATGATGGCACTGTCAGTTGGTCAGAAAGAATGTTGCTTTGCAACAGGTTTACAACCACAAAAAGGACTATCAGTATCTCTTTGAAAAATCATATAACAAATATCAGTACAATGTAGAAAGAAAAGAATCTGTACAAAATCAATCCTGTTCAGTGTTCAAAACTGGAGTTGGTAAATTAAACAGAGTAGATTTCAGGTCAGCAAAGCGCTGTGCTTCAGAAATCCTGCCAGCACCAGTAAGGAGGCGGATGATGCGGTCAAAATTCTCTTGGGATGTTTCTAGGTTGTATTCTTGGACCATAGAGTTAAAAATTCCAAGGGCTTCATCGTGCAACCCAGCGGCATCGCAGATTTTCAGAACCACATCGAATGTGGCCTTGGTAGGAACAAATTTATTTGACAACATCCAAATAAAGAGATGCAGCGCCTCCTTATGGCGTTGGTTGACTGCATAAGCTTCTATTATCGCAGTGCAGGTCATGGATCCCTTGGACTCTGTTCGATTAAAAACCCTCTGTGCTGCTTTGAGGTCTCCACACCTACCATACATGTTTACAACTTCTGCTGCAACTAAAGGGAGTTGTTCCATCCGCAACTTTAGCACCTGACCGTGCACTTCTTTGCCGAGTCGTAATGCTCCAATATCACAGCAGGCACTCAACATCCTGGTGACAGCAACGGCATCAGGCCTGCGGTTTGTCAGCAGCATAGATCTGAACAAATTAATAGCAGTTAATGGGTCTCCATTCTTGAGGTAGGCATCAACCAATGCAGTCCAAGCTTGTACAGTCTTCTTGTCCATATCATGAAATACTCGGTGAGAGTATTCCAAGTGATCACATGTGCCGTACATGGTGATCAGTGATGTGCATAAAGAGACGTTGGGCAAGAACCACCTCCTTAAAGCATATGCATGGAGCTGCTTCCCCTCCCCCAGCGCTTTCAACTTTGTGCAGACTGGGAGAACAGTCCCCACAGCAATGAGGTCTGGTCTGATTCCTTCTTGCTGCATCCAAGCTATGCACCTCAGCGCCTGGTCTGGCCTACCATTAGATGCATACCCAGACATCAAAGCTGTCCACGACACAGCATTCCTCTTCTTGCTGCTATAGAACACTCGCCTACCTGAGATCATATCACCGCATTTGCAGTACATGTCAACCAAGCCCGCCTGGACCTTTGCAACATCTTTACGATCTCCGAATTTCTTCAACACAAATCCGTGAACCTCTCTACCCAAGTTGCGCGCCCGCAACTCTCCAATGACTGGCACAATTGACGTGAGCACCACACAATTCACCTTGACCCCATCCTCCACCATCCACCGGAAATGCTCCAGGGCCTCCCTCTTCATCCCCTTGTGTGCAAACCCAGCAATGGCTGCCCCCCACGCGACCACGTCCCTCTCAGGCATTTCCTCAAACACCCTCACAGCGAGCTTCACCTTCCCGCACTTGAAGTAGACGTCCATAAGCCCAGTCATCAGCATCCCGGGCGCGCCCGCGAAAGCGTTCTTGACGAGCGTCGCGTGCGTGGCGGTGGCCATGGTCATCGACGGCCTGGCGCTCCCGGAGATGGACTTGAGCACGCAGCCGTACGTGTACTCGTTGGCGCTGGCCCCCGCCGCGCGCATCTCCGCGAACGCGTCGGCGACGGGGCCCGCCGCCTCCCCGCGTCCCCGGCGGACGTGCCCGTGCAGGAGCGCGTTCCACGAGTAGGCAGTCGCGCTCGCGCCGTGCTGCTGCATCCCGTCGAGCACCCCGCGCGCGTCGTCGGTGGCGCCGAGCGCGAGGTAGAGCTCGACGAGCCTGGCGAGGAGGAACTCGTTGGTGTCCAGCCCGTGGACGCGAAGGTGCGCGTGGATCTGGCGCGCGTGCGGGAGGGAGCGGCACGCCGAGAGGAGCGCGGCGAAGGCGGAGGCGGTGGCCGGGACGCCACGGTGGGAGAGGTGGTCGAGGAGGGAGAGCGCGGACGGGAGCCGCCCCGCGCGCGCGAGGCGGTGGAGCTCGGCGGACAGCGCGGGGGCGTTCTTGGAGTCCGGACGGAGCTCCGCCTGGGAGGTGCGGGGGGTGGAGGCGGCGCCGACGAGCTGCGGGCGGGGTGGACGCCGCGCGGGGAGCGGATGGGTGAGTGGTTTGGGAGGGGAGACGGGCTTGGCAGGGAGAAAATGAGGGTGGCTAATTGCTGCGAGGGAGGAGGAGGAGGCGGCCGAAGACGCCATGGATGGCATCGCCGTCGCCGAGCGGGGAGGTTTGAGCGTCGCGGTTTATGGAGGGAAGGAGGTTGGTTTGGATAGCCAAGCGGATCAGATATTAACGGCAATATAAGGGGAAAAAAAACAGATGTGTTTTTTCATTCAGAAACCAGAAAAGACTGCTCAAATCAGAGAAAATGAAAGTGTTTAGCTGTTACATTCATTCAAACAAGAACACACGAATATTATATATTGACCTAATTATGTATATATATAAAAACAAGCATGATAAAAAAATCATGCCATACACATATAAAGAGAATATAAAGAGAGAAAACTATCTTCTTTAGCCCTACGTGTAACTTTGTCTTCTACTGGTGCTTCCCTCAAGGGGATGTCATCAAGAAGAAATGTTTTATAACCACAAAACTCGAGTTTCTCTTTGATTAGGAAGCGCAGTGATATCACTTGTGCGTGTAGCGGTAGAAGTGTTGGGTCTTTATTCAACACACCCTCTTCCATAGTTTAGCTAGCAATGAATAGTGCCCATGTCAATTTCATTCCAATTGATGTTGTCGCTTTCCCTACTCAAATTAGTAGTAGCAACAACTTTTGCATCTAGGATACCATGCACAACATTAAAGATACGAAGGTACGCCGAATCGGCGGCCTCCCAGCGCGTTCACATAAGCTTCATTTGAGTGGTACGTTGGATAAAAACTGCACAGCCTAGATGCATCACCATGTTATCCATCCATGCAGAACCAACTCAAGTAGGTGCATGCACATTGAATGCAACAGGTGAATAAATGAACAGCATGTACTTAAGCCATCTACTAGTCTGTAAGCGGTCATGTCACTAATTTCTACCCCCACTGTCCACCCGGCACTGACATTGAATGAAGCAAGTGGACAGATAAATGAACAATAGGTATTTACATGCAGAAATTTACTACCAGTAAATTTGAAAATAGGACGCCACGTCTAAAACATGCAATGCCATTTTCCCATTACATACAAGAATTGACTATCAGCCTTTTCGCTTTACATACAAGAATTTACTATCAGTAAATAAGTGCATACATAAATGAACAGAAGGTATTCGCATGCAGAACTTCACTCACTAAATTTGAAAACATATCGCCACGTCCAGGACCATAGTATTAACAACACGTGTGGATAGATCAATGGACAACAGTTATTTACATATAGAAATTCACTGCCAGTAAATTTGGAGACATGATGCCACATCCAGAACCATAGTATTAGCAACACATGTAATGCCTTATTCTCTTTATATACAAGAGTTTACTATCAGTAAGCAAGTGGACAGATAAATGAACAAAAGGTATTTACATGCAGAAATTCACTTAGTAAATTTGAAACCTGCTAGCTCGAAAGCAGGTGGGCACATTTAATGCCCCTCCTCCTTACTATCATCACATCAAAACAAGTTGGGCAAGTGGACACATTTAATGCCTCTCGGCCTTACTACTCTCTCCATGTATGGACGGCGCACATTTCTCTATCCAAAAACAATTTGCCACTTCCAGGACCATGCATGGATGGTGGACATTTGTACTTGCACGTAAAGAACTTGCAAAGTGTTGCTTCAGACAAGAACTCGATTAAAAAACTTCACATGCGCCGCGTAGGTCAAAAGTAGGTGGATGCATTTAGTGTCTCTCCTAGATGAAAAATAGCTCCCACTTCAAGGAACATGCATGGTCATTTGTACTCTCACATGCATCCATGCGTGCAGGTTGCTTAGGTTGGGCCCCATTGCCATTAATGAGCTACTTGCACCCAGTCCATTGATGAGGTCTGAAAGCATCTAGGCCCCTAGTTGGGTTTCGGTGATTAATGACAATATATGATTACTGTGACTAACGTGTGTTTTGTAGAGGCAATTAAGTTAGGTCACGGTAATGGAGATCGATTGGGCTATCATGATGGTCATGCCCCTACGATGGAAATCGTTTTGGTTTTCAAATGATGGACAACAAGGTTAAGGATGGACTAGTTCTAAGTGTCGATCGGAGTTGGAGTGACACTTAGAGTAGTTTAGGACTTTGTTTTTTCTTTGGCCGTACTATTAAGGGGGGTACGGACGGGTAGCTTGACCTAGGTGAGTCTAGTGGGTTAGGTGTGGTGCACACTTGCTAAAACTAGCGCTAGGTAGCTCCAAAATAGTCCTTAGATCCAATGGAGCAAACTTCATTCACATATGATCGAAAGTTGGAAGTGAATGGAGGGTCAAATACTGACCGGACGCTGGCTTCAGTGTGACCGGACGCTGGCTCAGAGTCCGGTCAGTTCATTTGATCAAGGTGAAGTCGTTTGGATGTGACCGGACGCTGGGAGGTCAAGTGACCGGACGCTAAGGGCCAGCGTCCGGTCGACTCCAGTAAGGTCCCAGAGAGGGAGAATCCTGATCGGACACGTCCGGTCAGTGCTGACCGGACGCTGGTCAGGTGCCGGCTACTGACCGGACGCTGCTCAGCAAGTGACCGGGTGCTAGAGGTCCAGCGTCCGGTCGACATCAGTAAGGTTCCAGTGAGGGAAAATTGCGACCGAACGCTGGCCAACGTCCGGTCACACTGTAAACACTGGAGTTTGGGGTAAGCTGACCGGCGCGTCCGGTCAACATGACCGGAGCGTCCGGTCACCCCGCAGAGGCACATAACGGTCGTTTTTTAGCCCATGTTATAAATACCACCTCCATTCATATGTGGGGGTACTTTTGCTTATTCCAACAACTGAGAAACACCTTAGAGAGTGCCAAGAAGAGCAAGGTCCTAGTGAGGTGATTGAGATTTGAGAATCCCAAAGAGAGCCCTCATTAGTGAGATCAAGAGTAGCAAAGTGTGCATCCACCCTTCTCATTAGGCTTATTGTGGTCAAGTGAGAGTTCGTGCTTATTACTCTTGGTGATCGCCATCACCTAGACGGCTTGGTGGTGATTGAAGAGCTTGGTGATCATCCGACGGAGCTTGTGGATGACCCAACTCAAGTTGTGAGCGGTTGTGGGTGATTCACCGCGACGGAGTGTCGAAGAATCAACCCGTAGAGAGCACTTGATCCTTGCATGGATCAAGGGGGAGCTACACCCTTGCGCGGGTGCTCCAACGAGGACTAGTGGGGAGTGGCGACTCTCCGATACCTTGACAAAACATCGCCGTGTTCCTTCTCCTCTCTTTACTTTAAGCATTTACTTTGAGCAATTCATTACTTGTCATTTATATTCCTAGAATTGCCATGCTAGAGTAGGATTAGAACTTAGGGTGTTAAACTTTTGTGCGTTAGATCAATAGAAACACTTTCTAGACACAAGGGGTTAATTGGGCTAACCATAGGATTTGATTATTGCAAAAAAATTTGTAATTAGCCCAATTCACCCCCCCTCTTGGGCATCTTGATCCTTTCAAGGTCGTTGCACCTGGTGGTGGCAGAGGCACCCATGCCTCGTCCAAGCCTCCAGCTCTTCCCTATATAAGCATGTGGTGTGTTGCCTGGTGCTTCATCGCTTCCTACCGTTGCTTGCAAGTGCCCTCCTTGTAGTTCATATAATTCACCCCTACAGTAGCTTCTATTGTTGTTACTAGCCTTTGTTACACTCAAACAACCAGCATAGATACCGTGGCATTTCTCAGGCACGGATAATGGCGTAACCAGAGCAGACCGCATAGGAAGCACGCCACACTAGGTCTGTGCTATGAAACTGTCCTAATGAAAGATTTTATAAAATTAACGCCTAGCTATGAACATAGCGAGTGGCTAGACAGACCTTTGAATTTGAGCTAACTTAGTTAGCCTATGTATATGAACATAACAGGCACACTTTGTGCATATACACGTGTCTTGATGATGTTCGACCAAATCGTCCCGCTGTGCCTACATGTGTTTAGCGCGTGATCTCGATCCTAGGAAGTGGCGTCTATAGCCTTGTTCATGCCCTTGCTGCTATATAGCTGACTGCCTATTCTGTTATTTTCTTTTCCTTTTGTTTGCGTCAGTCATCTCCTCTCCTAACCTTCGTCTCGTCAGTATGTAATTTTTCTGGTGCTCTGAACGTGTACAGGCACACATTGATGGCACATGGAAGGAGTTTCCTCTAGCCGGCGAAGGAAGAGGCAGCGTGGGGAGAGTGCAGCTTCAATTCTAGGTGTTGATTGTTTACCTTGTGCAGATTCCTGGGTGTTGATAAAATAGATTCCTAGGTTGTCTGATAGCTTGTGCCTTGTGCTAATTGCCTTTCCACTGAGACTTCATATTATGGGCCTACCAAAATTTACCAAGCATCAGAGTGAGATGTCTAGTACGTATGATGGTTGCGCTTTAGCAGTCTCACCACTACCTACATTTAGTTGATGCCAGATCTTATTATTTAGTATGGTCATCAGGAGATCCATTCTAGTTGCACCACCAACAACGGTCAGTGCTACTAGCAGTTCAAAGGCAATGATTTTTTACTAATACCGGGTGGTTCGTACAGCTCCTACCATGTGGAGGACGATCCACCCACTTATTGTCCAACATATATGTTTCCTATCCAAAAGTGGCAACATGAGAGCGTTGCTTTCCCCGTTCCCACACCACCGTGGTGGCTGTGTGGCCTGTGTCCCCGTTGCCACCTCCCCTTCTCCTATGTTCATCCGCCTCAATTCAGCTCTTCGGACATGGTGGGAGAGATCTGGGAATCGAGTCCTCGAAAGCGTGGCCTGTTTATTTCCTTGGTGTGTCTTTGTTCATGGGCTTTAAAAGTTTTTTATATTGGAACATCAGTGGGGAAACAATTAGGCACGTACTACAAAGGAAAGGATGCAGCAGATTAGTCCACCTGTGCTGTGCCATAAATAGATTGTGCCATAAATGTACTGGGCAAGCCATAAATGTACTGGGCAGCCTATACTGTGCACAGATATGGACACAGGGGAGTTATGGCCTACCTAACCGTACTTTGTCCTATTTCTCACAGCCGCCTGCATGTTGTGCTCCTATTTCTCGTTTTGTCTACCTCATGCAAGGCATTAGATGCTGCATGCAGGGGAGTAGCTGGCATTTTTTTTTGCATGCGAATGAATACAGTAGCTCATAGTAGGTTTCCTACGTGCAAAGGAGTAGCTGATAGTAAATTTATATATAAGGGAAGAAGACACATGTGGTGTAAATTTCTACTACCGTAGTAACTATCCTACCTGGGAAGGGCAGCTAAATTTTTTTGTCCTTTTATGCATGTCCCATCAATTGTTCATTCACTTCATTGGATGCTGCTTTTTTGTAGTCCTCAGACCCTCTACAGGGACACATTAATTGCATGTGGGGCTTCCTCTCGCCGACCAAGAAAGAGGCAGCATGGCCTATCGATGGAGCTAGGTCGTAATTGGTGAACCCAATTCCTCACCCATTCTACCCATTTAGCTCTATGGATAGGCCATGATGATGGCTTCTAAATATCACATCCATCAAACTCTGATGCAAGGGTTTACAAGGTACATTAATGTATTGCTATATATGTTTCTTTGTGTGTGTGTGTGCAGGTCATGCATCTTGCCAAATGAGTGTGGGCCTGCAAGATAGGGTCCTGTTAACTGCTGTCATTTTTTGTGTCCAAGGCTTCCACCATTCACTATTAAGTTAGTACACGAGCTGGTCAATCAAAGTAATAGAGCAACTAGGTAAGTGAGATATGGCCATGCATCTGCATTGCTATCAGCAAGGTGAAAGGTCTAATACACAAGGGTGACCTAATGTGTGTTTTGTCATGGGGTGGATGGATGCATGTAGCCGGCCAAAATGTAGTTCTCTGTGCACGCGTGCACATAGTGAAACCAACACAACCTCCTAAAAACCTATCTAGGGTAGCCACCCAAACCTATCTACGGTATTGGACAGCTGAGGTGCACATACTACACACAGACACAGATTCCTAAAAGCCTATGTAGGGTAGGAGGCGGCGCCTAGAAGGTTCCTCACGTGACCCTACCAGTGGACAAAAGGTACAACTCGTGTAATCGCAATCACGCATGCAACACTTGGGCCTAACGTGTTCGTAGCAATGCACTGCATCCAGCACCTGCCAGATTGGTGGTGTGCCTGAGGTGCATCTCATTGAAGGTACCTATAGTTAACAGTACCAATATTTACTCAAGTTGCCCATCCTTATCGTGCATATAGTTCACCTGCCCATGGATTCATGTCCACCGGCAATACTACACCTGCGTAGGCTTCTCTATTTATATGGCGGGTTCCATGTCTAGGACTGCACTAGCAGTCTACAAGCAGGCATAGGTCAGCAATAGGTAATTCAGCCTTCCAAATTTCTGCTTGCGAGTTGCGATAGGTTACTAGCTACGAAAATAGCACTTGTTGTGGTCCATGTGCCAGGCGGTGGTCGAGTAGATAAATTACAAGAACATACATTGTCAGGCCATTAATGTTACTTTCAGCAACCTTATTTTATTTGGTCCTCTTTTCAGAGCTTAGCATGTGCCGGTGTGAATTTTTATTTGAAACAAATATACCTATAAACATGAAGTCATAACTATATTTGCTTCTGTTTTAAACCTAAAAGCTACGTCGCCTATGTATGCACTAGTGTATGTTATATGTCTCACAAAGTAGTTTCCCACTCATCTAGCAGGAACATGGATAAGGGTCAGAGCATCATCATCAACATGGATAAGGGTAAGAGCGTCATCGAGGAACCAATGCCGCCACTTCCATCAGATGGCTTGGATGCCCATGACCCAATGCCACCACTTCCATTGGGAGGTTTGGGTGCCCATGTCCCCGTGCCACCACTTCCATCGGGTGGCTTGGGTGCCCATGTCCCCGTGCCACCACTTCCAT
Organism: Miscanthus floridulus; assembly: GCF_019320115.1. NCBI lineage: Eukaryota > Viridiplantae > Streptophyta > Magnoliopsida > Poales > Poaceae > Miscanthus > Miscanthus floridulus. The sequence goes on along the minus strand of NC_089593.1, from coordinate 31,709,505 downwards.
CGAGAGGGACCATCCCTTCGATTTGTAGTTTCCTTTGTGGTGAGAAATAGTTCTTCGTATGTTACACCCAATATCCATTCTTGTGTTATGTACAATGAGAATTAGGTTTGTGTGTGGTGTTAAGTCCAATCAATCTATTTGTTGGCTGTAATTGTGATCATGCCTGGCGCTGCCAATTCAATCCCTACCATAAACACCTATTGGAATGGTAGATACAGATATGCGCACTGACAAAATTCACCCAACACCTACTAACATGGGGAACGAAGATAACTATGTAAATCATATTTTCTATGTTTATGCATTGTTAAACAGAGCGAATCAATGTGAGGGGTCAGGAAGCTCACCCAAATAAGGCGATTTTTATGATAGATATTAAATCCCTGGACGCTAATAGTTGGGGCACCCTTTAAGAATCCAGTAATTGTAAAGACCTCAGCCTGAGTCAACCAAAGAGAGTGCATGCAAAAATTAGAAACAAAAAAAAATAGTATGAAACTCTTAATTCACACAGTACAAAGAGTAAACCAACAAGTTATGTGGTGAGGCTAAGAAAAGATAAACCACGGCAAACCTCTTTTATTCCGCAACTTTTGGGTTTATAACTGATGCATTCAGGATATATTAGGTCAGCGGCAATGCGATTACGCTTAACTTCTTGCCCTCGAAGTATGATCCTAAAGTAATCTGGTACCTATAGATGCAACTCAGAAGCATAGACCTGCAGAATGCTATGTCAGCAACCAGCTCACTGGTATTGTGCAGGAGTGTTAAACTATATGATACTCACCCTAAGAGAATAGCGTAGTCGATTTGCCAAATGCTTCTCATTAGCTCTTTTTACAGTGTTACTAATTTCTTCTGGATTTGGCGCTCCGCTTATCATAATATTCTGAAATGCAAACAAACAACATGACCTATGATGAGCAACCCAGCAGGGAACACCAAAAAAAATATTTCCCAATAGTATTCCAATAAATTCAACAGGTACTATGATACGCACTCTGACAATATATGTGACATCCGGCCCAATTTGGAATTTGGCCCATAGTGGCCCATATGCAAGTTAATGAGATATTGTGGAGAGTTTAGTCCCACCTTGGTTGTTAAAGGTGGGATAGACCAACATATAAGGCTTCTAGAGTCCATCTCACCATCCCCGGGTTAATCCTTTTATGCGAAGTGAGGACGAAAGCGTAAGTGGGATGGTGGTAGGTGTGGTTCGCTCAAAAAAATAAATCCCTACTTATTGAAAAACAATCAACAAAATACAACAAATTTTATAAGATGGGTTGACATTGTTAGTAGCGGTATTCCAATTGATGCAATCATCAGAGTTGCAGATGTTACTTTAACAATAAAAACAATTGTTACGTTAAATCATTGAAGTGGTATATTTGATGGTTAACTCCAGATTCGTGCCAAACTCGAGCTCCAAATTACCATCACCGTTGTACCATACATTGAACGCTATAATGTTGGTGCCATGTGTACCAGTACCACAGAGCTGTTCACCAACAATAGTTTGGATCAACCATTACCATTTTAAATAACCTATATATTACTAACAAATACTAGATGAGTTTGTAGTAGCTACATCAACCTGTTGAGTTGTACTATTTTATTTAAATGGTCTTTTGAACACAGTTGGCATGTATTTATATTGAAAACAATTTATCTAGCTTATACCATACATTCTGCATAACCTCTTCTTCTGTTGTAAAAGGGGACCATTTCAACAACACTGACAAATTTGAGGAGAATTGCTCCCAACCATGATGCTCCAATCGTTGAGTTTGTCCTTTTATTAGATTGCATTTATAATCCACCTAAGAAGAGAAAATGTATCATCAGAAACAAGGGAAATTGTGCCAATGCCAACCAAATAAAAAAACACACGGCATACCATAGGAATTACAACATCTGTATGTCCTGTTTCCAACAAGAAAGTATAACAAGCCTGATGCCAATGAGAAAATTTTATAGCAATAGCATCATAAAATTATTGGCTCCAAAGACTGAACAGACCAACTTCCCCATGTAATAGTGACTATGCCAATGTGGCTTCGATGCTTAACAGTCATGACATGGAACAAAGAGATAGTGCCATTATATGCCTAAATGGTACAAATGTTGTAGGCATGGATTGGAAGACTGAAAAGGTGCAAAAAGAAGCAACTTTACTCTCTCTCTCTCTCTCTTAATTTTTGTGCAAAACAGCGCATAAAAGAATGACAGCTAGGAAGGGGGTATTTGTATCCCCCCAGTTTCAGCTCTAGCCCCTCTTAATCCTATTAGATATCATACTAATAAACACAGATGTAAAAAAAGAAACAATGGATCAGACATGATCACAATATGAATCTAGTCAGGCTACTAGATGTTTCTACAAATCAAAATAGCCAAAAAGGTCAGTTGATTGTTCATTGGTCTATGTTAACTCATGGCTAATTGGCAAAAAAGCTCCATCTTGTAATAACTATATTATCAGTAGTCAAAACTTAAAAATACACTTGATGATTTGATAGCATAAAAAATATCAATTTTAGAAACATCCATTTAGTAGCATCTAGGCATCTAGCATATAACACAAGTAACGATAGCAACAAAGCGTTTTAGTAGGCCAACAATCTGCATCATACAACATAGCAGGTCAATGTCCATGGCCGTTGTATTTGATTCTATGGCTAACATCTTCATCGATAGCCTCATCTCTTATTTTCATCGTCTCATTGATACCGCCATCTCTCAGTAGCATAAATTCCAAAACATCGAAAGGTATCTGATCCACGCTAAAACATGTGTCGTAGCATAAAATGATCCTACCATCAAGCTTGTTTTGTTTCATCATAGGTTCAACTTGCCATCACATGATTTTAATGGCTTGATCATGGCCCTCATTTCTTATCTACATTTTGGTCATGAGGAATAACTACTACCCCACTCCATTCTGTAAACGAAAGAGGATTAGGAAAAGATTATCTTGATTGGCTTCCAATACATGAAAGAATGGGTTGGTCTATCACCATGGCATTCCATATGATACCTTGCCAATCAAAGAGTGATTCATCATAGAAAATGGTAGGATGCTACCGAGGTGGACAAGATCATAATAAGATAAGATCATTCTCCATATGGTATCAAACAGGCCAAAGTAGCTATGTACTATCATAGAGTAGATGCTTAGCTAATGGATGAGTTCGAGTTTTAACCAAAAGATGATCAACCGCAGCAAACAATCTTGTAAAAACACATACATTGATGCCACGAGTTCACCTATCAAATCCTCCCAGAATTGACCTGAATCTGCCTTTTTGAATCTACTTATCCACTTGCCACCATTCTGATTTGCAGGATCCTGGGCAATTGAAAACCATTAACCACTAGGCACAGGGACAGGCATACAACACGTAGACATAGAGAACAGAGAATGACACGTCCTGAATAATACCTCCCAGAGGGGATGAATGCCATCCTTGAAGAGATGAAGGTCAGTGGGACTCGGCAGGGAAGAGGGACATGCAGGGTGGTAGTAGAAAACCCATAACGATTCAACCTTCAAGTATAAAAAAAGGAAACAGCGGCCAACTGAACTGAGATTAGGAATCCCCCACAACAACTACAACCATCTGAAAGACATACTATGCTGAAATCAATGGTCTTCTTGATGTTGTCGTCCTACGCCTGCGACCACGCACCAGGCGTTCGACGCGTGTACTAGAGCACGATCTTGCGCTGCAGACACGTAGCCAAAATTCAGTGAGTCCAAACCCGCTTGTACAGCCTCACCAAACAATCTACCATGCACAACGGTGATGTGAGGTGCAAAGCCTCCAATTAGTTGGGGCATGCGACAGATCTAGCTATGGGGGGATATTACCCTAGGGGGTGGAGCCCGGCCTTGAGGCCGCGGTTGTGGCGCTCGGTCTCCTCCAAATCTACTTCGTCTTCATTGGTGGCTACGAGCGCGTCATCCTTCCACGCGTGTGGTACCTACTGCTCCTCCTGCTCGGTCTCCTTCTTCTCCACCACCGCCTCCATGGTGCGCCCTTCCATAGCGATTTGGTCGGCTAGATGTAGTAGGTTTGGTCAGAACTCTCAAGCAGGAAGAAGGCTCATGACGACTGGAGGAGAGGAACGGGAAAGGTGCCAAAGAGAGTGTAAGGTCTTGGGCCTTTTTCTCTTTTTCTCTTGGGTCTGTCGTGAGAAGCAGCGTCCTGGATAAAATCCTTTGGTGGACCGTCTCAAGATGAAGTTGTGTCAAAATCTTCTCTCGGTTTGCTCAAAAAAACAAATCTTCTCTCCCTACAATGATGTCCAGTCAACATTCTCAAAATGAAAAATAGGAATCTATATTCACAGAATTTCAAGCAGTATTTTCCTTGGAATAACCCTGCTCACACAGGTAACCAACCTATGGCGTGTCACGGTCTGAAGTTTCAAAGTTCAAATCGTGAATCCAGATATAAAGTGACTACCAAAATGAAATCACGTGTAGGTTTTTAAGATGAAGAAATCGTGTGTAGGTAACTAGGTGTTATGTTCAAACCTGGAAGCTTCAACTTCAAAGGACGCGTTATACCTGCAAATCATAGCGTACTCCATTCAAAAGGGAATTCGACAGCACATGTCATAAAAAGTGGAACTCTTCGCTGGTTTCAGTGTTTTATTGAGTGGTAGTTCCTACAAACTCCATAAAAAACTGTAAAGTTGATAACTTTGTATTTTGGTTTTTTAATCCAATCAAATATCATTTACAATAATGCTATCGCATTAATTATAGTATACCAATCAGAACCTTGGATTAGTAAACCTAGTGATCCATGTCGTTTGTCGATGCCTTTGGCCAACAATGTTGCTGTAGCATCACCAATTCCTATCTGTTTGACACAAAAAACCAGTCACACATTTACCTATGAATAATCAGTATGGCTCAGCAATAAATCTATTGAAAGTTTTAGAAACCAATAATTATGTTTAATTACCTCATCCTCCGCATTGCCCAACAACTCTGCCACGGTTGTAACAAGGCAAAGAATGTAAGACACAATGCAGCAATAACAATGATTGTAGTCTAAAAAAGAAGTCTGAAACCACATATAAGCATACCTTCGAACAACCATTTATGTGAAGTTGCGTTGGGCTAGAGAAATTTGGGGTGGACGCACATACGATTCTGAAGACCTACAAGCAAGCACATTGAACAACATCAAGTGTAAGACGTATGCTACGAAGAACTAATAGAATTCACATGCAAACCTTCAACATTATGACATACTCGGAGGCTGTCGCGCAGACCTCCCCTTCGCTGCATCAGAATCGCCAACGCCCCAGAACTTCCTACTTAACCGTGGTGGTCGCGCCCCAGCCAATATGATTGATGCCACCATAGTAGGAATTAGGATAGCAAAGATGGTCATGGTGACCTCATCTTCATCTAAGCACATCTTGAGACTATCAGCTTCTTGCTTCTGATAGTGTACTCTGGCTCCTGCTTGATGTTTTCTTCGATAGTCTCCAGCTTGCAACACTTATCTCAGGCTTTTTCTTAAAATGTTGAAATAGGTTGGCATTTGAATAGGGGGCTTATGCGGGTGATTAGTGTTGAGTGTGGAGTGTCTTGCTGTGAAGTGTGGAGTATCTTAGCACTTATCTCAAGCATTCAGATGCAAGCGGTGGGGTCACTGACCACGAAACTAACAATGGATTGTAAGGGAAGATTCAGACAACAAGGGTTCCTTTCGCGGCAAGGGGCCAGGAAATCAAATCCTACAACGGATTTAATTTTAAGGAAATTCAAGTGTTCTGCTGGGACACCCACCAATAGCTGATACAATGTTCTATGTCAACCAACCATAGCTGGCCTGCTTGCATCTGAATGGTTGCTTTTCTTGTAAATTGTTTGTTTTTTTTGCCTCGATAGCCCTAAGTAAGTCTAACGAGGTCTAAGGGTAAATCGACATAGCAAACACAACGGATAAAGCAAAATGCACGTCCCAAACGCCCTTATACGGATACAACATACAAGCACTCACTCTCCCATTCTGGACACATCGTTTATCTCCTATGACTCAATGATGCTTAACATCTATAGATGAAATACAACGGAAAGATTACAACACTAGAGAATGGTGATGAAAAGCACTACTAACTACGGGTACATGTCCCCTAGGACAACTCATCTACTTTGTTGGACCAAACGGCTTCATTCCTGACCTCGGTTGGTTCTTCTTCTGCACTGGCTAAGGATCTGCCTCATCTCGTCGTGGTGACTGAGTGAGGGGAAGTAAGGACTCTACTTCTGATACCTCTGAGGGTGGAGGTGCTGGTGGTACTGCAACACCGGTTCTCCTTCTTTCTGGTGGGTGGATAGACATTCCCTCTAAGACCAAGGGTTCTTGCCTTTCTGTGTCAAGTGTCCTACGCTTGGTCCTTGTGACCAGATAAGCATCCTCTAGTTGCTGGGTGCTCCGATCTTCAGCCTCCTTCAGGGCTTCCACCATGGCAGTCTCACGACTTTCTACGGCTGCCACATTAGCGTGCGTCTCAGCGAGTTGCACTTCGAGCATCCTAGAAAAGATCTCAGCTTCCTCAGCTCGGCGGAGGCACTTCCTTAGCTCCGAGGCCTGCTGGTCATACTGCTCATCTAGAGCAATCAAATACCTAGCCAGATATACCACAGTTGGGCGGTTTTCTTGTGCATCCCCCACTTGCAAAGCCTCCATGCGATCCCTCCATACACGTTGATTCTTTTCCAAAGGTGGAAAGAACTTCATGGGGGTACAAGCAATTGGCTCTTCATAGATCTGGCAAAGATACCGCAAGGCTTTGTGGGCCACAGCTTGGTAGGTGTCGACAAAGCAGAACTTGGTTGCAGTCACATTCTAGGCTTCAGTGATATCGAGGAACTCCTCACTCTTTCCAATGTAGACAGTGACCTCACATTGCTTAGTGCCATGTTTCTCATACTCATGACCCTCATACTCAGGCGATCCTTGACTCTGAGTTTTTGCAAGATGGCATACAGGATTTTAGGAAAACCCTCAGTGTTCAGGCAATAGCTGCTAACCCAGGCTCCTACCATCCTTGGTGGATGATGGTTACAAGGAAGGCTCAAGCGAGAAGCTTGCTCAGGAAAAAGGCTAGGTGAGCTGAGACTCACCGAGTGGTGGTACCAAGTGGCTAGGCTAGTCTTTTTGTAATGGTGGAGCGGTCATTGGTACTGGCACAGTCCACTATTTAGTCTAGCGCGGAGACCAATAAAAGGAAAGCGGTAGGATTTTTACGCGCACAAAACGAGCAGTGTCCGAAGCCATTCTCTAAGGTATCCAGAAATTCACTAAGTTTGAAAGCACTGGACATCTTCACCTACGCAGGGTGGGTCAACAGCAGGTGGACACATTTGATGCCTCCTCTTCATGTTACCATCAGATAAAAACAAGTCAGGCATGTGGACACATTTAATGCCTCTCCTCCTTACCATCAGATAAAAATGATTCACCGACCATGTAGGACCATTTGTACTTACACATGCATCCATGCATCTAAGACATGGCTTGGGTTATGTGCACATTGCTCCCGAGATGGCCGGTGGTTGGGGTTGGTCGCCATTACTATAGCTACCATAATTGCATCTGCATCCATGCTTGCAGAGGCTCTCGTTCCTTGTGGCTTTGTGCATTGCGTCGCCTGTGGTTACACCTACCATGACCCAAGTCTCCCCGCACTCTTTTTTGGGCCCTTGTCCGAACCTAGGCTTGCAGCCGTATTAGTCATTAGTGGCCTCAGACATCGCTCACCTCGAATGCATAGGATGTGCATTCATGCATATCCTGTTTATGCATGTGCCGTATTGCTAGCAGATACGCCATCCATAGGTGTCACGCGTGTTGTAGTGTGCACGGCCTACTCATTCTTGTTACAGAGTTAGGTCTGCACTATGGCTTTGTGCTCCGTGTTCACCCGTGAGTCACGTCAGTAGTGATCCATGTCTCCTTGTACCCCTTTTCTGCGCTCTTGTCGGACCCTTGCCCTGTAGTTGTACTACTCAGTAATGGCACCACATGTCACTCGCCTCGAACACGTGGAATTTGGTCGATTCGTTCATAGTGATCCAGTGCAGGAACCCTAGTGAACCACGCCAGGACCATAGACCGCTCCGCCTTTATAAGCAGAGCCTGGCTTAGCCATTGGTACCACCACTCGACGCACTTTAGCTCACTTAGGTTTTCCCTTTGAGCAAGCTTTTTGCTCAGCCCTTCTTTGTAGCCACCGCCAGAAATGGTAGGAGCCTGGGTTAGTAGTTACTGCCTAAATGTTGAGGGTTTTCCTAGAATCCTACATGCCACCCTGCAAAAGCTCAAAGTCAAAGATCGTCCCGAGTATGAGGGCCGTGAGTATGAGAAGCATGGCACCGATCGGTGTGAGGTTACCGTCTACATTAGGAAAAGTGAAGAGTTCTCTGACATCACCGAAACCTAGAGTGTGACCGCAACCGGGTTTAGCTTCACCAACACCTACCAGGTTGTGGCCCACAAAGCCTTGCGGCACCTTTGCTAGCTCTATGAAGAGCCCATTGTCTGTACCTCCATGAGGTTCTTTCCACCCTTGGATAGGAATCAACGGCATGGAGGGCTCGCATGGAGGCTTTGCAAGGGCAGGATGCGCAAGAAGATAGTCCTACCGTGGTGCACTTGACCACGTACCTGCTTGCTCTGGATGAGCAGTATGATCGGCAAGCCTTGGAGCTGAGGGCATGCCTCCGGCACACCAAAGAAGCCAAGATCTTCACTCAGATGCTCCAGGTGCAGCTCGCCGAAGCGCATGCCAGTGCTACAGCTGCTGAGAGCCGGGAGATTACAATGTCAGAAGCTCTGAAGGAGGTTGAAGATTGGCATGTTCATCAGCTAGGTGAGGCCTATCTATTCACTAGGGCCAAGCGAAGGACGCTGGTTGATGAAAGGCAGGATGCCTTGATCTTGGAGGGGATCTCTATCTGAAAGCTCTAGTTTGGTTTTGGTTAATTGATGAAACCCTAAGTGCTAACCTAGTTTATCAAAGTGATCATGAGATAGGTAGCACTATTCCAAGTGATGAAGCAATGACAAAAATCATGACAATGGTGATGGCATGGTTATGATCAAAGGCTTGAACATGGAAAAGAAGAAAGAGAAAAACAAAAGGCTCAAGGCAAAGGTATAAAATGTAGGAGCCATTTTGTTTTAGTGATCAAGACACTTAGTGAGTGTCATCACATTTAGGATAGATAGTCGTACTATTAAGAGGAGTGAAACCCGTATCAAAATGCAGTTATCAAAGTGCCACTAGATGCTCTAATTCATTGCACATGCATTTAGGGTCTAGTGGAGTGCTAATACCATTGGAAATATTTGTGAAAATATGCTAACATATGTGCACAAGGTGATACACTTGGTGGTTGGCACATTTGAGCAAGGGTGAAAGAGATGATAGAAGGTTAGTCCTCGCTGATTCTACAACTGACCGGACGCTGGTCTCAGGGGGACCAGTGCGTCCGGTCAGGCGTGGTAGTGATAACCTGGCGTCGGTCATGCGACCGGATGTTGGCCTCTGACTAACCGGACGCTGGAAGGCTACGTCTGGGCAGAGCTAATGTAGCTGCATAGAAGTCAGGGTAACTGACCGGACACTGGCTGTGTCAGGTCAAGTGCGATCGGACATGTTCGGTCAAAGAAATGCGTCTCTAGGAGCTTACTAGAAACGACCGACGATGTGGTCCAGCGTCTGGTCACTTTCTAACTGACGGGTCTAGTCAAGTCTTGACTCGTTGAGACTATTGGCTCCTATTGAATGAAGAATGCCACGTGGCCACCATCGGGCGACCAGGACACTGAGCCCTGCGTCCAGTCAGTAGGACCGGAGTGTCCGATCACCTCGATCAGTGCCCAGTGAAGGGGTACAACGGCTCTATTTCGTGGGGGCTTCTATTTAAGCCCCATGGCCAGCTCAAGCTCACTCTCTTGCACATTTCCATTGATATAGCAACCTTGTAGAGCTTAGCCAAAGTACTCCCACTCATTCTCATCATTGATCCATCATCTTTGTGAGATTGGGAGAGAATCCAAGTGCATTGCTTGAGTGATTGCATCTAGAGGCACTTGGTATTCGTGTTGCGCTATGGATTTCGCTTGTTACTCTTGGTGGTTGCCACCACCTAGATGGCTTGGTGCAACGGTGGAGGATCGGCACTGAGTTGGTGATTGTTCGTGGCCACCTCCGGTGATTGTGAGGGGAGTTGTACCTTCCCCGGTGGAGTGCCGAAAGGTAACTCTAGTAAATTGCTCATGTCATTGAGTTACCTCACTTGTGGGTAGGTTCTTGCAGTGTCCAATCATAGTGGACGAGGTTTGTGAAACACCTCTTAGCCACCGAACCACCAAGTGTTGGTCGACACAACGGGGACTAGCGTGTTGGCAAGCACGTGAACCTCGGGAGAAAATCGGTTGTCTCTTGTCATTTGTATTCTCCCGGTGATTGGCGTAATCTTCATCTTGTGATTGGTTCATTCCTCTACACAGCGGTATAATCATCCTACTCACTCACTTACATTCTTGCAAACTAGTTGTAGCAAGCTCTTTAGTGTAATTAGAATTGAGAGCTTGTATTGTTATTCTAGTTCATCTAGCTAGTAGGATTGCAAGTGGTGTGTCAAGTGATCATTGCTACTAGAATTGTTGGATAGGTGGCTTGCAACCCTTGTAGAGCTAGAGCAAGTTTGCATTTCGCCATTTGTCATACTAATCAAATTGCTCTAGTTGATTTGTAGAATTTAAATAGGCTATTCACCCCCCTCTAGCCATATTAGGACCTTTCAAGTGGTATCAGGAGCCAGTGGTCACCGTTTGATTGAAGGCTTAACAACCTCGGTGTCAAATTATGGCTCAAGTTGTGTTCAACCATGTGGGGGGCAAACCACCGTTCTTTGATGGCACATGCTATGATTATTGGAAGAGAAAGATGAGGATGTATCTTGGTTCAATCAATGATCAAGTATGGGAAGTGACCGAGAATGATTATGCTATCATCGATCCCGATGATCCCACCAACCAAGATAAGATCAACAAGCAATGCAATACAATGGCTCTCAACACAATATACAATGCCATTGATTCCAAGGTGTTTGAGCAAATCAAGGATTGTGAAAGAGCAAATGAGGTGTGGAAAAGATTGGAAGAAACATATGAGGGCACACCAGCGGTGAAGAGTGCCAAGTTGTACATCCTCAAGGACAAGTTGACAAGTTTCAAGATGAAGGATGATGAGAGCATTCCGAGATGTTCCATCGATTGCAAGTCATTGTCAATGACTTGAAGGCATTGGGAGAGAAGATCAAGGATGATGATGTCTCTCATCGATTCTTGATGTGCTTACCTCCAAGATTTGAGATGTTGAGATTGCTCATCATAAGAGGAGGATTGAAGGACATTACCCCCAACCAAGTACTAGGTGATGTCATGACACAAGAGACATACCGTGTGGAAAGGGAGGGGGATGACAAGGAGGACAAGAAGGAAGAAGAGGACAAGAAGAAGAAGAGTGTAGCCTTTAAGGCTAGCTCATCATCATCCAAGAACAAGGGCAAGTCCAAGAAAGAATCAAGTGATGATGATGATCTTAGTGACATTGATGATGAAGCCATGGCTCTATTTGTGCGCAAGATGGGTAAATTCATGAAGAAGAAGGGCTATGGTGCAAGAAAGAGAAGAGATCACACCAAAAGCAAAGAGTATGTGAGAAGATGCTACAATTGCAAGAGCCCCGATCATGTTGTAGCAAATTGTCCCTACAATAGTGATAATGATGAAGATGAGAAGAAGAAGCACAAGAAAGATAAAAATGAAAAGAAGGAGAAAAGGAGAAGAGAATGACCTTCCAAAAGAAGAAGGGTGGAGGCTATGTAGTCACTTGGGATAGTGATGGCTCATCGGATAGTGATGACTCTAGTGATGATGGCAAGAAATCTATCAAGAAAGCACTAGCAAGCATCGCCATCAACAACAAGCCCTCCATCTTCGACACTCCATCGACATGTCTCATGGCAAAGCCTACCAAGGTAAAATATGATGAGAGTGATGATGATGAATGTGAAAGTGACTCTTGTAGGAATGATAATGATGATGATGATGAGGATGAGGAGTACACCAAGGAGGAGCTCTTGGACATGTGTGAGCAAGTGCACGCTTGCAATGAGATGAAGAGAAAGGAGTGCAAAGAATTGCGCAAGAAAGTAAAATTTCTTGAGCAATCCTTTGATGAGCTCAATACTACTCATGAGAGGCTAATGGAAGCCCATGAGAAGCTTGGCAAAGCTCACACTAAGCTTGAAAAGGCTCACTCCTCTCTCATTGAGCAAGTCAAAGTGGAGGAAGCCAAGAAGGAGCAAGTGATCATATCATGTGATGTGGGACTAACATGTGATCTTATTGATGAATCTATTTTTGTTGCTCCCACTAACACTTCTTGTAGCACTACCACTTCTACTTCACCTTTGAGTGATGGTCTCACTTGTGAAACCTCACTAATGGTGGAAAATAAGACCCTCAAGAAGGAGGTGAATGAGCTCACTCGTGCCTTAGGCAATGCCTATGGTGGAGAAGCCCGCTTGCTAAAGTGCTTGGGTAGCCAAAGGTTTTCTCTCAACAAAGAGGGATTAGGCTATACCCCCAAGAAAGGCAAGGTGACCTTTGTCACTCCCAAAGCTAGCTTTGTGAAGGGCAATGGTCGGTTTTGCAATAGATGCAAGCAAGTTGGGCATATAGAGCAAAATTGCAAGACTAACAAGAACAAGCTACCTAATGTATCCTCAATTAAATTTGATTCTTGTTACATGCTTTATAAGGGTGCCAATGGTGTGAATGCTAAGTTCATTGGTACACCAATTGTAGGCCCAAAGAAGAAGGCCATTTGGGTACCAAAGACCTTGGTAACTAACCTACAAGGACCCAAGCAAATTTGGGTACCTAAAAAGAATTGATCTTTTTTTGTAGGTAAATTATAAAGCCAGAGGAAGGCATTGGGTGCTTGATAGTGGGTGCACACAACACATGACCGGTGATCCAAGAATGTTCAATTCAATCAATGAAAACAAGAGCAATGGATTTGATAGTATCACATTTGGTGACAATGGAAAAGGCAAGGTCAAAGGGCTTGGTAAGATTGCAATATCCTAATGACTTGAGCATTTCCAATGTGCTACTAGTAGAGAGCTTGAACTTCAACCTTTTGTCGGTAGCTCAATTGTGTGATCTTGGTTTCAAGTGCATATTTGGTGTGGATGATGTAGAGATCATAAGTGTAGATGGCTCTAACTTGATATTCAAAGGATTTAGATATGAGAATCTATACTTGGTTGATTTCAATGCTAGAGAAGCTCAATTGTCAACATGTTTGATCACTAAATCTAGCATGGGTTGGTTATGGCATAGAAGGCTTGGTCATGTTGGAATGAAATAATTAAACAAGTTAATCAAGCATGACTTAGTTAGAGGCTTGAAAGATGTCACTTTTGAGAAAGATAAGCTATGTAGTGCATGTCAAGCCGGAAAGCAAGTTGGTAACACACATCCTAAGAAGAGTATGATGAGCACATCTAAGGCATTTGAGTTGATGCACATGGACTTGTTTGGACCAACCACATACACTAGCATTGGTGGAAACAAATATGGATTTGTGATTGTGGATGATTTCACTAGATATACATGGGTCTTCTTTCTTGTTGACAAGAGTGATGTGTTTGCAACATTCAAATCTTTTGTCAAGGGTATTCACAATGAGTTTGAAACAACAATCAAGAAAGTTAGAAGTGACAATGGAAGTGAGTTCAAGAACACAAGAATTGATGAGTTGTGTGATGAATTTGGAATTAGACATCAATTTTCGGCCAAGTATACTCCTCAATCAAATGGGTTAGTTGAAAGAAAGAATAGAACCTTAATTGATATGGCAAGATCAATGTTGAGTGAGTACAATGTGAGTCATTCATTTTGGGCCAAAGCAATCAACATGGCTTGCTACTATAGCAACCGACTCTATTGTCACCCCATGATGGAGAAGACACCTTATGAGCTATTGAATGGAAGAAAGCCAAACATAGCATACTTTCGGGTATTTGGTTGTAAATGCTATATATTGAAGAAAGGCACTAGATTGAGCAAGTTTGAAAAGAAATGTGATGAAGGTTTCTTGCTTGGTTACTCCACTACTAGCAAGGCTTATAGAGTTTGGAATTTGGCTAGTGGTACTCTTGAGGAGGTTCATGATGTGGAGTTCGATGAAACAAATGGCTCCCAAGAGGAAGATGAGAATCTAGATGATGTGAAAGGCACTCAATTGGTCAAGGCAATGAGAAATATGGACATTGGTGAGTTAAGGCCTAGAGTGGTGATTGATGTTGAAGATGACAAGAATCAAGTGCTCTCTAACTCAAATGTGCAAGCTAGTGGTTCTCATGATCAAATCCAAGCAAGCACTAGTGATGACAATGTGCAAGATCAACAAATGGCTAGTTCATCATCTCAACCAAGTGATCAATCAAATGCTAGCAATCAAGTGCAAGTGCTTCAACCAACCAATGTTGCAAGAGATCATCCATTAGACACTATCATTGGTGATATTTCAAGAGGAGTGCAAACTAGATCAAGATTGGCTTCATTTTGTGAGCATTTCTCATTTGTGTCATCCATTGAACCTAAGAAGATAGATGAAGCTTTGAAGGATGTTGATTGGGTCAATGCTATGCATGAAGAGCTAAACAACTTTACAAGAAACCAAGTATGGGAGTTAGTTGAGAGGCCTAAGGATCATAATGTGATTGGAACCAAGTAGGTCTTTCAGAACAAGCAAGATCAAGATGGGATAGTAATAAGGAACAAAGCAAGATTAGTGGCTCAAGGTTACACTCAAGTTGAAGGTCTTGACTTTGGAGAAACATATGCCCCGGTTGCAAGATTGGAAGCAATTAGGATCTTGTTAGCCTATGCTTGTGCCCACAACATCAAGTTGTATCAAATGGATGTGAAGAGTGCATTTCTCAATGGGTACATCAATGAGCTTGTGTATGTTGAGCAACCTCCCGGTTTTGAAGATGGAAAGAAACCCAACCATGTTTACAAGTTGAGAAAGGCTTTGTATGGATTGAAACAAGCACCAAGAGCATGGTACTGAGAGATTGAGGGATTTCCTACTCTCTAAGGGATTCAAGATGGGAAAGGTTGACACCACTCTCTTCACCAAGAAGCTTGGAAATGACTTGTTTGTGATGCAAATCTATGTTGATGATATCATATTTGGGTCAACAAATCAAGATTTTTGTGAGGAGTTTGGCAAGATGATGGCAAGTGAGTTTGAGATGTCTATGATTGGAGAGCTTAGCTACTTCCTTGGTCTTCAAATCAAGCAAATGAAGAATGGCACATTTGTGAGTCAAGGCAAGTATATCAAGGACATGCTCAAGAAGTTTGGAATGGATGATGCTAAAGCTATTAGTACACCAATGGGGACAAGTGGAAGCTTGGATAGTGATGCTAGTGGCAACATGGTGGATCAAAAGATGTATCAGGTCTATGATTGGAAGCCTACTCTATGTGACCGCATCAAGACCGGATGTGATGTTTAGTGTATGCATGTGTGCTAGATTTCAAGCCTCACCAAGAGAAAGTCACTTGAAAGCGATAAAAAGGATATTGAGATACTTGAAGCATACACAAAATGTTGGATTGTGGTATCCCAAAAGGAGCAAGGTTTGAGTTGATTGGATATTCGGACTCTGATTATGCGGGATGCAAAGTTGAGAGAAAGAGCACATAGGGCACATGTCAACTATTGGGAAGATCACTTGTATCTTGGTCATTAAAGAAGCAAAATAGTGTAGCACTTTCAACCGCCGAAGCGGAGTACATTTCAGTCAGTAGTTGTTGTGCTCAATTACTTTGGATGAATGCTACTTTGAGTGATTTTGGAATTAGGATCAAGCAAGTCCCATTGCTATGTGACAATGAGAGTACCGTAAAGCTCACCAACAACCCGGTTCAACATTCAAGAACAAAGCATATTGATGTCTGCCATCATTTTATAAGAGATCACCAACAAAAAGGGGACATTTGCATTGAGAGTGTGGGCACCGAAGATCAACTTGCTGATATCTTCACCAAGCCACTCGATGAGAAGAGGTTTTGCAAGCTAAGGAATGAATTGAACATACTTGACTTCTCCAATATGTGTTGATGCAACCCCACTTATATGACATGCCTCTCCTTCGAGCAATCCAAGGTAAAAGTTGATTGGCATGACATACATCCTTGCTAAGGACATGTTTAGTGCATCTAGACATATTTCACATTTGGAATAGACTCATTCATGAAAATCAAATGAATTTGATGCTTGTATGGTACCACTATTGCTTGTATGCTTGAAATGATCTAGTGGTAGCATATGACATGTTTGTGGACTTGTAAACCTAGTGTTTGATCTAGAAAATAAGCTATAAGTGTTTAACTCAACATGGTACAAGATAACCCTTATTTGGAGGTGTGAAGAAGCTTGTCCTTGGATCAAACCGAGTTAAATATCTTTTGCAAGTGATCTAGATTGAACCAAATTGGGAAAATGATCCTCATTTCACATGGTTTCACCCCAACCTATCTAAAATTTGAGCCCTCCTTTTGTGCTAATTGTTGACATTAATAATCCTAACCTATCTATACTTTAAACCTTTGTGGTCATTGATAACAATGGGGGAGAGAAACAAAGATAAGTAATAGGGGGAGAAATAACAAAGATATTAGTACATGGGGAGAAACACAGAAGATATATTAGTGTACTAAGATGGTGAAAATACAACAAAGGAGGAGGGATATGACAAAGGAAAGGGATAAATTAAAATCTTGAGCACACAAGTAGGGGGAGCAAGCTCATGAACTTGTATGGTGCATTTGAATGTGCACTTCATATGTTTGCTTGCATGGCACAAGTGTTAAATTTCAATGTCCATGTTTGTGTGGTGTATGATAGTTGTAGATTTGAATGATGAAATGAAAATCTAGCATGCATAGGTCATCTAATGATTTCATTCCCATGTATTTACAAGTGGTAGCTAGCTATCAAGTGGTATCTAGCTAAAGTAACTAGACTTATGTTCATCATATGGAAATTAGACCCTTACTTGTAATATTGATCTCATGGGGTACTCTAGTTTTTTGTATGTCTAGTTACTAATGGTGCTAAGGATGGTATAATGGTGCACTCCGATTGGTATCACGCTTCAAAGGTCCATCTCTTATACCTTAGTATCATTTGGTAGAAATTGTCTCCTATATTTCCTATCTAAGCATATGTGCAAAGCTACAATCCAAACTCTTAGCATATATGTAGGGGGAGCAATTGCTACCATATGGAGTTCATGAAACTTGTCCATATCCTTTACACATGGTAAATATGCTTGGGCAAACAACATGGATTCAAATGAACTTTAATTCATATCTTTGTATAAGGGTTGTCATCAATTACCAAAAAGGGGGAGATTGAAAGCTCTAGTTTGGTTTTGGTTAATTGATGAAACCCTAAGTGCTAACCTAGTTTATCAAAGTGATCATGAGATAGGTAGCACTATTCCAAGTGATGAAGCAATGACGAAAATCATGATAATGGTGATGGCATGGTTATGATCAAAGGCTTGAACTTGGAAAAGAAGAAAGAGAAAAACAAAAGGCTCAAGGCAAAGGTATAAAATATAGGAGCTATTTTGTTTTAGTGATCAAGACACTTAGTGAGTGTGCATCACATTTAGGATAGATAGCCGTACTATTAAGAGGAGTGAAACTCGTATCGAAATGCGATTATCAAAGTGCCACTAGATGCTCTAATTCATTGCACATGCATTTAGGATCTAGTGGAGTGCTAACACCATTGATAATATTTGTGAAGATATGCTAACACATGTGCACAAGGTGATACACTTGGTGGTTGGCACATTTGAGCAAGGGTGAAAGAGATGATAGAAGGTTAGTCTCGTTGTTTTACAACTGACCGGACGCTGGTCTCAGGGGGACCGACGCGTCTGGTCAGGCTTGGCAGTGATAACCTGGCGTCGGTCATGCGACCGGACGCTGGGCCTCTGACTGACCGGACGCTGGAAGGCTACGTCCAGTCAGAGCTGACGTAGCTGCACATAATTTAGGGTAACTGACTGGACGCTGGCTGAGCCCGGTCAAGTGCGACCGGACGTGTCCGGTCGAAGAAATGTGTCTCTAGGAGCTTACTGGAAATGACCGGACGCTGTGGTCTAGTGTCCAATCACTTTCTAACTGACACGTCCGGTCAAGTCTTGACTGTTGAGATCCGTTGGCTCCTGTTGAACGAAGAATGACACGTGGCCGCCATCGGGCGACCGAACGCTGAGCCCCGCGTCCGGTTAGTAGGACCGGAGTGTCCGATCACCCCAATCAGTGCCCAGTGAAGGGGTACAACGGCTCTATTTTGTGAGGGCTTCTATTTAAGCCCCATGGCCGGCTCAAGCTCACTCTCTTGCACATTTCCATTGATTTAGCAACCTTGTGAGCTTAGCCAAAGTACTCCCACTCATCTCCATCATTGATCCATCATCTTTGTGAGATTGGGAGAGAATCCAAGTGCATTGCTTGAGTGATTGCATCTAGAGGCACTTGGTATTTGTTTTGCGCTATGGATTTCGCTTATTACTCTTGGTGGTTGCCACCACCTAGATGGCTTGGTGCAACGGTGGAGGATCGGCACGTGTTGGTGATTGTTTGTGGCCGCCTTCGGTGATTGTGAGGGGAGTTGTACCTTCCCCGGTGGAGTGCTGAAAGGTAACTCTAGTAAATTGCTCATGTCATTGAGTTACCTCACTTATGGGTAGGTTCTTACGGTGTCCAATCGTGTGGACAAGGTTTGTGAAACACCTCTTAGCCGCCGAACCACCAAGTGTTGGTCGACACAACGGGGACTAGCATGTTGGCAAGCACGTGAACCTCGAGAGAAAATCAGTTGTCTCTTGTCATTTGTATTCTCTCGGTGATTGGCATAATCTTCATCTTGTGATTGGTTCATTCCTATACACAGCGGTATAATCATCCTACTCACTCACTTACATTCTTGCAAACTAGTTATAGCAAGCTCTTTAGTGTACTTAGAATTGAGAGCTTATATTGTTATTCTAGTTCATCTAGCTAGTAGGATTGCAAGTGGTGTGTCAAGTGATCATTGCTACTAGAATTGTTGGATAGGTGGCTTGCAACCCTTGTAGAGCTAGAGCAAGTTTGCATTTCGCCATTTATCATACTAATCAAATTGCTCTAGTTGATTTGTAGAATTTAAATAGGCTATTCACCCCCCCTCTAGCCATATTAGGACCTTTCACTATCCACCCGCTTGAAAGAAGGAGAACCGGTGATGCAGAACCGCCAGCACCTCCACCTTCGGAAGTGTTAGAAGCAGAACCCTTGGTTCCTCTCACGCAGCCATTGCCACGAGAAGATGCAGATCCATATCCAGGGCGGTAGAAGAATCCGCCGAGCACAGGAATAAAGATGCATGGTTCCAAGGTAGATTAGTTGCCTTGGGATGCTGTACCCATAGTAGTAGTGCTTTTCATCGCTGTCCTCCTGTATTGTACTCTTGTTGTTGTTGTCGTCCATAGTTGTTGGATGTGTGTTGTAATTTCGCCTAAGGGGAGTGGATCCTAATTCGCTTTTTTGTAAACCCTCGCGTTAGGAGAAGTACTTGTGTTGTAGTTTTCGCTATTTCCACCTATAATGTAATCCTACCCAATGTTGTGCTTTAAATCTATGTGTGTTAGTTTCTTGAGCCCAACTCCATCAAATACTTCTTTCCACTAACATGTCATTGATTTGCTGGCCTAGAATAGACACAATGTAATGACAACGAACCTCTATGTTCGTTTACAATATTGAGACCAACCTTCCGTACCGACACGATGAGAAAACATATTAGACATATGAGCCATATTTCTCAAAAAATTTCTTATACCAAGCACATCACCCGCAGCGAAGCGCGGGCAACAGTGGCTAGTTTAGATGATGGCTTGCGGTGATTTCTTCTTGCTAATGAGATCAATACCATCACTTGCATAGATGTATGGCATTTCTAACATATGCAAATGCAAGCTCAGTAGTACCAATAATAATAGCAAAATAGGAAGACAACTATTAGCAATTTCCAAATAGGGATGGTAATTACAAAGCAACTAGAGAAATATACAAGGGCAATGGAATGCTATGCCTCCATCTTGAGAACCGATATCACCCGACAGCACCGCCAACACAATATGTAGCGGTATTAGTTGCACTCATGTTGTAGTTGTTTAAGATATATTGGTACTACTCATGGAGCCACAACAGGTACTTATGGAGGGGTCGTCACATCTAAGGCAACAATGTTTCCACTCATATTGTTCCTAAACAACCCTAGACTAATGTGCATGTACGTCATTAGTGGTATTATTCCACCTCACAATGGGTCAGGGCATGGTTATGATTGGTTTCAACCGCTACGCTTGTGGTGGTGTAAATATCAAGGGCAAAGGCATTTAACAAACACATGTTAGTGGTAAAGGAGGAGAATGACAAACAAAGGGACAATATTGGGAAAGTTGGAGATTAAATTGTTGCATAGGGTATTTCTCATAAGGAGGTTGACTGGGTTTCAATGGCTAATCTATCACCTATCATGGTGCTTCTTGGCAGGCCTCAAGTGAGGAGGAGAGTTCTACTCCGCTTTGATGTGTGCATATGACATCATTTAGAAAATCATAGGACTCAAAGGAGACTTAGTAATACCAGAGTCCATCATATCAATAGATTTCTAGTGGTTCACACAAGGCCCTAAGGTCCCGGTAGCTCGAGAATACAAATTGCACTCATTCATTGCCATATCACTAGTTTAATCCAGCTTAATATGACTCTTAATCCTTTCTCACAAAGTGCTAATATCACTTGGTTGAACAACTTTGGATGGCTTGGAGGCCGTCACTACTGTCTACACCTTTGTTTGGTCTCTAGCCTCCCCAAACCATAAGAGTTAATGATCATATCGTGTAGTTAGGTGATTTTAGTGGCCACAATTTATATCAATATCAATATCTTTATATCTTACATTCATAAGTCCCACTAGCATGCCTATCTCTCCATACATGCTATCCGCATTGGAAGCCTACTAGCATGTGCAATTATAATAGTTATCTCTTCATTTAAGCTATCAACATTAGCGAACCATAGCATCCACTAACATACACTTAGTTGTTCACATCTATGTGCCACACTATCCACTAGTATTCATTTACGATAGTTTATCCTTTCATATAAGTAAATATAAGTACTCTAATTTTATTTCAAATCATACATAGCAATACGCGAGATATCCTTCTAGTTTTCTAAAAGTATGACGGCAAAATTGGAAGTTGTCACACCCAAATTTAAGGATAAAATTGAATGCACAAAACTCGTGTGTGCCCAGGGGTCAATCACAAACACAAGCTGACAAATTACATAAAGTATCATCACGGTGTCTCTTACATCAGATTCATAATATAACATAGTCTTACATCACACAGCGGAATATAAAAAGATAACTCTCTCGTGGGGCTTCATCACAGGGAAGGTCAACTGGTTGACCACAAGCCTAAAAATCCTCAGGGAATTCCTCATACCCGTTGTCAACTATTATCCATCCGGGATTTTTATCCAAATAAAGAAATAAACAAGTGTAAGTACATCCCGTACTTAACAAGTTAACATGGGGTTATGAAGCTCAACAAGGTTGACACTGGTTTATTGCATTTAGCATTTTTAGTAAGTCAAGCTTTTATTATCCGGTATTATCAAATTATGCTTAAGCTCCCATTTAATCCCATATGAACAGATATCCGGGTCAAGTGTATCATATATCATCATAGAACAACTTAAATGATCATCAACAAGTATCCAGTTATTCTATGAGTTTTCCGGGCCGCTCGTGACCATGAGCACGGCTGTTATAATAGTTTGTTACCCTCTGCAGAGGTGGTGCACATTCACCGCGAGTCGTGATTCCCATATGCCCGGGTTAATTACTCCCATGTCACTGCCAAGGTGAACGGGCAGGGTACACTATGAAGCCATTTCATAGGTTTCTCTAACAAGTTAGGGCCGCTAGGTTTCCTCGGCAGGCAGATGTAGGAACCCCCTCTTTCCTATGGCACATATTCATCATGGCTATACACATAGGAACAGAGGCAGCCCTATACCCAACATGGCAAGCCCCATTTGTGCCAAAAAGGTAACCTCTAACTAGCTAGAAAAGGTCCTATTACTGAGCTAAAGTCAGAGCCATATGACTCTCCCGGTTGCACTATCAGTCCCAGCTTTTGCCGATAGATAAGTCCTTATGGAGGGCCGGGAGCAACATGATCAAAAGTCATTTGCAACTTCGCCCTATGGAATAGTTGTTATAACTCATGTTATACTTTTAGTTCCATAGAATCATTCATCATCGTATAGATCATGTTCAGTTAGAGCACTAGCAATCTACCCATATGCAAATAACCCATAGGAGACAAGGAACAGGATAATCAATCACAAGGATGTCCTTACGGGTATCAAAATTAGACACATGTAAATGAGTAATTAATAATGGTGAATATGACATCAAGTAGGCCCATGCTATACTTGCCTTGGTTCACAAACTCTTGCTGGTCCTGCTGGTCGTCGAAGAATTCTTGGTCTCTAACGTTCTTCTCACCGTCTGAACGCGACCAACACGGCAACATACAACATTCTAAAGGCATTCATGCAAAGCAAACATTCCTATAATTAGAATAGTACACCAACAGTATAGAAAACAAGATAAAATGTTTGTGAAAATAATCTACATCTCGCTACGATCATGTCAACGTGAAGTTCACGAAAAACGGAGCTAAAATGCGAAAGTTATGATTTAAACGGGATTTCCTATAGCAATATATTTAATTAAAACTAATCATGAAATTTAAAAGTTCCAAACTTAACTAACAGTGGTTCTAACATGTAGATTATGAAATTACGAAGCTAACGCAATTTGAACGGATCAATTTGGAGCTAAAACGACGATTTTATAAGCAAAACAGTTCAAATGGCATTTCTGTAAATACTGAAAACGTACTTTGAACTAAAACAGTTAACTTTACGCTTTCAAAACGAGAAAGCGTACACGGGGAAATACGCTAAGGACGGCGGGTTCTATTTTGGAAAAAGGGAGGGTCTCTTTAATAAATTTGCCACGGCGAAAGGGTATCGGCCAACCAGGGCCTTTGATCTCGCGATGGACGGCTAGGATTATTTCGGAGGAGAGAACAAGGGGGGGGGCCTGGCCAGAACAGTGTTCTAGGCGGCCAGGCACCATGGCCGACAGCGAGGACTCGCCGGCGAGCTCGGTTAGGGGGCCACGGTCCATGGAAAGCGTATCCGAAGGCACCGGGAAGATGCGGAGGAGCAGGGGATCATGGCTAGGCCAAAAAGGTGGCCGGAGGGGAAGGCCAAGGCGGCGGTCACCATGGCCAACGGCCAAGAGCTTCCCTGCCGCACGTGAAATGGCCATACAAGTCACCAAACGCCAAAGGAAAAGGACAGGGAGAGAGAGAGGGGAGCATGGGGTCTCACCGCGGGGAAGAAAGGGGTCAGAGATGGCTCAGGGAAGGCGGGTCACAGCGAACGGCGGACGGCGATCTTCAGTGTTCTCCGTGCGCCGGTTGCGGCCTCTGAGGCGTGAGCGGGGGCGAAAACTGGAGCGGGGAGAGGCAGCATGGGGGCAGCTCAGGTGTGGGCTCCGTTTTGTAGAGGCCGGGGCGTGGGGAGGGGGCGCTCCCACGACGTGCGTGGAGCGAGCGCGGTTGCGGCCGCGGCTTGACCGGGGCTGCGGTTGCGGGAGGAAGGTGGGGGAGCTGACAGGCGGGGCCGGGCGTCAGCGGCTAGGCGCGACAGTTGCTGAGGCAAGCAGCGCGGCTGCGGTTGGCTGACGCGGAGCTAGGCCGGCGCGGTTGCTGGGCTGGCGTGGGGTTGGGCCGGCACGGGGCGCCAGGGGGAGGCCGAGTCGGGCTAGCGCGGCTGCTCGGGCTGAAAACAGAGGAGGGGAGAAAGGAAAGAAATTTCTTTTTTTTTCTTTTTCCAAACAAATTTTTCAAAAGCATTTTCAATTGAAATTTTAATTCTCTTTGAAATTTTTGATAAATACCAAACATTCACAAAATAATATGCATCGACATGAATGCACATACATGTTACTATTTTATGATAAATTTTAATTTCATGAGAAATTTATTTATTTCTACATTTCACGAGCACAAAATACAGAATTAAATCCTTTTCAACCTATTTTCCAAAAGAGGAAATTTTGGGTGTTACAATTCTACCCCCCTTAAGATGAATCTCGTCCTCGAGATTCAGGTGATTGCTTACTCAAACAGTTGTGGGTAAGACTTTCTCAGATCCTCTTCTCTTTCCCAAGTAGCTTCATCCTCTGTATACCGATTCCACTGCACCTTGCACATCTTTATGGTTCGGCTTCTTGTAACTCTTTTGGCAGTTTCCAAGATCTTTATCGGATACTCTTCATAAGTAAGATCTTTCTTAATAGCAAGTTCTTCCAAAGGAATCTGCTCTTCTGGTACCCTCAAACACTTTTTCAATTGGGAAACATGGAACACGTCGTGCACACCTGACAAACTCTCAGGCAGTTCCAACTGATAAGCTATTTCTCCATGTCTCTCTAGGATCTTAAAAGGTCCAATATACCTTGGTGCTAACTTTCCCTTCATATTGAATCTTTTCACACTTCTCATTGGCGACACCTTCAAATACACATAATCACCAACTTCGAAAGTCAGCTCTCTTCTGCGAGTATCAGCGTAACTCTTCTGTCGGGACTGAGCCACTCTCAAATTGTCTCTAATCATTCTCACTTGTTCTTCTGTGTCTCTAAGGACATCGGGTCCAAACACTTGAGTTTCACCAGTTTGATTCCAGAACAAAGGCGTTCTACATTTTCATCCATACAATGCCTCGAAAGGTGCCATCTTGAGACTCTTCTGATAACTATTGTTGTACGAGAACTCTGCATATGGTAGACTCTTATCCCAACTATCACCATACTGTAGTGCATAAGCTCTCAACATATCTTCCAAAATCTGGTTGATCATTTTAGTTTGTCCATCAGTTTGAGGGTGGTAAGCAGAACTAAAATTCAACTTTGTCCCCAAAGACCTATGTACTTTATGCTAGAATTGTGATGTAAACTGAGTGCCTCTATCCGACACAATTTTCTTGGGAACACCATGTAAGAACACTATTCTTTCTATGTACAATTTTGCTAGTCTTGCACCTGTATAGGTAGTCTTGACTGGTAAAAAGTGGGCAACCTTGGTGAGTCAATCCACTATTACTCATATTGAATCATAACCTCTTTGAGTGTGGGGCAATCCTATGATAAAATCCATACCAACTTCTTCCCATTTCCATTCAGGAATCTTCATTGGTTGTAGCAACCCTGTAGGTCTTTGATGCTCAGCTTTCACTCTTTGACAAGTGTCACACAAAGCCACATACTCTGCCATATCTCTCTTCAAACCATACCACCAATACTTCTCCTTGAGATCCAAATACATCTTGGTACTTCCGGGATGTATAGAATAAGCAGACTCATGGGCCTCTTATAGAATTGCATCATGGACAACCTTCACTTCAGGTACACATATCCTTTTTCTGAACCAAAGAGTGCCATTCTCATCTATTCTGAATCCGGGTGCCTTTCCAAGCACTACATTCTCTGCTATCTCCTTAAGTTTTTCATCCTCCAATTGACCTTTGCGTATCTCTTGCTCCAATGTAGGCTCTATCACCAATTCTATTGCATTAGTGACAAGGCTCAAGTTGAGATACTCCATTTCAGCACACAACTCTGCTGACATAGATGTCATCTAAAGTCCATTGGCATAGCTCTTTTTGCTAAGTGCATCAGCTACGATGTTTGCCTTTCCTGGGTGATAATGCACTTCCAACATCATAGTCTTTGATCAATTCCAACCAACGACGTTGTCTTAGATTCAGATCTGATTGGGTAAAGATATACTTCAAACTCTTATGATCAGTATAGATATCACTCTTATGTCCAATTAGATAATGTCTCTAGATCTTCAAAGCATGAACCACAGCTGCCAATTCTAAGTCATGAGTAGGGTAATTCAACTCATGCTTCCTCAATTGTCTAGATGCATATGCCACCACTCTTCCTTCTTGCATAAGCACACATCCAAGGCCCAAACGGGATGCATCACAATATATAGAGAAGTTCTTGCTTAAATCAGGCAGAATTAATACTGGAGCTGTAGTCAATCTCTTCTTTAGCTCATCAAAGTTTGCCTGGCATTTATCCGACCATGCATACTTAGCATTCTTTTCCAACAAAGCTGTCATAGGCTTGGCTAGCTTGGAAAAACCTTCAATGAACCTTCTGTAGTATCCAGCCAATCCCAAAAAGCTATGAATCTCACTTACAGTGGTTGGTGGTTTCCAATTCAATACATCTTGCACTTTGCCTGGATCCACTGCTATTCCACCATTGGAGACAACATGACCTAGAAAAGAGACTTCCTTCAACCAAAACTCACACTTGCTCCGCTTAGCATACAACTTATGTTCTCTAAGCTTTTGCAAGACTAACCTTATATGTTCAGCATGTTCTTCTTCAGTCTTGGAGAATATTAGTATGTCATCTATGAATACCACCACAAATTTATCCAGAAACTCCATGAACACCTTATTCATCAGATACATGAAGTATGCAGGTGCATTGGTCAATCCAAAAGACATAACGGTGTACTCATATAATCCATACCGTGTAGTGAATGTTGTCTTGGGTATGTTCGAGTTTTGAATCTTTAGCTGATGGTACCCTGAGCGGAGATCAATCTTGGAGAACACATGGGCTCCTCTCAACTGATTGAACAAATCATCAATCCTAGGCAAAGGGTATTTATTCTTGATTGTAACCTCATTAAGTGAATGGTAATCCACACACATCCGTTGACTACCATCCTTCTTATCCACAAAGATCATAGGTGCCCCCCACGGGGAAGAACTGGGGCGTATGAAACCTTTTTCTTGCAACTCTTTTAGTTGTTTCTTAAGCTCTTCTAATTTATTAACCCCCATTCTATATGGACATTTAGCTATTGGTGCAGTTCCAGGTAATAATTCAATAATGAATTCAATGTCTCGGTCAGGTGGCATACCTAGCAAGTCATCGGGGAAGACATCCAGAAACTCCTCCATGACACGATCTTGTTTATTAGCTTCACCATCTAGCTGATTCACTGTGGCTATAGGCTGAGCTTGCACTACCACTTCTACACAGATTCTATCTCCATTGAGTGATGTCACAACCACAGATTTCTCCTAACACTGAATCACTGCCCGGTGTTGTTTCATCCAATCCATTCCCAGGATAAGATCAATTCCCGCTGTTCTCAAGACAATTGGTTTCACTTTGAAGTCTACCCCCTTAAGGAAATGCTAGTTGAGGGACTCCAATATGAAGCGGGCATACTACCTCCTGGTGAATTTACTAGTATGGGGTTTTTCATGGCACACAAAGGTATGCTATGCATTCTAACAAAAGCTTGGGAAATAAAAGAATGCGAAGCACCAGAATCAAAAAGTATTGTAGCAGAGATAGAGTTGACGCTGAATGTACCCAACATGACCTCTGATGTCTCTTGAGCTGCATCAGATGACACATAGTTCACCTTCGTAGTGTGAGGTGGTCGGGCGTTGAACTTCTGATTGCCAGTCTGGTTCTGAGGTGCTTGTTGGTTCTGCTTCTTAGGGCACTGATGAGCATAGTGACCTACTTCTCCACAGCGGTAGCAGGCATTGGGGTTATTGGGTGCACCACTCTTTATAGGAGCATTGTTGGATGGTCCCTGGCGTGTTGCCGAATTGCCAGTCTGTTGCGGGGGATGCTGATTACCATACTGTTGCTGGTACTGAGGGCGTTGCTGGAACTGATTCTGTTGAGGATACTGACCACGGTTTCCCTGGTTAGATGGTCCTTGATTCCTTTGTTGGAAACCATGCTGGGGATAGGCACGTGGGTGAGTGTTACTTCCAGAAGCTTGCCCTTGAAGCCTCCTCTTCTTGGCTTCCATCTCTTTGCGCTTATCGTCAATCACAATAGCGTGGTTCACTAATGACTGAAAGTTGGGGTAGGTGTTGGACATCAGTTGAAGCTATAGTCCATCATAGAGTCCCTTGAGGAAATGGCGTTGCTTATCCTTGTCCTCAGCCACATCATTTGGAGCATAGCGTGACAGTTGAGCAAACTTATCATGATACTCCACCACAGTCATGGATCCTTGTTTGAGGGACCTGAATTCCTCCTGCTTTAATTCCACGAGTCCATCAGGGATATAATAAGATCGGAAATTGTCCTTGAATTCCTGCTAGGTGATAGTAGGAGCATTGTTGGGACGTCCATACTGGAAAGAATCCCACCAATCCTGAGCTGCTCCCTGGAGTTGACCAGAAGCATACAACACCTTCTCCAGATTGTTGCATTGTGCTATATTAAGTTGCTTCTCTACAGCACGCAACCAATCATCTGCCTCCATAGGGTCTGAGGCATGAGTGAACACTGGTGGATGACCCTTCATAAACTCTCCACGCTTATCTCTGACCTGAATAGGCGATGGTCCTCTTGCAGGTTCATTGTCCAAGCGCTGCATCATAGCTTGTATCAACTACGCTTGCATTCCCAATATTTGTTCCATGGTCACAGGTGGTGGTGGTGGTGGATTTATGAGAGCATCACATCCATGACCATGGCCTCTGCCTCTTCCTCCTCTTGTGGCCATCTGTTTTCCAACAAATGCGCAAAATTTAGAGATTTTCCAATTATAGAGAGCTTACAAAAGATAAGAAACAATGCTGAGAATTTTCTGGACAAGATTCAAATTCAGCAGTTCAGTAAAACTGTTATAACTCGAGTTTCAGAGATCCAACAGAGGTGTACTAAGAATTGTTAGAAAGCTTAGGAGATCAGCTACAACTTTTATGTAGATCACTTTTACAGATTCTGAC
The DNA here is from genome assembly GCF_019320115.1 of Miscanthus floridulus. Taxonomy (NCBI): domain Eukaryota; kingdom Viridiplantae; phylum Streptophyta; class Magnoliopsida; order Poales; family Poaceae; genus Miscanthus; species Miscanthus floridulus. Next base: position 31,680,349 of record NC_089593.1, on the reverse strand, counting down.
ACACACATGGTCAAAAGTAGAGCTAAACCGAATCTGTTCTGGGTTCTAGACAGCGCAGGAACATCAACTTGTGACAGCTAGATCTCACAAACCTGAATAGCTATTGATGTGATTCTAGAGATATTTGAAAGATACAGAAGTCTAGTTATCTCCACAAAAATTTCAGAATTTTTGACAGCCCAGATTTCGAGATACCAGATAAGAACACAGGCTGCTCCAGAAATCAGCACAGCAGAGATAATATAAAGCGAAACATCTGTATTAAGATTTCATTCTAAACTTAAGGTTCCAATCTAAGGAAGTTGTGGATATGCCCACAAACTTCCAGCAATCAAACAAATACCAAATCAACCAAGTTCACAAATTAAAACATCTAATCATCCAAGTTCACAAGACCAAACAAGACTAAATATGAAACATGAACTAACGACGTGGTAGTCTAAATCAAGGCACCTAACACCTATGGAGCGGTGTCAATCATGGTGAAGGACCAGCGCTTCTTCTTATAGATTGATGGCTACCCAAGTTGAGCTTGAAGTTCATCCACTTGCTTCTGGAGACGTCTCTCAGCCCTCTGAGATGCACGCAGTTCTCCTTTGACTTCCTCATCCACCCCCTGCATGGCATGGACATGCTGCACTATCGCTTCTAGAGTTGGGTTACCCTCTGGTGGAGCCAAGACCTGCCAAACACCCTCATGATCATTGCGAGGAAGGAACCTGAAGCGACCCTCTCTCATGGCCTCAAAGCGACGACCATGGTAGTAGATGTAGGCATCCTGCACTGCATCTTCCATGCCATCCAAGGCATGGGCCCTCCTGGCAGTGGCTCGGTGGATAGTCTCCACCTCATGTCCATTCTTGATGTCGTTCCACGCGGTGACCACCAGCTCTACCTTTCAGAAGGTAGCCTCCAATGGATGCTGGTACTCTACAAAGTGGTAGCTGATGGAGGCGTGCAGGTCGGGGTAGTAGTCGTCCAGCACGTGAGTGAGGAGGGTGTGGTAGTAGGCCGTCTCTGGGGCTAGCTTGAAGTAGTACTTGCACTTCTAGCCTATCTCCTCATCCACCACGGGGATAGCTGGGGATGGTGCAGGTGTAGGGGAAGTAGCCGTCGACTCCTCAGGTGTAGCTACGACAGGATAGACCGGTGCAACAGCTGGTGTAGGAGCAGGTGCAGGTGTTGGGGTAGCCATCTCCTCATCGTCGGAGATGATCACAATCTCCTTCTCCGCCTGTGGAGCACATGGGGTGAACAGGGCACGATAGCCAGCAGTGCTGAGGCGAGCAGTCTTCGGGTTATGAGACATCTATAGATTTAAAGTGAGATAGAATTAGAATCAACAATTTTACATAATAGATTAAGGTATGAAAAGCATAAATGTTTGAATAAAATAACAAGAATAAGACAGTAAGCAAGAAACCAGAGGAGCAAAGATGCTAAAACGACCGTTTTCTAACTAGGCTTGCGTCCTATAGTCAACACGACTCTGATACCAATTTGTCACATCCAATTTTAAGGATAAAATTGAATGTACAAAACTCATGTGTGCCCAGGGGTCAATCACAAACACAAGCTGACAAATTACATAAAGTATCATCACGGTGTCTCTTATATCAGATTCATAATATAACATAGTCTTACATCACACAGCGGAATATAAAAAGATAACTCTCTCGTGGGGCTTCATCACAGGGAAGGTCAACTGGTTGACCACAAGCCTAAAAATCCTCAGGGAATTCCTCATACCCGTTGTCATCTGTTACCCATCCGGGATTTTTATCCAAATAAAGAAATAAACAAGTGTAAGTAGATCCCGTACTTAACAAGTTAACATGGGGTTATGAAGCTCAAAAAGGTTGACACTGGTTTACTGCAGTTAGCATTTTTAGTAAGTCAAGCTTTTATTATCCGGTATTATCAAATTATGCTTAAGCTCCCATTTAATCCCATATGAACAGATATCCGGGTCAAGTGTATCATATATCATCATAGAACAACTTAAATGATCATCAACAAGTATCCAGTTATTCTGTGAGTTTTCCGGGCCGCTCGTGACCATGAGCACGGCTGTTATAACAGTTTGTTACCCTCTGCAGAGGTGGTGCACATTCACCGCGAGTCGTGATTCCCATATGCCTGGGTTAATTACTCCCATGTCACTGCCAAGGTGAGCGGGCAGGGTATACTATGAAGCCATTTCATAGGTTTCTCTAACAAGTTAGGGCCGCTAGGTTTCCTCGGCTGGCAGATGTAGGAACCTCCTTTCCTATGGCACATATCCATCGCGGCTATACACATAGGAACAGAGGTAGCCTTATACCCAACATGGCAAGCCCCATTTGCGCCAAAAAGGTAACCTCTAACTAGCTAGAAAAGGTCCTATTACTGAGCTAAAGTCAGAGCCATATGACTCTCCCGGTTGCACTGTCAGTCCCAGCCTTTACTGAGCTAAAGTCAGAGCCATATGACTCTCCCGGTTGCACTGTCAGTCCCAGCCTTTGCTGACAGATAAGTCCTTATGGAGGGCCGGGAGCAACATGATCAAAACTCATTTGCAACTTCGCCCTATGGAACAGTTGTTATAACTCATGTTATACTTTTAGTTCCATAGAATCATTCATCATCGTATAGATCATGTTCAGTTAGAGCACTAGCAATCTACCCATATGCAAATAACCCATAGGAGACAAGGAACAGGATAATCAATCACTAGGATGTCCTTACGAGTATCAAAATTAGACACATGTAAATGAGTAATTAATAATGATGAATATGATATCAAGGTAGGCCCATGCTATACTTGCCTTGGTTCATAAACTCTTGCTGGTCCTGCTGGTCGTCGAAGAATTCTTGGTCTCCAACGTTCTCCTCACCGTCTGAACGCAACCAACACGGCAACATACAACATTCCAAAGGCATTCATGCAAAGCAAACATTCCTATAATTAGAACAGTACACCAACAGTATAGAAAACAAGATAAAATGTTTGTGAAAATAATCTACGTCTCACTACGATCACGTCAACGCGAAGTTCACGAAAAACGGAGCTAAGATGCGAAAGTTATGATTTAAACGGGATTTTCTATAGCAATATATTTAATTAAAACTAATCATGAAATTTAAAAGTTCCAAACTTAACTAACAATGGTTCTAACATGTAGATTATGAAATTACGAAGCTAACGCAATTTGAACGGATAAATTTGGAGCTAAAACGACGATTTTATAAGCAAAACAGTTCAAATGGTATTTCTGTAAATACTGAAAACGTACTTTGAACTAAAACAGTTAACTTTACGCTTTCAAAACGAGAAAGCGTACACGGGGAAATACGCTAAGGACGGCGGGTTCTATTTCGGAAAAAGGGAGGGGCTCTTTAACAAATTTGCCACGACGAAAGGGTATCGGCCAACCAGGGCCTTTGATCTCGTGATGGACGGCTAGGATTATTTCGGAGGAGAGAGAACAAGGGGGGGGGCTGGCCAGAACAGTGTTCCAGGCGGCCAGGCGCCTTGGCCGACGGCGAGGACTCGCCGGCGAGCTCGGTTAGGGGGCCACGGTCCATGGAAAGCGTATTCGAAGGCACCGGGAAGATGCGGAGGAGCAGGGGATCACGGCTAGGCCAAAAAGGTGGCCGGAGGGGAAGGCCGAGGCGGCGGTCGCCATGGCCGGCGGCCAAGAGCTTCCCGGCCGCAAGCGAACGGCCATACAAGTCACCAAACGCCAAAGGAAAAGGTCGGGGAGAGAGAGGGGAACATGGGGGTCTCACCGCGGGGAAGAAAGGGGTCGAAGACGGCTCGGGGAAGGCGCGTCACGGCGGACGGCGGATGGCGGTCTTCGGTGTTCTCCGTGCGCCGGTTGCGGCCTCCGAGGCGTGAGCGAGGGCGAAAACTAGAGCGGGGAGAGGCAGCAGGGGGGCGGCTCGGGCGTGGGCTCCGTTTTGTAGAGGCCAGGGCGCGGGGAGGGGGCGCTCCCACAACGCGCGTGGAGCGGGCGCGGTTGTGGCCGCGGCTTGACCGGGGCTGCGGTTGCGGGAGGAAGGTGGGGGAGCTGACAGGCGGGGCCGGGCGTCAGCGGCTGGACGCGACAGTTGCTGAGGCGAGCAGCGCGGCTGCGGTTGGCTGGCGCGGAGCTGGGCCGGCGCGGTTGCTGGGCCGGCGCGGGGCGCCAGGGGGAGGCCGAGCCGGGCTGGCGCGGCTGCTCGGGCTGAAAACAGAGGAGGGGAGAAAGGAAAGAAATTTCTTTTTTTCTTTTTTCCAAACAAATTTTTCAAAAGCATTTTCAATTCAAATTTCAATTCTCTTTGAAATTTTTGATAAATACCAAACATTCACAAAATAATATGCATCGACATGAATGCACATACATGTTACTATTTTATGATAAATTTTAATTTCATGAGAAATTTATTTATTTCTACATTTCATGAGCACAAAATACAGAATTAAATCCTTTTAAACCTATTTTCCAAAAGAGGAAATTTTGGGTGTTACAGAAGTACTCATTCCTTTCCAAGTTATATTCACTTAAACTTTGTGTAAAGTCAAACTTCTTTAACTCGAACTAATTTTATAGAAAAATGAATCAACATAGACAAAATCAAATTAGTTTCATAAAATTCTCCACGAGATATGTTCTGGATTTGGATAATGCATTTATTTGAATTTATTGATGTTGATACATTTTTTTTAGAAAATTAGCCAAATTTGGAAAAAAATGAATTAGAAAAAAAAACAAAATTAAGTTTTTCTTTTTATCCCTTTTCAAGAAACTACCAAACATACGTGTGCATTGCAATGGGAGGTACATTTTGTTCCGTGGTGCTCGTGACATGATAATAAGCTAGCTATTTAGTTGAATTTAACTGGGTTTATCTCAACCTTAAATAAAAATAAATTATAAGTTTTAAATGCTAGTGTAATAAAGGATGAATCTCGTATATGAAATTGGCTCATCTAAATAGGTGCTATTGTATGCACCTGTCCTGAAGTTCAAGAAAGCTAAAAAGCTAGTCACATGCTGACATGGGTACCGCAGCGAGAACGGGCTCAAACGACCAGCCGTCGTATGAGTGGTGCAATCCCAAGAAAAATGAAATCTCGGTTTCAAGAAGCCAAATAATTGTTGACCGTTGCAAGTGATCCGAATCAAATATTAATAGGGGGACGCCCGGGCCGCTACGGACCAAAGAACGCAGTGAGGATGTCACTCTTTTGTGGTGAAGAACGGAGAGGTTTACAAGCAAACCATCGAAGGATAACCAACGTGCTTACGTGACGAAGAACCGACTAGTTTTCAGGCAAACTAGCAAAGAAACCGTCGAAGCTCTCGCCCAGGAGGGACCCCGTCAGGGTAAGGACGTCGCCAGGTTGCCCTAGGTCGGCCGGCAAGCCTAGGGCACCATCCTTGGTCGTCGGATCAAAGGATGAACAGCATGGGGGTTGGAGAAGAGGGTAAAAGAGTTAAGGCAGAGGTAATAGATTGGTTTGTATGACGATTGGATAGATGGATACTCAATCGGCCATGATCCTCTCATATATATAGATGGGGTGGTCTTATCCCAGTAGAAAACCTCTCCAAGCCTTATTTTCCAAATTTCCCACGAGTTTGGAACAGTTCGGATCGGAATCCAAAAGGCCAAATCCGAACAGGATTTTCTATCAGGTATGTCGGAAGTCTAGTCGGAAGTCCCGACTTGGGTCGGAACTCCTGACAGTCGGAACTTCCGACTTTTGTCGGAACTCCCGACGTATGGATAACCCCAGACACCCGAGCAGATTTCTTTAGGCTTTCCGGAAGTCCCGACACACGTCGGAACTTTCGACAGTCGGAAGTCTCGACTTGGGTCGGAACTCCCGACAACGAGGCATTTTTCCGAGGGCATAACTTCTTCATCCGGACTCCGAATTAGACATTCCATATATGTTTCTTGTCTCGACGAGAGGAACGCAATGGTAAAGTCCGTTTCACATTTTGACAACTTCACAAAATAAACAATTTTGGTTGTCAACGATAATCTTAAATTTAGCTAGATTCAAATAATATCAACATTTATATCTTTAAATAGATTTATTATAGAACATATTATTATATTATTTAATGGTATTCATTATATATCATAGATATTAGTAATTTTTTATTTTATATATGGTTAAACTTTACATTATTTGACTTTGAGGCTTTTTTTTTTCTGGGAGGGAGGATGTAGATGCACACAAAACCTATGTTGAGCCCTTGTTTAGTTCCAAAATTTTTTCTCAAAAAGTGCTACAGTATCCATCATATCGAATCTTGCGATACGTGCATGGAACATTAAATATAGACGGAAAAAAAAAACTAATTGTACAGTTTGGTTGGAAATTACGAGACGAATGTTTTGAGCCTAATTAGTCCATAATTGAACACTAATTGCCAAATAAAAATGAAAGTGCTACATTAACCCAAATTCCAAAATGCAACCAACTAAACACGCGCTGAGCTTCTGAGCTAGTTTTATTTTTTTTAATAGAGAAAGCTGCTGAGTGTTTTTTTAGGGGAAGCTGCTGAGTTGGCTGGAGTTAGAAGAAGACGACCAGAAAGCGCAAAGGCGACGGCGACCCAGGCCCAACTGCCCAAGTGCGGAGGTGCCCATCCATCCATCGGTCTAGCCCACCGCCACAGGGCACAGAGGCAAATAAAAATTCCCCATTCCAACACACAGATCTCGCACCCCGGCAGTGGCGACGAATCTCGCGGGGGCGGAGGCGCGACAGAGGCGGTGCCGACTCCGACGAACTCGCAGCCACCGGTGGAGACGCACCACCGGCGCACGCACTCCTCCAACGTACGTTCTTGCCCTCGGTCTCCCTTCCCTCTCCCCTTCACCATTTTCTTGCTCGATTTCGATCACCAACGGTCCAGCCGCTTGGAGCACTGGTTTGTAGTTCCATTTAGCTTATCTGAGATGATTCGCCAAGTCTCCGCCGGGCCCTTTGCCGGCGACGAGCATAAAACTGGCAAGGCCGCCCCTTAGCTTCCCTTACGGCCATGCGCAACCGAGCACGCCAATTCTGGCCAGATCCAGGCGTCCTTTCGCCGCTCTGTTATGCCAAATCCTTTTTTTTTCTTTCATTCATGGCGACCACCACACGTCATGGTTAGCTTTGCTCCTCTAGATCCGGCCGCCTCTGCCAATTTTCTTCTCGGTGTACTCTCCTAGATCCGGGATGCCTTTGTCAGTTCTCCTTTAGGTTCAGGTGCAATGCGCGTCCATACGCTTTTCCGGCCCATTTACAATGTGCTACCCTGAATCTGAATGATGTCAAGGGTAGTGTTGTTTTGGATGACTCCTTTTTTGATCTTTCTTTACTTTCATTGACCTCGAACGATGTGATGCCTGTAGTATACTGGTAATCACATCACCTTTGCACCAGTGCTATGCGGTAGATATGTGTCCCTGATAATGTGTTAATAACACAGTTGAACGGAATACGATGCAACAAATGGCTGTTTGAGCACCTTGATCTGTTTGCATATACGTGTTGTTGGGTAACTAAATTGAAAACCATTATGGTCCTCTTCTAATCGTTCCCTGCATCATGTGATACAGCAGATTGATACCCTGTTTAGTGTTGATTTATGTGCAAAACTTTAAGTGGCATATTTAATTTGAGATCGCATCACAGGGGCAAATCAGTTGCCTTGTTCATGTCTTTGATAGCTCCTGTTGATTGCTGAAATAAATTACTTTAAGTGACTGCAATTGCCCCTTCATTTTTCCCAGTTCTGACAGTCATTAGTCATGTTGTATTCTCGTTGTGATTACTTTGTTGATTGTGTAATTGTTTTCATGTGACAGGTTCATAGTTTAACGGCTTGGTTTGAATAATTGTGGTCAGCAACAAAGGCGATAAAAAATGGTATGGCTAGTTGGTTTCATTGTCTTTTTACTTTTAATCCTCTTGCTAGTCGCTAGGTAGTGCTAATAAACTTATTTAATCTTCTGATTTCAAGGAATCTTTATACATTTATTCCCTTGCTATCATTGAGTTACTGTATATTGTTTCTGATAGGTCTGTTTTTTTTTATCGTTTGTGTACCCCTAGGTGGTTCTTGCAGCTTCAATCGTTTCAAAGTCGGGAAAAGGTGTGGTGCTTCAGTTAATCAGATCCTTCATTATTGCCGATTCGCAAAGGAATTGATTTTATAACTTATTTATCTGCTATAATGACTCTAGTCACCATCTATTATAATACTCTATAACAAATTTGGTGCAATATCTGGTATCATGTTGCTAACTACTCGGTTCTTTTCTTATATGACAAGTCTCTGGATTCACATAATATGAAACTACTATGTGTTTAAGTTTATCTAGCTTTCCCCCTAATTATCCTTTTAAAGAAGTGAACGGACTTGGCTGAGGGCTGTTCTTTTTTCTGTTTTCAATTGCAGCACTTGTTTCAAGACAGTTTGTTGACATGTCTCGCATAAGAATTGAAGGATTACTTGCCGCGTTCCCGAAACTGGTTGGAACTGGGAAACAACACACTTATGTTGAAACTGAAAATGTGCGTTATGTTTATCAACCTATTGAAGGTTTATATCTTCTACTCATCACAAACAAGCAGAGCAATATTCTTGAAGATCTGGACACTTTGAGGCTCCTCTCGAAGCTTGTATCCTACTGACATATATTAATCTTCTCACTCATTGGAATTTACCTTATTTATATAATCCTATTTAATCTATGAATCAAAAATAGAACCTAGGGGTTGGGGATTGGGAAAAGGTTTGTCTTGATCTTTTCCTTGATAATGATAAGTACAAGATAACTGTACTGTCTATTCTTGTGGAGAAAATTGAACTTTTAGGTTTACATTACATCCAAGCTAATCTAGATTCTTACATATTACTGAGGGGGTAAACATACAATGTAGCAACCACTTTAAACACTGATGCTATCTATGCAAAACCTTTACCAATATGAATCTCATTTTTGAGTGCTGTGTATATATGAACTCTTTTACTATTCTGTGGTGTGTTCTTTCACAACTGTCTCCTTAACATTTGAAAAGGTGCCTGAATACTCCCCTTCCCTGGATGAGGAGGGTATTTGTAAAACAGCATTCGAGATTATATTTGCTTTCGATGAAGCCATCTCTCTTGGGAACAAGGAAAATGTAACAGTGCAACAAGTCAAACAATATTGTGAGATGGAGAGCCATGAAGAGAAGGCACACAAGCTGATGATGCAAACCAAAATCAATGAAACCAAGGATCTCATGAAGAAGAGGGCTAATGAGCTTGACAAAATGAAGGTCTGACTATTTTTTACCAGATTTAAAATACATCAAAATTCGGTTTAATTTAGGGTTATGGGTATTTATCTGTCAATTTAGTCTTATTTGGCTATGCTTCAAGCAATGCCACAGTAAAGTTAAAGCATCCAATTATAATATATTTTGGCAATATATGTTTCTCATAAAATAATTTTTTACTTCTGCAAAAGCATAAAGAAAAGATGAATTGCTGACCCCTTCAGATATGATTAGTAGAATGAAAATTTCATCAGATGAGAGCGAAACACAAGCTATTTAGAGAAAAAAAAAATAGTTAGGTTCCATCACCAAGATGTATAAATTGAAATCTCATGTCAGGCTATTTTGGGTATGAATTACTGCAATCATGTTTTTTGGCTTTAATTCATTATTGTCTAAGGTTGTATATTTTTTGGGTGGTGTTCATTGCAGATGGAAAGAGGCAAACTTGACAAAGGAGGATACTCATCAATATCTGGTCCACGCGTGATTGAAAAAACTTTCAGTGACATGGGCATCAGTGGTTCTGGATTTGGTAGTGGTTCTGGATTAGGTGGACTGAGCACTGACATGGACTCATTTGCCAGCAAGCCCAAAGGTAAGGAGGCTCCTCTTGCATTTCTTGATAAATATTTTATTTTAGAAAAACCAAACTTATTGCATCAGTGATCAGTTTATGTTGATGATTTAAATTTGTTCTTTCTTTTGGTATTTGCATTTACATTTTTTTTTGTTTTTTGGTCAACCATGAATTTTTTATTTCATGGAAATGTATTGAGATATTTTATTATTTCTAGTTCTTGTATAACTGGATGTTTGAATCATGTATAGTACATATATTACACCTTAATTTTTTTATTATAACTCTGCAGTCACATCATATCTTGGGAGCATGCAGCCTCTCAGATTGTTAGGCTTATCAATCCGTTGAACTTTGTAACTCGGACTTAGTTTACAAAACAAGTTGATGAGGAGTTATTGTTTAAATAGCAAATGAACTTATGTACCACTGCACTTTGTCTCTTTCATGATACATTTATAATCTTTTTGTGGTAAACTATTTAATTTAATCATATAGTGGGTACGAGTTAGATTCAAGTTAGCTAAACAAAAACTGGAGGGTCATATAGTAAATACAAATAAGTCTTCTGTTGTCGTGTTCCATTGTTGGTTAGTGATAGCTCAATCTTGTCTTTATTTTGTTCATTATGTAATTAAGTTCTACTCAGATCTTTCATGACTTGTATTTGGGCAACAGGACTACATTACCTTATTTCCAGTCAATGCTAGAGACAGTACAGGGCTAGCATATGACCCATTTGATTCTAACTGCAAGCAATATTTCTACAGGTCGTCCATCTACAGCAGCTACTGCACCTGGTAAAGGTTTCGGTATGAAATTAGGCAAGACACAGAAGACGAATCAATTCCTCGAATCTTTGAAAGCTGAAGGAGAAGTCATTTTGGAGGATGTACAACCAAGTGCAGTTTCTACAAGATCTGCTCTTCCACCAAGTGACCCTGTCACAGTGACTATAGAAGAGAAGCTCAATGTTGTTGTTAAAAGAGATGGTGGTATTAATAACTTTGATGTTCAAGGAACACTTGCTCTTCAGGTTCTTAATGATACTGATGGGTTCATCCAATTGCAGGTAACGCCCTTTCCTAAATTCTAGCATTTTACATTTGTACTTCCCCTTTACATTTGTGAATGGAAAGCTTTAACTGTAGAAAGTTCATAATAGTATAAAACTTGATTTTATTTTATTTTATTTTCTTCGTCACGTGAACCTGGTAAGAACATTACCTTCTGTTGTGGTCACCTTCCAACTAAAATAATTCCTCTACTGCTCTTTTTCCCCATGGAAAGACCATTATTTTATATTAGTATGACATTCACCTTCATTAAGCTTATGCTATTTTTTAATTGCCGATAATCAAATTCATTGCACAGCAGTATATCATCGTATGAATTAGTTTATGAGCTGATTTCTCTAATAATATGGTTTGTTGTAGATTGAAAGCCAAGATATTCCTGGTCTTAGCTTCAAAACACACCCAAATATCAACAAGGATTTGTTTAACGGTCAGCAAATTTTGGGAGCAAAAGATCCAAACAGGCCCTTTCCGAGTGGTCAAAATGAAACTCCTCTGGTGAAATGGAGAATCCAGGGGATGGATGAGTCATCTTTACCTCTGTCAGGTGGAAATCTCTTTGTTTTCTTCTGTCTAACAGTTTACCAATTTGGACTTTTGGTAACATGCTATTTCTGATGCAGTCAATTGCTGGCCGTCGGTGTCTGGAAATGAAACCTATGTGAACATTGAATATGAAGCTTCTGAGATGTTTGATCTGCACAATGTTGTCATATCTTTACCTCTGCCAGCACTTCGGGAGCCTCCAAGTGTCAGACAGATAGATGGAGAGTGGAAGTACAATTTTCTTTCCTTTTCAATTTATTCATGCTTATGTTTTACTGAAGTATATTGCATAAACTTTGTGACTAGTGCATGACCTTATGCCACTTTGTTGCTGTCCTTTTTTATGTGAGTCATTTTTGTTGTTAATGCTAACAAGTCAAATTTGTTGTTAATGTTAACAAGTCAAATGTGATATCCCCAAGACTTCTGCTGTTATAACTGGTATATCAAACTGTTACAGTGGACTTTGTGTATATAACTTGACTGCTGTATCCTAGTAGATGGTAGTACACCAGGTCTGAGTAAGCTGTGCAATATAGATCTGAATAAGCTCTGCACTGTAGATCTGAATAAGCTATGTTACTGCATTACTTCATTTCTTCGTGGCATTACACAATACCTTCTTTGTTTTATAGAATTGAGCACTTCAGCTTGTGCTTGTTGTCTTAATTTTTTTTTCCTTGTGCAATCAGGTTGGACTCAAGAAACTCTGTGTTGGAATGGTCTATTCTCCTTATTGACCAGTCGAATCGCAGGTCTGAAATATTTGAATATTTAGCTTGTGATTATCGTCCAATTTTGTAGATTGACTGCTTGTAACTATTCCCTTCTGTACCGTTTGCAGTGGTTCCATGGAATTTGTTGTTCCCCCAGCTGACCCATCATCATTTTTCCCCATCTCTGTTGGATTTTCTGCATCGAGTACTTTCACTGATCTGAAGGTTGGTTCCCACATAATGGTCTAATGAGCCCCACCTATGCTTGCTGTATCCCTATTCATTCCTTGTTAATTTTGTCTACCTGTAACTTTTCAGGTCACTGGAATCATTCCTCTGAAGGAAGGCAACCCTCCGAAGTTTTCTCAGCAGGCTCGTTTGCTCACTGCTAACTATCAAGTTGTTTAATGCTTTGTACTTCTGTCTGAGTGTTGATCCACTTAAATACTTCCAATAGCAGATATTTGTGATGACATGTTATTGCCATGGACTTTTGCAAGCCATGGCACGGAAGATAATTTTGCGTTTGGAAAATCTTTACTATGTGCTTCTTATTGTTAGCATGTTGACAAATGTTGTTCTGATGTATTGCTACCAAAGAAATAAGTCATGTTCTTGCATTTCGTTTGCCAGGATTTTGTACCCGTCCGTTACTCATTTCCCCCACTTTAGAATCTTGTCAGGACAGCGTTATTGCTTTGGCTCTGCAGGTGTAGAGAAAATTCCTTGTATGTCGATGTAATCTATATATTCTATGCGCATCCGTTTCCCTTCTCATGCCATCGATAAATATAACTTCACGATTGGTGGTTTTAGTTTTTTTTCCTCCCATCTGCCATTTAAGTGGGTGCCGTTACTTCACCGTTATTGTATGCTCTCTTTGCTGTCCTCGCGTTTGAACTTTGAAGAGATGAGGGGTGGAATCGGGCTTGTTAGGTATAGCTCAACTTCACCAGTGAAGTGATTTTTTAGCTTTAGTTTCATAAAGCAGCTCATCAGTAAAACTAAAGCTATTTTCAGAAAACATTTGGTAAAACAGTTTTTAGGGAAAATAACAGAGAGAATGCTGGAAGAAGTATTTTGAGCTTCACCTCGTTTTTTGTGCTGTGAGAAGAGCTGGAAAATAGCTCATAGGAAGAAGCTTTTTTATCTTAACATGTTTAGTAAGAGAAGCTGAAAAACAGTTTTGTAAAGCTGGGGCAAAAGGTCCTACAAATAGGCCCTAGGTGTGCAGTCTGTCAACGGTTCGACGAAGATGGGGCACACCTTTTTTTTTCTTCTCAAATGTAAGCTAGGTACCGTTTAGTTCCCTTCCATTTTGTAAAATTTTTCAAGATTTTCCGTCATATCGAATCTTTAGACGCATGCATGAAGCATTAAATATAAATAAAAAATAAAACTAATTATACAGTTTAGACGAAATTCACGAGACGAATCTTTTAAGTCTAATTAGACTATGATTGGACACTAATTGCCAAATAACAACGAAAGTGTTATAGTACCATTTTGCCAAAAATTTCGCCAACTAAACAAGGCCCTAGCCGAGAACGTACGGTGTCAGCTGGAGATGACTCGAGAAAGATATCTTGTTGGCTCAACCGTCTGCCCCAGGTGTCGTCGCAGCAGTCATGGCAATGAAGGAGGAGCTGAAACTGAAGCGCTGCCTAGTTCTATGGTTATGCTGGGCTGAGAGAAATCGCGTTAGGGAAGGGGAGCACTGCCGAGGCCCGGCCTGGATCATTCATGGTGTGCAGGTGCGCTTGGCAGAGAAGGGCAGGGGGAGAGAGCCGGGACCGGCGCTGGTTTGCAGAGAACGCATATAGAGAGGAGAAACCAACTGGAGATCATGTGAAGGTGAATTGTGATGCGGTTTTGATCCCGGCACTTGGAACGGCAGATGGGGCTGTATACTCCGAGATCCGGACGGTGATGTGGTTGCGGCTTGTCAAGGAAGAATTGACGTCCTGTTTACTTAGAACTTATCAGCCACAACAAAACAGCATGAACCGGCTTATCAGCCGCAAAAACCATCAGCCGAACAGCTCGTGAAGCGCTACTGAACCGCTGCAAGGCGAGCTTATTGCTTTTATTCAAGGCGTTCAAGCGGCGATTAACGCGGGAGTGGGACATGTGGTCGTTGAATTGGATGCCGTGGCGGTCGTCCAAGCGGTATACTCGAGCGATTACGATCTCAGTGTTGTTACTCGTCTTGTTGAGGAGCTTCGCAGTTTGCTGTCCATGAACTCATCTTGTTACGGAGCTTCGCAGCAGTCCATGAACTTCATTTCCTAGGTTATCCACAGAGACCACGCTCTTGTAATCCAGTAGCTCACGAATTGGCTTCTTTAGAGAGTTTGTGTGATCCGGCTGAGGAACCAATGTTGGTGTCCATCTCGGCGCATATCATGTACTTGATTGCTGATGATTCAACACCGTATCAGAAATGGAAATTGTGATTCCCTCTAAAAAAACACGCGCTCGTGTGCCTGAACAGACGGATTCACAATATAAATAGCCAGACCTCGTGCACGGGTACGGCCGTGGCCTAGAGTAGATGAATTAGAGGCTTAGAGCATTTCCAATGCATAGTTTTTACAAGAAATTTTCAAGAGCAAATTTCAATACCTAACCGGCCTCGATGCCTAGTTTCTTATAGCAACTTATATGGGCGTATCCAGTGCAGAGAGCTCCCGCTCTGTGCGAGGTTTGGGGAAGGATGTCAGTGACAAGTCTTACCCTCGCTTGTGCACTGCGAGGAGACCGCGACTCAAACACGGAAGAATAACATTTAATGAGAAGTTAATGAAAAGATACATGTATTAAAAATTGAGAACAATCAGTTATTGCAAGCATCCATGTAGGACCCTCCTATGCCCCTGCACAGTTGCCTGCGCTCCGGATGTCGTCCGTCGCCATCCTCGACACCGGGCTCCCTCCGCCACGGGCCCCCATGCCGGCCATCCGCCGCACACCCCCGTGGCCCCTGCTCTGTTTCTGTTCTTCCATTTGTAAATTTGTAAGTTTACGTACAATTTGATGACATTTATAAACAATTTAATATATATATTTCTTTGGTATCTGGAATCCATAGAAAAAAATTATTTTTTTTTTTGAAAATTTGACATATATTTGTCCAAGACTTATGTTATCCCTAAATTATATTAATCTGTCCAATAAATTACACTAAATAAATCATTGTAAATATAGTAATAAAGCGGTGTAAATATAGCTAGAAGATGGTGTAAGTGTATGAAAAAAATTCAGTTGTTGGGAGGGGCTAAAACAACCGGTTGTTAACTAGACAGATCCATAAATTTATTCTTTGCAGAGATGCGGCATCTGTACAGTTCCATTTGACAGCTATACGGAGGTAGCAAAAAAATAAATAAATTGACAAGGGCCACGGTGCCTCGTGAGTCCACGAGTCCGCTCCCAACCCTAGCGACCCGACCCCTGGCGGGCCCTCCCGCCGCCGCCGGTGGCAGTGCCGGCACCCGTCCCTCCCTCCTTCCCCTCCCCTCCCCGCATTCTCCGCCCCTTCCTCTCCCAGCAGCGCGTGGGGGCTTGCGCTGGCGCGCCCGCTGCGTGGCTGTCCGCCCGACCTCTAGCGGCTGCTTCGTTAGCGCCGGCGGCTGCGCTGGCCAGTTCGGCCGCCGCGGCCGCCCAGCCATGCTTGGAGGTCTTCCCATCCCTGCCTCCTGGCGGCCTCGACGAAGTGACAGCCGGTGACGGCCCCGATTCCGAACGGATCTCCGGCAAGATGCACCTCGCTGAGCTCGACCTCGACCCCCACCCATCGCGCGGCCAGGCATCGACGACGGAGGCGGCCATGCGCGGTCGGGTGGCCGGGTCTCCAGCGTGCCCTGGAACACGCGGAGGCCGCTGGGCCGGGAGCCGGCGCCTCGGTCGCTCGCGAGGAGGCAAGGAAGGGACAGCTGGACATGCTCGCGAGCGGCGTGTACTGGCTCAGATGCGGCTTGGTCCGTGCTGCGGCGCTCTCCAGCGCATCTCGACTCCGTGGCGTGGGGTCTTGTCGCAGGGGTCGTCATGCGGCGCCAATGGGCACACCCCGCTCGCACTGCATCTTCGGCAAACCAGCGGCCCCCTACCCGCTATCCAGCGGACCTACACGAAAAGTGCTTCAACTGTCTCTCCTCCACGCACAGGGTGGCAACCTGCAAGCTACCTCCATGCTGCCTTCGATGCAAGGGGTTCCGACACATCCCGCGGGACTGCAAGTGGCATTGGACGATGCTTCCTAGCTCTGGCACATCTGATGCCACGGAAGGCCGGTCACGACAACCTGATCGAGAGCCTACATCGGGCACCTAGCCGCCTAGTCGGCACTCTACCTCGGGTCGCTGTGACCCCTCGCACACTCTGGGCGACACGCTGAGCTCGACTGGAGCTGTGCGGGGTGCGGCTACGTGTGACGGTGGTGGGCGCCGACGTCGAAGACGTCGGAGGCGTCGACAACGTCTGAAGGGGGAAGACACCGCTGCGGCAAAGGTCTCTAGTGTCACCACCTGTGATGGTCATGGCGGGCTGACCAGCGAGACGCGCCATATTTGGGGCCTCTCCGACCTTGACCCGTTGTTGCTCTCACCATGCCCGGATGCGATGCTCGCCACACACGAAGTCTCAGAGGACCCAATGCTGGAGGAGGTTGCAGCCTTGTTCGTGGCCACCAGTGCGTGCACCTACGCCACTTCAACGATGGTCTCTTACCCCGCTCAGCTGGCAACGAACTTGGTTCCACCGTCACTTGAGCACGGTCAGTCTCAAGTCACGCCACCACAAGCGGCGCAGACCACCACCTCAGGAGCTGACGCGCCTACGGATGACGAGGTGGGCGGTCCGCCTGGCTTCTGTCCGACCGAGCCCACGGTGGATGCAGACATGTTCAGTATGCCGCCTCAGGAGGACCACTCGGTCGATGTCAGCGACAGCTCCGCTGCACGCCGCCTCAAGAGCTTCACTCCGCTTATTCGTGAGCCTCCCAAGCAGGCTCCTGCTAAGCCGGTGCTGTCGTGGCAGAGCAGGCAGTTGGCGGCCCAGGGCCTCTCTCGAGTACCTGCTTCCAAGAGAGGTGAGGTGTTGATCATGCAGCGTATGGGCTACACTAAGGGTCCATCAGCGCCATCCGCATCGGAGCTGGAGGCCTTTGACAAGATCTTCGACGGCAATCTGACTGCGTCCATCGTCGAAGCACTAGACGTGCTCTTTCCGGACAATGGAAAGGGATCGTCTAGGTAGTCACGAAGGCGCAAGGCCACCTCCTAGGTCACACCGCTGTGTCAGTTTTGGTTGTTTTATATTTATGTAATATCGAAATTAGAGGTCTTTCGCTAGGATGGTCCAGCTATGGCTATTTTAGGTCGACCAACGTCGGCGCTCAATAGAAGCGCGTTATCAGTGCCGGTCCTATGATTTTAAGGGCCCTCTGGCGATCTCGTCGTAACAGTCCCTCTTGAACAAGTATAAAATCTTATAATATATATATATATATATATATATGCTAATTTTACTTGCAAAACGAAAGCAAATTCAATAACATATTTTTAATTTAATGTGTCTGATAATTATCGAGGAACAATATAGATTAAGGAATATATTTGTAGATGTATGATAATTATCGAGAAACAATATAAATTAAGGAATATATTTGTAGATGTATGATAATTATCGAGGAATAATGAATAATATAGATTAAAAAAATAATATATTCGTTTTCTTTTCTCACCCATGACAGATGTTTCTTAGGTAACATTATAAAATTCTAACATGTAAATTAAAAGAAAAATATGACTATATGAATACAAAATACTAGAAGTCTGGAATATTATACAAATAATTAATTTAGATTATAAATAAAAAGGAAAAAAAATACCTTGGGCCTAAACAACTAATCGGTGATCACAATTCATAAGAAGCAAAGAATCAAGATGTCGTCGTCATGGAGCCCTGCCTGGTCCTCGTGCGTCGTGTCCGTGTCTCCGGTAGTCTAGCTCTTCGCGGCGGCGCGGCTCGCCAGCTCCGCGCGTATAAGGCGCACATCCCGAACTCACGATCAGAGTGTGTTGTGTGCAGCGTGACTTCTCGCCTCCTCTCTACCCGAGGGCCGTGGGGAAAGGAAACTAGGAAAGAAATGTCAATGTTGTCTTTTTGGACCGTCTAGCCAGTTCTATGTCTCTCTTCTTATTAGTTTGCTAATGCCTAATGGACTATAGGACCTGAGGGTTTGTATACCTGGGCTTAGGCCCCTCCTCCGCTTGGGCCCTCGGCCGTCGCACCTCGTGGCCTACCCTCAGGGCCGGCACTGCGCGTTATCTGTATATTTAAACTATTCTATTTAATACAATGATACACAAATCTTTTACGTATTCGAGAAAAAATACAAGGGCCGTGGGATGGATCCTCCTGCCCTGCATCACATCTAGCAGCAATCAGGTTGTGGGCATCGTGAGAGGGTAGAGCCGAGGAAACAGAGTTTGTTGAGAGTCGAGAGATCAGCCATGTAGATGAAAATCCAGGCGTGTGATCGATTGGTTGGAAACCGATTGAGACCAAAACAACAACCATGGTCTTTCAGTTTCTATAATTCTCTTTCTTCAGTAAATAAATTCCTTGACTTGCACCAAAAAACCAGGGGTCTACATTCAAATCCATTTACACAGCAGGCGAAATCAATTGATCTTCCTTTTATGCGTTGCACGGATACTTGAGGTCGGGTGTCCTCCTATCCCGTATCGGATATGTATTATTCAACCCTAGCAATTTTGAAGTATGCGGGCCGATACTCTTATCTACAGCTTGGATACGGCCCAGCCAGCCAACAAGCGGCAGCCGGCACGTTTTAACCTTGCTCACCCCTGATACCATTTTTACTATAGTGGTTTGCATGTGCATGCAGGGAAGGGATGCAGAAGAGACGCTTGTACGCCACTAGCCTCGTGATGATGTGGGTGTACCAGAGGCTAGTAAAGTCGTGAAGCGCGGGAGAGGTCTCCTGTTTAGGCAGGGAAGGAGCCAGGATTTTACCAGAGGGGGGGGGGGGGGGGGGGGGGGGGTTGTGGCCTTTTGTTGTTTTGGTATACCAATGATAACCACATATGATAAAATAGGCGCGCGTACATGCACATATATATATATTGAGTTAGCAAGAGTATAAATAATAACCAAATCGATACTTGTAATTAAGGGGTTAACCGTATATGTATATTGAGTTAGCAAGAATATAATTAAGAGTATAAATAATAACCAAATCAACATAAATCACATAATTATCAATAAAGACTAACACAAAGAAGAGATGATTGAGTTAGCAAGAGTATAAATAATAATCAAATCAACATAAATCACATAGTTATCAATAAAGACTAACACAAAGAAGAGATGATAAATAAATACAACACGAATTAGTAATTTTTATTAGCTGATTAAGGGGTTATATAGTGGGCTACTAGGAAGGTTGGGGGGGGGGGGGGTGTGGCCCCCTGGCCCCCCCTTCCCTCCGTCCCTGTATTTAGGGCCTATATATATGGAACATGGAAAATATTCTTTGTTCTTATGTTTTTTCTGAAATTAAACTGATTCTTATGAAATTCTTGCAAGAATCCTGTAAAATTCAGAAAGAAAGCATATGAACACATGCGCACAGTTGGTTCTCAAAACTTGAGTATTGCGTCACTGGGGTAATCACACGGCATTTCATTGAGCACGAAGTGAGCACACACATGAAGCTTTTATTACAGCGTTGCAAAGCAAGAACAGCTGCAAGTGCAACGACGATACAGAAGTACAGCGGCAACACGAAAACTAACAAATCAAACCAAACCAAACCAGACGAAACCGAAAGAGAAAGTAAGAAGGCAAGCACCACAAGCCAAACCAGGATGCTCTCGTCGAATTAACTTCATATATTTCTTCTCAGACATTATTGTCATCCCCGGCCAGCAGCAGGAGCATAAGCAGCAGCTACAACTGCTTCTTTCCTCCCGAATTTCTGGTCCATGAATATGCTCGGCCGAGTTCTCAGATCCAGCTTTGCGACGACGACGGAGCACCTTGGTTCCTGAAATCCGATCTATGCTGCCTCTCTGCCACGCTCTCCAGACCCATGTACCACAGGAGGAGCCAGACGTAGGAGAGGTACTCCCCGCCCATGCCTAGGCTCTTGGCGTGCAGGTACCCCCTGCACCTGCTCGCGGAGAAGCAGAGCATCTCCACCCACACACCTTGCATCACCTTCCACCTCCTGTCACCATCCATGGCTAGAAGCTGACTTGCAAGATTGGATGCGCGGAGAACGAATGCTTTTGTCGTTGCAGTAGCACCAGCACCTTGCATGGCTTGAGCCGTCTTGTGTATCTCCTCTGCCAGGTCTCCTTCTTCACCAGGCGGTAGCATGTCATCCTTGAACATGTTCTGAAGCTCCTCGCATGCCTCGGAGAGGATAGTCACTCTGGTGCCCGCCATTAGCATTTCCGGATTGGTCACCAATAGGTACACCAGATAGTTGGTGATCTCTCTGCAGCGAGTGGCGGCATCGCGATGACGACCAGCTGCTGCTGCTTCATCACCGGAGGAGGCACCCTGGACCTGGACCTGGACCTGCTGGTAGTAGCATACTATGTCGGTGGCGATGTGCCAGACCAGGATGCTCTCGTCGAAGGGTACCTCCAAGGTGCTACACAGCTCGTCGTTGCACCCCTCCTGCTGGATGGTCAGCTGGCCTCTGCGATCGTTGAATGCCCAGTAGGTGGAGACGCCTTGTATGTAGTCCTTCCACCCATCTTTGACCTGCTGAATGACAAGCTCTGTGATGGGGAAGGACGACGAGCAGTGGTCCACGTACCAGTGCTGGTCCACGTAGTCCTTGCATCCACAGAACCCCGCCAGCTTGAGCAGCTTGCTGGGATTTCTGCCACGGCGTCGACCGAAGGATGCTATGAGGTTGTACTGGGCAACCCTGTTGGTCCATGTGAAGAAGTCATACTTGTTGTTGAAAAGGGCGTGCACCTCCAGAGCGGCGGCGCCCCACAGCAAGGCATACGTCACCTTGACATCGCTGCCGTCGTAGCCTTGTTTAGGGCTCTGGTGGAAGAGCGCGACGGCGGAGATCGTCAGGCACACCGCTAACACCCTGTTGAGGTAGGCATAAGCAGTTATGAGACCCATTCTGGGGCTCTTTGCTCAGAGGAAACTGAGAAGCATGCTGTGCTTGGTGTAGAGACGGACGAAGGCGCCGCAGAGCCCAGACTGCAGCAGGTCGTCTGCGGCGTTGTTGTCAAAAACCAAGAACATATGCAGGACTTTGAGACGGTGGCATAAGGTGGATGCAAGGTCTACGAATAGCCAGTGCGGGATAACCCGGAGTTGCTTGGTCGCGGCTTCTATCAACTCGACGACGGTATCGCCGACCTCTGCGGTCGCGAAATAAACCTTGGCTTCTCCTACGTAGTCTTCAAGAGATATCTTGCTTTCAACATCAATTGCTACGTTGTCGTACTTGAAGGGAGATGAAGATACCAGGGTGTAAATGCTAGCGCTTTTGAGAGCCATTGGCTTCTCGGCGCATTTGAGGGTCGCGGCGAATGAAGAGAAGAACGGCCGCTGTCAGAAGCTTGCTCTCGCCCGACCAAGACTGGTAAAACACATAGATGGCTCCCGTCACCTTGTAAATCACGGTCATGATGTGCCGCCTCCACAGCTCGTTGTCCTCAATGTTGTAGGCGGTGCATGATGGAGTCCGGGCCGGCAAGGTGGAGGAGCAGAACAGGCGCCCAGAAGATTTGGAGGCCGCCGTTCTTCCCACCAGCTGTTGCGCTCATCGGGGTGGCGAGGACGACACGACTGAGGTCGTCGTCCCCGCCTGTCGTCTTCTTCTGAAAAGTGAGGAGGGCGGTGGCAAGGGCGGATATCGCCAGAGCATCGCTGCCAAGGAAAGCTAGCCAGATGAAGAATCTCAAGGACGATGGGATGGAACGCCTACGGTGGATTGCAGCGAACGCAAGGAAGTACTGCAGCAAGAGGCTGCCGAGGACGAGGAGGCGGAGCTGCCACTCTTCCCACCACATCGCAACACTTGAGAAGTCCATCCTTCACCCCTCCAGTGCAAGCTAGGTTCGTGGTCGTGGCTCTCAAGTCTCAACCTGCTAGCTCTTCTCAGTCTCACACGGCATATGGATGGATATACACTGGCGGGTTATTGTATATGTAACCATCGTGGATGGATACTTAATTTATCTTAATGTGTAGTGGAGACATGAAAGTGGTGCACATGATGGTAGCGGTTACGTAAATTCCGTAGAGGCGGTATGCAAAAGGGCTCCGGTGAAGACCTGCGCCTGATTGGCTCGCATCGATCGGCTCTGCTCAATCGCTCGGGCATTGTGAATTCCCACATAAGATATGTTTTGACGGTAATTATCATTCATCATAAATTATCAACATAACTTAAATAAGGGTATGAAAATGACCACTAACATAGATTTAGGGGTTTAAACTGATAAATTTCACGAGTTTTGGTGAATCTGTGTTTTCACTAGGGTTTATTCAGAAATCCGTCAAGGTGGACCCAATCGTCAGAATTAAACGCAATTATCCGCGACGGGAATAGCACTAGAAGGTTCAGAGATCACCAGAAGCCATCCCCCCGAAGCAGACTGTGGGACCTGCAGGCTGGCCGCCCCCCTGGCCCCACATGTCAGCCCTAACTTCAAACGTCGGTTCTGCACCGCCTTCTAGATTGCATCTACGCCATTCTTTCAAGTCGGTTTGATCCAAGGGTCCAGAATTTATGCTCCGGCCTATATATACCAGCCGCTACCCCCTCTCTGATGCATTCGATCATAAATCAAGATCAGATCAGAAATTAGGGTTTCCAGAGAGAAGAAAATAGAGCTCCAATTCCTCAAAGTTCTAGTATAAGCTAGCTAGCAAGATTCAAATAGAGTTGGGCTATTGCTCAGGATTCCGGATTCGTTGTCTGGAGGCTGGTAAAGCCATTGTATCTCTATATATTTGTGACTTTGTGCTACTTTAATACTATGTTTCTATTTATTATGTTCCTAGTTTGCTTTAGTATTATTCTTGATATAGTCGTGGTTGATGATGAATTTATGCATATGTTCGTAAAGCACTTAGCTCAGTACTCGAGTGAGTTAAGTGATCGACATTATGTAAGCGTGGTGCTTAAATATTGTTTACCTATGGATGCACTCTGCACTCTGGGTCATGTGGTAGATCGCGAGTGTGACACTCTCGTTGAGTCCTTTGTAGTCCACTCCCCGTTTGTAGAACTAGTAGAACCTGGTTGCGAAGGGAGTCAAGCTCTATTCTTGATATTCCTTACTAATGTTTCTTATGCATAGATACAAAGTTAGTTATGCTATAGATGAGAGTGTGTATACTAGAGTGTTCAAAAGACTTAGTAAATAAGGAATGACTTGGGAATCTTTTCTCTTAATTAATCTCCTGCCTAGCCATACTACATTTATGAGTATCTATTCCTATCTCTGGATTACTATCAATGCCTTACACTAATCATTTATTTATCATTTGGCTTACCCCTGTTAAAGCACGAGAGTTGATGATTTTATCATAAGTATTCATATTTGTCAATATCTCTAGCCACCCTATCGCTCCTTCCAGTAGAAAAATATAAATAACGATATCTGGTATATTCCCAGGTGAAATGCTACAATGGTATATTATCTGTGCGCTTTGCGGATTACTCAATATACATAAATTTACAAGTGTTCTCAATAATTACCAACAAAGCATTTCTGGCGTCATTGTTAGGGAGGACAACTTAGTAAAGAGTTATGCTAAGAAATACCAATAATATGCTTCAGGACCAGACCCTCCATCGAACTTGGACATGATGAATTTTAGCTTGCCAAATCTCTCCTAACTCATTGGACTGGTTACGCCCACAATTCCCTCCGTGACGACGGTCTTTGTTAGGGGTCAGTTCAACCTCTTCTTCTTCATTCTCTTCTTTAGTCCTACTTTCCTCTAGTCCAAGACCTCTCCCATGATTACGACCAACACCAACTCGCTCTCTGCGTCTTTGCTATTCTCGTGCAAGTCAAGCAGCCGCAACTTCTTTAGTTTCATTAACTTCATCTTCACGATGACTTGCATTTGCATTATCACCAGGAGGATTTTGCGAATGAGCCATAATTTCTTGGACACTATTTGTCAACTCTGCATGCTTTGCTTCATCGCGTTCAATTGTGCATGGTTACACACTTTTCAACCTCAGATATTTCAGACATTCCTGTGTGATTAGTGAGGACAAAGCCATAAATATATATGGAATAGGATAATATATGTGGAAACTCACAACCTCATCTCTCTTACCAATCGAAGCTCTTATGAATTCCTGTGGATTATAGAAGGGCAATGCGTGGTGGTAACAAAAAAAAAGTGATGGTTAAGCGAATACATATTTTCTGGCCTCGATCCAGGGCCATTCAACGTGAGTTGGGACCTCGTGTCAAAGTTTAAAATAGACCATACAAACTCTTAACTCCAACGCTCACTGACAAGGTCGTCTTCGTCGCTTGGTGGGAAAAAGAGGCAGCAGTAGAGCCGTCTCTAGGGAGACGGCAGGAGGTGCAACCAATAGAGGGCCCAAGACGCTATGGGGGGCATCAGTATATATGTATGTAGTAGATACATATAGCCATTATAATAAAGTGTTTAAAGCTCATATATTTAGCACATGAACCGATGTGTGATACTGATCTGCAAGTGTTGTACTGCTTTTGTAGAATCATTGCATCATCTGTGCACTAGCTTTGTATTTACTTGTTCTTACTTATGCAAGTGTTTAGTGTTGCTCTTGGTTAGCTAGTTAGCTTGTGTAGCTAACTAGTTGTCCTCTTAACTTGTGTAGCTAAGTAGCGTTGCTTAGCTTAGCTTGTGTTGCTAAGTAGTTGTAGCTCTCTAGTTGTGCTTGTGTAGCCCTCTAGTTGAGTAGTGCTAGTGTAGCTTGCTTTGTGCTTGAGCTCACTAGTATGTGTAGGAGGTCTCTTGTGCTTGCGTCACTAATTGCATAGGTTTATGCGACCTTGCTAACTAGAATTGTTTAGGTGAGCTGCACTAACTCAGCACCTTAGTGATAACTTGCATGTAGGATCTTTTGTAAGGTGCTTGTGATAAATTGAGGGTTGTAGTTGAGGCTAGACCGATGTGTTTAAGTTCACATTTGTTTCGGTTAGCCATAGTGATTAGAATTGAGAACAACTATTCAACACCCTCTAATTGGCTCCTTGTTCGTAACAGGCGGCAGCCGCCCTAGCTACTAGCGACGAGGTTCAGACCAACTAATGAGGACATCTCTTCCATTGATACAACCATGTCTATTGCATAGCAAGAATCAATGACTTGAGATCGAGTATGACAACTCAATTATCAGGTAAAGTTATTCCTCGCTGTCCAAAGAAGTTATTCAGTGAATGGGGTGCTACTAAATTAAAGCCTTGTGATGATGTTCTTATGACTAGGAATAGAGGGAAGAACAAGCTCATCGTAAGAGTGATCAAAATAATCATTGAGTGGATGTTGCTGTGAACAAGAGGAAAATTGGACCAATGTTCAGACTGCACGTTTGGAACTCCAGGCAGCACCATTTGGAATCAGTCAGTAACTTTTGACTCCGAGTATTGCTGAAAGTCCATGAGTATTTGTTGAAAACATCTTGAATTCTACTTTCGGATGAATCCAATCTCGTGGCCAAATTTCATTGGAGTCAAACAGAATCAACCATAAGACGTTCAAACCTCCTGTTATTGCACCTCCCACGCCCCTGGTTGTGTTCTACTTATAAATACCACTGGTAGCCACTAGGAAAGGGTTGGGTTTTGTTTAAATGAAAGTTTACCTTCCAGCTACTTCCTTGTAACACATGCGTTGATTCAGACCACCCGGTTGCTTGTATTCAGAACCCCAAATTCTTGATTGCAGATTTAATCCCTTGGATAAGATCTGCGCGCTGTTTGCTTGTCCACTTGTTCTTGCTTGTTCTTCGATATGCTTGCAGGTTCAAGGTTATTCTTGGCACGGCAAGAACATCAACAAATTGGAGCCAGTGTAACTATCGTTAAGGCGCAAAGCCCATATTGGTTGTTGTAGTTGGGGCACGACGTCGAATTTACCTAAAATCGAGTTTATCCCCACTCACCGAAAGATCTGGGACGCCGCCTTGTCATATCATGACGCCTTCTTTTTCCCCCTCCTCTTCCTCATCTCTATGGCCGGTGAAGTAGTTGCGGTCTTGTAGAGCGCTCGAGGCTGGAGCCAAAGAGTTATCACTTGTTGGAGGTTAGAGAAGATGGAAGAAAGGCTGCGATAGCTAGTTGTTTGCTCATCTTTTTTAATGGCGCTGCTAGGACACCCTCCTCCCAGCGACGGTAGCTCTTCTTCCCCACGCCCGGCGTCCCCCTCCCCCACCCTCCATCGCCGGTCACTGCTAACTGCCGCGGCGCGGTAGGGTCTCGCCAAAGCTCCGTCACCGCGGCCACGGCCGCGGAGCTATGGTGAGACCCTAACACGCCCGCGACAGCCTCGTCCTTCCCCTCCCTCCTACCCCACTATCGCCATCTTCTCCAACTCCGGCGAGCTCGGCCATCGCGATCTTCTCCAACTCCGGTGAGACTCCGCCGCCTCGACCTAGCAGCTCAGTC
Source organism: Miscanthus floridulus (assembly GCF_019320115.1). Classification (NCBI taxonomy): domain Eukaryota; kingdom Viridiplantae; phylum Streptophyta; class Magnoliopsida; order Poales; family Poaceae; genus Miscanthus; species Miscanthus floridulus. Next base: position 31,653,437 of record NC_089593.1, on the reverse strand, counting down.
GCCACTACATCCACCAGGGTCCCTAAACCATCCGGCCACCATCCTCACCGCCTGGCCTGCCTGTCTCCCTCTGGCCCTCCCCTTCTATAGGCGCCAGAGTTGGAGAAGAAAGAGGGCGAGAGGCTCGCCGAAACCTTAGCCACTGTTGCCGCCGTCTTCATCTACGGTGGGCACAGATCCAAGAGGAGGAGGAGGAGGAGGAGGAGGAGGAGGAGGAGGAGGAGGAGAAATCAGCCTACTTCGTCAGAGTCGCCACAGTCACCGCCACTGTTGTTGTCGTCTTCATCTCCGATGGGCGAGCGGGAGCACTTGGAGCGAGGCCCCGGGGGAGCTCGCGGAGGTGCGGCCTACTCGGGCAACGCCTGAGTCCAAGCATTACCGCTTTTTTAGTCGGGCCACGACAAATGCGTCCATGCCTCCCAGGCCAAAGCCCACACGCACGGGCGGAGGCCGTCGAAGTTCAAACACGATAATTGTCTCTTTCCTTATTCGCAATAATAAAAGTCTCACTCGGCATTTCGGTAGTGCAGCTTTATTTACCTCCTGTTGCCGGCTCTTCTGATGTTGGGCATGCCTTGGTCGTGGCATAGAGGCTCAGGCTTTGGTGCCAAGAACTTGAAGATGCCTATATAGAGAAATTAAACGTGCCTAATGCTTTACTGGAGGCACATCTATTTTTGTTCTTTTTGTCAATGCTCAAGCTATGCGATAACACAATTATCGCTCACTAATTAATCTTTGTATAAATTTTCAGATTGATCATTTTTTTTATATTTTTAGTTTCAATGGTTTGATCGAAGGACAATATTTATCTTTGAATTAAAGTTATCATCTTAAGTCTTAGTTTCGCTCATTGTTTTTATATGGACCTACAAGTTCTTTTTTTTTCTCCTTTTGGTCAAGCTCATGCTAGAGTTTTGCCCCACCTAAATATTTTTTCTGGGTCCACCACTGCAAGAAGAGCAGGAGGGAAGAAGAACAGTAGATGAGAAAGAGATTCCCAAGGAAGAAGATAACCTGTTTTGTTTCACAATAATCTTGGATATCTCATTTGGCTTGCAGTTTGGACTCTTTGTATCAATGATTTGACCTTGATTTTTTCTCAGCCCAACAACCCGAGCACATGCAACATATTCTTACACACGTCCCTAACAAAACGCTGCGTGAGAAATAAATTCCCTGCCTGAGCATCTTTAAATCTCATCTTAATCCTTGTTTTTTAGCGAGATGAGAAAAAACTCATTTATAACAACTTCTAATCTACCCTCTTAATCTTTTATAACTTGGGAAAGTCACTCTGTTCCGCGTAAAGTTACGCGCTTCTGAGTGACGCGTATCTTCTCTCCCACGCGTGTTTGTCGATCAATCTAAAGGTGAAAGGGCACGGAAAGAATAAAGAGCAGGAAAGGGTTCCCGATGCAATGTACAAGAAAAATATATAAAACTGGTTAGGATAATTTAGAAATAGTATACGATTACTGATGTAAAATTATATTCTATATTTTATATTTTATGAGTGAATTATTAAAAATTATTGGAGATTGACTTTTTTTCTCTCAATATATTTTTTGGAGTTAGAAAACATAAATTTTTTGGGAGAAATATTTAGAATATTCTTGGAGACGCTCGAAAACAAAATAAAACGCTGTGAGCGGGCATTTTTTTTATTCATTGCGAGCGGGCATCTTTTGGAGCCAAGCTCTGCGACGAGCATGAGAAGCCGAGATCACTTCACGACGAGTCGACGGGCATGCCTGCTTGAGGAACCGGGAGCACTTGCCGTCGGATTGCAGCGCCGCGAGCAGCACATGGTAGAGACATTGGTAATCGCCGTCTCGGTATGCACAGACGCGTCCGTGCATACCGGATGCACCGATTTTTTCGAATTAATAAATGATCTTGGTCTATGAGGTCCTTAGTAATGGGTAGTACTAGGTGGTATAGTACTGACACCGCCCGGAACTGCGAATCTAATAGTCAAAACAATGCAATTATATCTGTTTTAGTCGATTGAGTTTAAGTTTAATTAAGTTATAGTAAATAGTATTAGCATTTATATCGGTATATAAATTTATTATAAAAATATATTTTATAACTAATCTAATAGTACTTTTTTTATCAAGATTGTTTGAATTTTTTTATATAAATTTAGTTAAAGCTTAGACTATTTTTTTATATAAATAGTGTTGCAACAGTAATTTTGTCGGCCCCTAGTCTGGCAAACTAAACGAGGGCGAGGTAGGACATGGATGGCTCCACCGAGTTGACTGACCTCGCTTCGTCAATGTTTTATGTTTTTCCTAAATTATTACCTGTCTCGCTCTTAGTGCGGACGGGGATTAATATTAGCACAAGAATATAGAAATGATGACTGTCGCATAAAGATATCGATTGCTCCACAGTGTTGACAGACCTCGCTTCGTCATTGTTTTATGTTTTTCCTAAATTACTTGTCTCGTTCTTAGTGCGGACGGGGGGATTTATATTAGCGCAAGAATACTATAAGAAATGATGCCGGTCACTTAGAGATCTTTATAATCACCCTTCTGACACCTTTGGTGCTACATGCACCTTTGGGAAAATATACAGCCTGTTCGTTTGCTCGTAAACGATCGTAAATTTCCAGTCGGGAACAGTGTTTTTCTCTCACAACAAACCAGCCAGCAGTAAATAATCCACGATACGATACGGCCTCCCGAATAGGCTGATAATAGGTAGCGCCACCTCGATGACAAGGGCTCCAGCTATAAAGGCGTTGCGAGTTGCGACAAGCCGACGACACATCCTCTGCCACACCCGATTTCAAACAAAAAATAGGATGTAAAATCTTATATGTGTTTAGAGATCAGTCACATACATAACCCGATAAATTATAGATAGTACCATTCACAAGTGTTTATTACATCATAAATAATAAGACATAGTCTTCACATAAATGTAGCGGAAGTTTAAAGAAAAATCTCTCGCGGAAGCTCTATATCACAGGGACGTCAACTGGTTGACCACAAGTCTAGTAATCCTCATGAAAGTCGTCAATGCCATAGTCATCTGTTACTCATCCGGGATTTTTATCCAAATAATAAAAAGAAACAAGCGTAAATACGTGTCGTACTCAACAAGTGTAATATGAGGTTCATGAGGCTCCAAAGGCTTTGACACAGGTTTAACAACATTCAGCTTTTAATTGTCACAATTTTAGCACAAGAGTAGCAACAAGTTGTTTTAATCCCAAAGTAAAACACATGATCAATATAAACATGAATAATGAATAGCATAAATAGATAATTCTTAGTGATCATCTATTTCATAAATGTTCTAAGGCCGCTTGTGACCGTGAGCACGGTTGATATACCAGTTTTACACCCTGCAAAGGTTATACACTTTTACTGTGAGTCATGATACCCATATGCCCGGGTTAATTACTCTCAAAACACTTCTAAGGTAAGCAGGCATGGGTCATTTTGAAGCCTTTCAAAGGTTCGTCTAACAAGTTAGGGTCGTTAGGTTTCTGTGCCCTGCGAATGTAGGACTCCCCTTCCGACAGGCACAATGACACACAGCCTATACACTGACGGACAGAGACCGCACTATATCCAACCCAAAACATATCTCTCTTGTGCCATAAAGGTAACCTCTAACAAGCTAGAAAATGTCCTTGTACTGAGCTAAAACCAGAGTCATGTGGCCCTCACAGCTGTACTATAAGTCTCGGATGATCACTTGCAGATAAGTCCTTAGGGAGAGGAATCTAGAGCATTTAGAAAGCAGCTAAACACTCCAGCCCTCTATTTCTATGTTGCTAAAAAGTCATGTTTTAACGTTTATTACATATACCATTAGTTAAATTACAAGATCATGGTCTTTAATTGAGCACTAGCAAAGCTACCCAATGCATATCTCATAGGAGACAAGGTATAAGTTCAATTATAGGGAATCCCTATAAAGATGACACATGCAACATGAATTAAACGTATTAAAGTTGATAGAAAACAAGGATAATCCCATGCTATATGTCGGCGTTTCGAGTTGCTACCGACTAGTAAATTTCTAATATTGCGTGTCTGGTTCGGATGGTGTGCTAAGAGGACACGAGGTTTATACTAGTTCGGGCAGAATATCCCTATATACAGTTCGTTGCTGCTACTCGTGTTACTAGCACTAGAAGTTCATAGTAGGGGTTACAAACGGTCGAGAGAGGGACGGGTCCCAAGTCTCTGATGAGAGGAGTGAATGGGTGCCGAGAGCTCGGTCGCTTCCCGGCTGTGTGCTTGTGTGTTCTGATCGGTTCGGGGTTCGATGGGTTCTAGTCCTAATCGATGCGATGTGTTGCGATACCCCTTATGGGACATCCTGCCTTCCCTTTTATAGGCCAAGGGAAAACACGGATTACAGTGGAGGAAAAAGAGGAGAAGGAGAAGGAGAAGAAGTCCTCTAGGATCGCCGGGTCCTTCTTTTCCTTCATGTGGGTCCTGCCGACCGTGTAGACATCAATAGGGGCAGCTCCATGTTGTGACCCTGTCTGTCATTGGCGCCATGCGTAGGCGTCGTTTCCCGGTCGTGGCGCTCCACTCCGTCCTAGCGGACGTCGTGGTGAACTGACGTGCCTGTCAGTGCTTGTACGAGGGTTAGGCAGAATAACACCGGTACACCCGACGCTGTTCCTGATGTGAATCCCTAGGTATGGCCCGTCACGGCCACGGGTTATATCAGGGCATGTCGATCACCTCCCTGGTGTCAGAGCTTTGACCCAGGGCCATTCGCTTGGACCTAGAGTCATTGGCGGCGGTATGGGTCTTCCTCGGGCGAGACGGATCCCCCGGCCTCAGGGTCGGTCGAGGCGAAGTCCCCCCCAGAGGCCGGTCATGGCGGAGCCCACCCTTAGAGGTCGGGTGAGGCGAAGCCGTGGCGAAGCCCACCCTTAGAGGTCGGGCAAGGCGGAGCCAGCCCTCAGAGGTTGGGCAAGCTAGAGCCCGCGATCTTGGTGTTGGGCGAGGCGGAGCCTGCCCTCAAAGGTTAGGTGAGTCAGAGCGCAAACCCAAGAGTCGGGCAAGACGAAGCCCGTCCCCAGAGGCCAGGCGAGGCGGAGCCAGCCCTCAAAGGTCGGGCGAGGCAGAGCCCGCCCTCAGAGGTCGGGCGAGGCAGAGCCCGCCCTCAGAGGTCGGGCGAGGCGGAACGCAAACCCAAGGGTCGGGCGAGGCGAAGCTTGCCCCCAGAGGCCAGGCAAGGCGGAGTCAGCCCTCAGAGGTCGGGCGAGGCGGAGCCCACCCCCAGAGGCCGGGCGAGATGGAGCCCACCCCCAGAGGCCGGGCGAGATGGAGCCCGCCCTCAGAGGTCGGGCGAGGCGGGGCCTGCGGCCTCGGTGTCGGGCGAGGCGGAGCTTGCGCACCTAGGGGCGGTTGGAGCAGTAGTCGCGCTCTTGACTACTCGGATGAATCAATGTTGATGGTTATTAGCACCTCCTCTTCGGGTACCTAGTATTGGTCCCCGATAGTTGCCCCCGAGCCTGCGGAGGAGTAGAATACTCCTTCGGAGGCTTTTTCGAACGGAAGGACTCTGAAGGCCTCGGCCTTCTTTTGTTGCCCACAGCGTGACCTAGGGGCGCCGATTCCCTTTCCTCGAGCCCCCTCCCATAGTAGGGGCCCAGTCGAGGATCGGGTCATCTTTGCGATTGTCTTTCCTTAAGCGTTTTTCCTGATAAAAATGGAGGGACCGAGCCATGCCACGATTTTCCTTTAAGGACGAATTATGGCACCCGGTGAGCTGTTAATGGGCTAGTCTGAGTGGGGCCCTCGGCATCCCATTTGCGGGGATTTAGCTTGGGTTAGCTTGGTGACTGACCCTAGATTCTCAGCGGTCAATCCATATAGTTCTCGGGTCCGTTCGATCGGTCCCGGGGGCTAAGTACCTTTTTTTGAAAAAACCATGGATCATAGCCGGCCGAGACTCGAACGTGGGCCGGGATGCCTGCGGCGCTTGTGCGCCCGGGTACTGGCACCTAGCGGGCTCATCCCTTTCCACCTCTCACCCTAAAGGCGCCTAGAGCGGTTGTCGAACCCGTCGATGGGCCGACCTGTGAACTCCTAGGCCAGTCAGGCCATAGAGGCGCTTTTAGATCAGTATTCCTCTTACACGTGACGAGTCTTGGCCCATCTGGAGAGGCGAAACGTTTGGCGAGTTTTTCGAGGGAACGAACAGAGATTGCATGCGCACGTCCCACGGTGGGACGTTGTGGCAGATCGTGGCAGACGCGGAGATCTAGGCAGGCGGTTGGTTTCCTTGCATCTGTAGCCCCTATAAAACCAAACGGTTCACCTCCTGGATTCCATACCTTGCATCCTTGCCTCCGCATCCACGACTGTCGCCGCCAATCGCTCAGGTTTCTGTCTCCTCATCCCCGCCACCATTGAGCTCGCATCCACCAACCGCGGTCCTCGGAATTGGGAATCTAATAGCCAAAACAATGCAATTATGATATCTGTTTTAGTCAATTGAGTTCAAGTTTAATCATGTTATAGTAAATAGTATTAGCATTTATATCTCTATATAAATTTATTATGAAAATATATTTTATAACTAATCTAATAGTACTTTTTTTTATCAAGATTGCTTGTATTTTTTTATATAAATTTAGTTAAAGCTTAGACTGTTTGACTCTTTAAAATACGAGAATTGTATTCTTTTATGGACGAGGTGGGACATGAATGACTCCACCGCGTTGACTGACCTCGCTTCGTCAATGTTTTATGTTTTTCCTAAATTATTACCTGTCTCGCTCTTAGTGCGGACTGGGATTTATATTAGCACAAGAATATAGAAATGATGACTGTCGCATAAAGATATCGATCGCACCACAGTGTTGACAGACCTCGCTTTGTCATTATTTTATATTTTTCCTAAATTATATTACTTGTCTCGTTCTTAGTGCGGACGGGGGGATTTATATTAGCACAAGAATACTATAAGAAATGATGGCGGTCACTTAGAGATCTTTATAATCACCCTTCTGACACCTTTGGTGCTACATGCACCTTTGGGAAAATATAATAGGTAGCGCCACCTCGGTGACAAGGGCTTCAGCTATAAAGGCGACAACACGTCCTCTGTCAAACCCGATTTTAAGTATAAAATGAGATGCAAAATCTTATATGCGTCCAGAGACCAGTCACATACATAACTCGATAAATTATAGATAGTACCATTCACAAGTGTTTATTACATCATAAATGATAAGACATAGTCTTCACATAAATGTAGCGGAAGTTTAAAGAAAAATCTCTCGCGGAAGCTCTATATCACAGGGACGTCAACTGGTTGACCATAAATCTAGTAATCCTCAGAAAAGTCATCAATACCATAGTCATCTGTTACCCATCCGAGATTTTTATCCAAATAATAAAAAGAAACAAGCGTAAATACGTGTCGTACTCAACAAGTGTAATATGAGGTTCACGAGGCTCCAAAGGCTTGACACAGGTTTAACAACATTCAGCTTTTAATTGTCACAATTTTAGCACAAGAGTAGCAACAAGTTGTTTTAATCCCAAAGTAAAACACATGATCAATGTAAACATGAATAATGAATAGCATAAACAGATAATTCTTAGTGATCATCTATTTCATAAATGTTTCAAAGCCGCTCGTGACCGTGAGCACGGCTGATATACTAGTTTTACACTCTGCAGATGTTGTACACTTTCACTATGAGTCATAATACCCATATGCCCGGATTAATTACTCCCAAAACACTTCTAAGGTAAGCAGGCAGGGGTCATTTTGAAGCCTTTCAAAGGTTCGTCTAATAAGTTAGGGCCGCTAGGTTTCTATGCCCTGCGAATGTAGGGCTCCCCTTCCGACAGGCACAATGACACACAACATATACACTAACGGACAGAGACCGCACTATATCCAACTCGAAACACATCCCTCTTGCGCCATAAAGGTAACCTCTAACAAGCTAGAAAAGGTCCTTGTACTGAGCTAAAGCCAGAGCCATGTGGCCCTCACAGCTGTACTGTAAGTCCCGGATGATGACTTCCAGATAAGTCCTTAGGGAGAGAAATCTAGAGCATTTAGAAAGTAGCTAAACACTCCAGCCCCTTGTTTCCATGTTGCTAAAAAGTCATGTTTTAACGTTTGTTACATATACCATTAGTTAAATTACAAGATCATGGTCTTTAATTGAGCACTAGCAAAGCTACCCAATGCATATCCCATAGGAGACAAGGTATAAGTCCAATTCTAGGGAATCCCTATCAAGGTGACACATGCAACATAAATTAAACGTATTAAAGTTGAAAGGAAACAAGGATAATCCCATGCTATATGTCGGCGTTTCGAGTTGCCACCGACTAGTAAATTTCTAATATTGCGCGTCTAGCTCGGATGGTCTGCTAAGAGGACACGAGGTTTATACTGGTTCGGGCAGAATGTTCCTACGTCCAGTTTGTTGCTGCTGCTCGTGTTACTAGCACTGGAAGTTTGTAGTAGGGGTTACAAACGGTCGAGAGAGGGATGGGTCTCAAGTCTCTGATGAGAGGAGCGAATGGGTGCCGAGAGCTCAGTCGCTTCTCGGCTGTGTCCTTGTGTGTTCTAATCGGTTTGGGGTTCGATGGGTTCTAGTCTGAGTCGATGCGATGTGTTGTGATACCCCTTATGGGACGCCATGCCTTCCCTTTTATAGGCCTAGGGAAAGCACATATTACAGTGGAGGGAAAAGAGGAGAATGAGAAGGAGAAGAAGTCCTCCAGGATCGTCGGGTCCTTTTTTTCCTTTATGCGGGTCCTACCGACCCTGTAGACATCAACAGGGATAGCTCCATGTCGCGACCCTGTCCGTCATTGGCGCCATGCGCAGGCGTCGTCTCTCGGTCGTGGCGCTCCACTCCATCCTAGCGGACGTCGTGGTAAACTGACGCGCCTGTCAATGCTCGTACGAGGGTTAGGTAGAACAACACCGGTACGCCTAACGCTGTTCCTGATGTGAATCCCTAGGTATGGCCCATCAGGGCCATGGGTTATATCGGGGCGTGTCGGTCATCCTCCTGGTGTCAAAGCTTTGACCTAGGCCCATTCGCTTGGACCTGGAAACGTTGGCGGCGGTATGAGTCTTTGTCGGGCGAGATGGATCCCCCGGCCTCAGGGTCGGTCGAGGCAGAGTCCCCCCCAGAGGCCGGGCGTGGCGGAGCCTACGCTTAGAGGTCGGGCGAGGCGGAGCCCACTACCTTGGTGTTGGGTGAGGTAGAGCCCACCCTTAGAGGTCGGACAAGGCGGAGCCAGCCCTTAGAGGTCGGGCAAGCTAGAGCCCGCGACCTCGATGTTGGGCGAGGCGGAGCCCGCCCTTAGAGGTCAAGTGAGTTAGAGCGCAAACCCAAGGGTTGAGCGAGGCGAAGCCCGTCCCCAGAGGCCAGGCGAGGCGGAGCCAGCCCTCAGATGTCGGGCGAGGCATCGCCCGCCCTCAGAGGTCGGGTGAGGCGGAACGTAAACCCAAGGGTTGGGCGAGGCGAAGCACGCCCCCAGAGGCCGGGCGAGGCGGAGTCAACCCTTAGAGGTCGGGCGAGGCGAGGCCCGTGGCCTCGGTGTCGGGCGAGGCAGAGCTTGCGCACCTGGGGGTCGGTTGGAGCTGTAGTCGCGCTCTTGACTACTCGGATGAATCAATGTTGATGGTTATTAGCTCCTCCTCTTCGGGTACCCTAGTATTGGTCCCCGACAGTAGCCCTCGAGCCTACGGAGGAGTAGAATACTCCTTCAGAGGCTTTTCCGAAGGGGAGGACTCTAATGGCCTCGGCCTTCTTTTGTGGCCCACAACGTGATCTGGGGGCGCTGATTCCCTTTCCTCTAGCCCCCTCCCATAGCAGGGGCCCAGTCGAGGATCGGTTCGTCTTTGCGATTGTCTTCCCTTAAGCGGTTTTTCTGATAAAAACGGAGGGGCCGAGCCGTGCCACGATTTTCTTTTAAGGATGAATTATGACACCCGGTGAGCTGTTAATGGGCTAGTTTGAGTGGGGCCCTCGACATCCCGTTCTTGGGGATCTGGCTTGAGTCAGCTTGGCGACTGACCCTAGATTATCAGCGGTCAATCCATATAGTTCTCGGGTCCGTTCAATCGGTCCCGAGGGCTAAGTACCTTTTTTCGAAAAAACCATGGATCGTAGCCGGCCGAGACTCGATCGTGGGATGGGATGCCCGCGGCGCTCGTGCGCCCGGGTACTGTCTGCTAGCGGGCCCATCCCTTTCCACCTCTCACCCTAAAGGTGCTTGGAGCGGTTGTCGAACCCATCGATGGGTCGACCTGTGAACTCCTAGGCCAGTCGGGCCGTAGAGGCGCTTTTAGATCCGTATTTCTTTTACACGTGACGAGTCATGGCCCGTCCGGAGAGGCGAAACGTCCGGTGAGTTTTCCGAGGGAACGAACAGAGATTGCATGCGCACGTCCCGTGGCGGGACGTTGTGGCAGATCGTGGCAGGCGCGGAGATCTAGATGGGCGGTTGGTTTCCTCGCATCTGTCGCCCCTATAAAACCAAAGGGTTCACCCCCGGATTCCACACCTTGCATCCTTGCCTCCACATCCACGACCGCCACAGCTAATCGCTCAGGTTTCTGTCTCCGCATCCCCGCCGCCATCGAGCTCGCATCCACCAACCACGGTCCTCGGAACTATGAATCTAATAGCCAAAACAATGCAATTATGATATCTGTTTTAGTCAATTGAGTTCAAGTTTAATCAAGTTATAGTAAATAGTATTAGTATTTATATCTCTATATAAATTTATTATAAAAATATATTCTATAACTAATCTAATAGTATTTTTTATCAAGATTGTTTGTATTTTTTATATAAATTTAGTTAAAGCTTAGACTGTTGGACTCTTCAAAATACGAGAATTCTATTCTTCTGTGAATGAGGTAGGACATCGATGGCTCCACCGCGTTGACTGACCTCGCTTCGTCAATGTTTTATGTTTTTCCTAAATTATTACCTGTCTCGTTCTTAGTGCGGACGGGGATTTATATTAGCACAAGAATATAGAAATGATGACCGTCGCTTAGAGATATCGATCGCGCCACAGTGTTGACTGACCTCGCTTCGTCATTGTTTTATGTTTTTCCTAAATTATATTACTTGTCTCGTTCTTAGTGCGGACGGGGGGATTTATATTAGCACAAGAGTACTATAAGAAATGATGACGGTCACTTAGAGATCTTTATAATCACCCTTCTGACACCTTTGGTGCTACATGCACCTTTGGGAAAATATAATAGGCAGCGCCACCTCCGCTGACAAGGCCTCCAGCCATAAAGTCGTTGCGAGTTGCGACAATCCGACAACACGTCCTCCACAGTCCAGCCGGCCAGCCCACAAGCTCACATGCAGATCTGAGATAACAAAATTCCTAATAGTGAAATATTATTGTCTTACTATATTGTTGTTTAAAAAGCTACCATGTTAAGCGGAACGATCCCCTACCTTAGAGCATCTCCAACAGTTTGGTATATCTCACTTGCCAAATGTTGTGTTTTAGCAAGTTGTTATAATAATTTACCAAGTTGAAAAGAGGCCATCTCCAACAATTCCCTACTTTTAACTTGCCAAATCAAAAAAAGAGGAGGGCCCACCAGGTGAGGTTGTTGACCGGTACAACCCCGACGCCTTCCCTTCATTCGCGCGTGCGTGACTGCGAGCGCTATTCATCGCGCGCGACCCCTTCTCTCCGCCTACCTCACACCGCCGCAGGAATAGGATCTCGTCGTGCCCCTTGTACTCCTCCCGTCGCAGGTCAGGAACTCCACCAAGGCTCCATCTCCTTGTCCCTTTAGGTCAGTTTGACCATCCTATAGGACTCTAGGTGATCTAGGTTTTGTTCTTGATCCTCTCTGCTCGGGTAGGTGATCTAGGTTTTGTTTTTCATCCTCTCTGCTCGTGGTCAGGAATCATGCCGAGGAAGACATCCCGTGCGCGAAGACTATTGGAGGAGTCATCATCCGATGACGATGAATCCCTGATATTATCGGCTGCTCGAATTGTGCAAGCCTTCTCCAATGAAAAAGGAAGACACGGTGGTTCTGTCAAAGGTCATAAAGTTCTTTACCGTGATAGAGAAGGCGGCCATGACAGGATGTATCAAGATTATTTAGCGGACAATCCAACATACGGCCCCGAAATATTTCGTCGAAGGTTCTTACTCTTATAACTTCGGATGAATTTGTTTTACGTGATAAAATTATATTTCAGTTGTGAATCTTTAGTTATGGCTTCTTCAGGTACAGGATGTCCAAGGAACTTTTCTTACGCATAATGAATGCTGTTGAAGCGCACGATGATTACTTTGTGCAGAAAAGGAATGCGGCCAATGTACTTGGATTGAGTTGCTTCCAGAAAATCACTGCCGCAATGCGTATGCTCACCTATGGGGTTCCAGCTGATGCGACAGATGAGTACGTTCGCATTGGCGAAAGTACTGCACTTGAGAGCCTACGTAAGTTTGTTGCTGCAGTTGTTGAAATTTTTGGAGATGAATACCTCAGGTATCCGAATGAGGCGGGCATAGCACGCTTACTTGCAATGGGTGAGAAAAAGGATTTCCAGGAATGTTAGGGTCCATTGATTGTATGCATTGGGCGTGGAAGAACTGTCCATATGACAAACAGGGTCAGTACAAGGGACATGTGGACAAGCCCACTATCATTTTGGAGGCTGTTGCTTCAGAAGACCTTTGGATATGGCATGCCTTCTTTGGAATGCCCGGGTCTCACAATGACATCAATGTTCTTCATAGATCTCCTTTGTTTGATAACTTGGCGGAAGGTATAGCTCCAGAAGTGAAGTATTCAATTAACGACCATGACTACACAATGGGTTATTATCTTGCAGATGGTATATACCCCTCATGGGCTACTCTAGTCAAGTCCATCACTCTACCTATGGGGAACAAGAGGCAATATTTTGCCAAAGCGCAAGAAGCAGCGAGAAAGATGGTCGTGAGAGCTTTTGGGGTTCTTCAATCAAGGTTCGCCATTATTCGAGGACCCGCACGCCCTTGGGACATTGAGACTTTGGCATTGATCATGAGGGCTTGTATCATCATGCACAACATGATTGTAGAAGATGAAGGATTCGTGGTCGACCCTAACGAGCGTTTTGATTACGGTGGTGAAAATGTCGAGCCTGATCGTGGTCAAGATCATCGTACACTTGAAGAATATATTGAAGCGCATAGACAGATCAGAGACAAGGACACACATGTGCAGTTCAAAGAAGACCTTATCGAACACCTGTGGAACCATCATCCAGATTTATACTCGTACACTATATAAATTTCTATGTTACAGTTTAATTTTCATGGACACATTTGTATTAGGTATACATTTATATTTCATCCGTTGAAACAATAATATACTCAAGTGTAATCAGTGAACCATTGCAATGATTTTATAGTCAATTTTGTTTTATATACTCTATTGTAATTTGCCGGCCACCACAGCTCGCACACAGGAGCAGATATCTACAGGAGCATGCACACAGGACACAGCCGACAGCAGCATTTACTGATTTGCCGAGCACTGTGTTCTGAAATATTGTTTGTAGCTGATACAATATATAGACTAAAATAGACTAAATGTTCATTTGATAAAGAACTAAAATGACAGCAACTTTGTTTGATGAAACACTATAAAATTTCGACAGACGCTTAGCAACAATGTCCTTCTGCATCATCTGAAGCCATTGAAGCTGCGCCGGGTTTAAGCCGTTGTTGTCCGCCAACATAATATCTTTTTCCTGTTTCAGCAACTCCGCTTCAGCTCTCTTTTGTTCTGCTTCAGCTCTCTTCTGTTCTGCATCAGCTCTCTTGAGATCAGCATCAGCTCTTATTTTCTCTAGCGCTAGAGCTTCCTTGTCTACGTCAAGTGCAGCCATGAACCTCTCCTGTTTTGCCTTTTCTTTTTCCTTATCGGACTCCTCCTTCTTTGCCCACATTTTGTCCAACGCCTCCATGCAAGCTTCCGCACCCCCGCACCTATGATTTTCTTTTACCTTCTTAATCCCATCTGACCTTTTTCTTGCTTGTGTTTCTTGCCCAACAACATCTGTGACTGCTTGTTCAGTGTTCGTGCCTTCTTCATCCCTTGGCCTGGAAACCTTTGCGGCCTTCTGTTTCTTCTTGCATTTTTCTAGCTTCTCTAGCTCCGCAATTTCAACCATCTTTGCTGCCCACTTGTCTTCCCCCTTCAGTATGTTCCAACAAGGCATCAGCGAGAATTTCTTTTTGTCCTTGTCTTGCTCTGTGTACAGCTTCAATGCTTCTGAAATCTGTACAACAATGTACCAATTTATATATCAGTCTCAAATAAAACAAATTGTGGTAAAAGATTAAAAACATAATATGTACCATGTCTGTGACAGTATGTCCACTTTGATGCCTGCGTTTAATCGCCTCATAGCATGAACAAAATTTGCTCACTTGATGCTGAATTGTGAGCCACCGATGCATAATTGAACTCTCTGTCCGCACAGTCTCAGTTTTTTTGTTCTTCTCAAAAAAAGCATGAACTTTACCCCAAAACGTGTTACGATTTTGGTTCGCCCCGTGGATGGGATCTTTGCTAGCGTTCAACCAGCCTGAGCAAACAACTTCGTCTTCCAAAAAATGAAAATTTTTGGACCGCCTAGTTACCTTGTTAGCACGACTTGGTGGCACAACTTCCACTTCGACATCTGGACTAGTCTGTGAATCTGGAGAGATTGGAATGGTGAGGTCGTCCAAACCATCAACATGGCCATCTTGTCCATTCAGGAGAATGCCCGACAAGAAACCTTCTCCATCCATCTCCATGAGTCTAAACAAATGTAAACAATAGAATTTAGAAGATATATTGAGCAGCAAACATACTGTATCTTCGATCATCAGCAAGGAGCATCGAACATATATTAATCATCCACCTAGAAACACTATCATCTATCACCATAAATACTAAACCGTACCTAGACTATCACAAAATCAGTACGTAGATTATTAGGAACCCTAACTTGGCTATCCGATCGAGGGCACTAGAACATATGCCAGGGAGATGGTCCTGGTATATGGCACTAGAACATATATTGATCACAAAATCAAAACGTAGATTAACAGGAACCCTAACAGGATCAGGAGGGAGCACGTACCTGCGCGATCAGATCGGTGGACGTCGAGGCTGGGATCAGATCGGTGGACGTCGATTGCCAACACCAGATCGGTGGACGTCGAGGCCGGGATCAGATCAGGAAGCGTGAGTCCGGCCGGGCTGCTACCTGCGCACGAGAACGACCAGGGGACGAGGCCACGACTTCGGCGCGTGGTGGAGAGAACTCGCGACGACGGAGGCCGGTGTTGGCGCAGATATCGCGAGGACGGAGGCGGGAAGAAGTAGAGGAGGAGTCGCGCCTCGGTCACGTGGGAAGGAGAGGAAAATTCCTCGACCGCGCGAGAAGAGGAGTCGCGGGCGCTCGAGGAGGGATACGCAGTCGGATTCGCGTGCGCAAATATACGCGCGCGGCACCGAGGGATGGCAACCTGAGAATTTTGGCAAGTCACTTTGGCAAACTGTTGGAGATTGATTTTTGCTTGTTTTGCCAAATTTTGAAGGATGGCAAGTGATATACCAAACTGTTGGAGATGCTCTTAATAAATGTTAAACTAAAAAAAGTAAATATAGGGAAAATAACAATTGGTTTCCATGTGAGATGAAAGGAGAAATATCTAAATAAAAGGTCCATTAAACCACACAATTAGTAAAGGGGAACCATACCCATAACAATGTAGGTGGTTTGTACAAGAGAGCAGCTCCAATAGCATGGTTATCCTACTCGATTTCGCTAAAACTAGAAAAAAAAAACCAGCACCAAGAGACTAGCCATTTGCATCTCTAAAATACCAAGCACTCCATTCCGTGTTCATCGCTAGGCAAAGTAGGCGAGCGAACGACAGGTACCAAACTCCTCAGGAGAGTCCCGGTGGTGATTCTACTTCCCGAATGAAGGCGTGGTCTGTGACGAGGTGCTCGACGGCCGGCCGTCTCATCCCTAGTGGCGTAGAGAGAGGCAAAGGTTGTCAACGGTTATTTGCAGTGTAATATGGATCCTGACAGCTGGACTGATTTCTTAGACTATCTTTAATAAGGAGATCCAAACCTAAAATAGGTAGTGAGAGATCTAAAATTAGTCTCCAACAGAGTACCTATATGGGAGACCTATTTTGAGTTGTCTGAGAGACACAACCCAAATATAGATATCCTCTCTCCTGAAAACCTATTTGCAGAAAGGATTCTCTTTTGGGTCTTATTGTTGGAGAAGATGCCGATTATGTATTGAACCTTTTGCCTGTAGCGCTACCCAAAGTACAAATGGATCTTGTATTTTAGGTAATGTTGTTGAAGATAGCCTTACCAGAAGGCCTGGTACATTTTAGTGGAAGTGAAGATGATGTAATGGAATCTTTGCGATTAAGCACTGGTGCCTACCAGCACAGGTCCAGATTTGCTTTCGATATTGCAGCATATTTCCGCAGGACTGTGAATTTAAAAAGAAAGATTTAGTGTTGATGTGGATGGGCTCAGGATTGATATCACAACATAGAAACAAACCAAGAAGCACTACGGGACTAAGTGAATTTGCCGAGTGCCAGGGGCACTCGGCAAGGTCCAATTTGCACTCGGCAAAGGCTTTGCCGAGTGCTGCATTCGGCAAATAGCACTCGGCAAAAAAAGAGTCGGCAAAGACGTCTTTGCCGAGTGTCTTTTATCGGGCACTCGGCAAAGCCTTTGCCGAGTGCCGACACTCGGCAAAGTTGGAACCGAAAAAAAACCCGAAAAAACCCGAAAAAAATGGGAATTTTTACCCAAAAAAAATGGATTTTTTTTTAATTGGTGGAGGCCCCAACCGGTCAGCGCCCATCCATCTCCGGCTTTTTTCGCGTAAATTTCACGGCTACGCGGCCGACGGGATTCGAACCCAAGACCTCTCGCTGCGCACAAACCTCCTCTACCACTACACCACACTGTCACTTGTGTCTAGATTCCGTTTCAGTTCCCAATATATTATACTAAACCGAGTGTAAATTGCTTATTTGAGGCCCTAAATGAATTCAAATCAAAAAGTGGTCAACTACAAAGTTTCATAACTTTTTGAGATCTACAATTTTCATTTAGTAAGTTTTTCCATCCGAGGTCGTTTGAAAAATTTGAATTTTAAATTTGAGAGATTCAAACGTAGTTTTGCATGATAAGATGATTTCAAATCAAAAAGTTGTCAACTACATAGTTTCATAACTTTTGGAGATCTACAATTTTCATTTAGGAAGTTTTTTCATCCGAGGTCGTTTGAAAAATTCAAATTTTAAAATTTTCAAATTCAAACGTCGTTTTTGCATGAAAAATGATTTCAAATCAAAATGTTGCCAACTACAAAATTTCATAATTTCTCAAGATCTACAAAGTTTATTTTGGTCATTTGTTCATCCGACATAGTGGTAGTAACATTGTTCACAAATCATATATATCTCTTCTATTTTCATGAAATTAATATGAGAGATGTATATTTTATGAACAACGTTATTGTCGCTTTGTCAAATAAATAAATGACCAAAATAAACTTTGTAGATCTTGAGAAGTTATACAACTTTGTAGTTGAAAAGTTTTTCATTTGAATTCATTTAGGGCCTCAAAAATTGATTCGAAAAACTGATTTGCCGAGGGCCAAAAAAATACACACGGCAAAATACCTCTTTGCCGAGTGCCAAAACATAGGCACTCGGCAAAATACGGCTTTGCCGAGTGCTAGAAAAAAAGCACTCGGCAAACTGAGAGTAAATTGCTTGTTTGAGGCCCTAAATGAATTCAAATAAAAAAGTGGTCAACTACAAAGTTTCATAACTTCTTGAGATCTACAATTTTCATTTAGTAAGTTTTTCCATCCGAGGTCGTTTGAAAAATTTGAATTTTAAATTTGAGAGATTCAAACATAGTTTTGCATGATAAGATGATTTCAAATCAAAAAGTTGTCAACTACATAGTTTCATAACTTTTGGAGATCTACAATTTTCATTTAGGAAGTTTTTTCATCCGAGGTCGTTTGAAAAATTCAAATTTTAAAATTTTCAAATTCAAACGTCGTTTTTGCATGACAAGATGATTTCAAATCAAAATGTTGCCAACTACAAAATTTCATAACTTATCAAGATCTACAAAGTTTATTTTGGTCATTTGTTCATCCGACATAGTGGTAGTAACATTGTTCACAAATCTTATATATGTATCTTCTACTTTCATGAAACTAATATGCGAGATGTAGATTTTATGAACAACGTTATTGTCGCTTTGTCAAATGAAGAAATGACCAAAATAAACTTTGTAGATCTTGAGAAGTTATACAACTTTGTAGTTGAAAAGTTTTTCATTTGAATTCATTTAGGGCCTCAAAAATTGCTTCGAAAAAATGATTTGCCGAGGGCAAAAAAAATGCACACGGCAAAAAGCTTCTTTGCCGAGTGCCAAAACAAAGGCACTCGGCAAAATACATCTTTGCCGAGTGCCAGAAAAAAACACTCGGCAAAGACGTATTTTGCCGTGTGTTTTTGTTTGCCGAGTGTATTTTATTTGGCACTCGGCAAACACGGTCTTTGCCGAGTGCCCGATAAAATACACTCGGCAAAGCCTCGGCACTCGGCAAATCGCCAGTTTCCGGTAGTGAAGGATTGAAGATATTGGGTATCAGATCATGGCTGAGTTAACTAGGAAGTCATTCTTTGAAATGAAATTCAAGGTAGTTCAATATAGTCAGAGAAGAGAAGAATATTACGTCATGCATGACCTGATGCATGAACTGGCAAAATATGTTTCTGCTGGAGAACGCACAACATTAATTGATCCTAGCATGTTGGAAAATGAGTGTGAAAATATTCGACACTTGCGTATTGCTTGCATTGAAGGTTGTTAAAGAAGGCTGGCTTTACTAGCGAAGGCTACTGACGAACACTTTTGTTGTAGGAAAAACTCGAAATTTTCTACCTTGTTAGACGAAGACTGATAAAACTGATCGAAGGCTGATGCTCCGAGAGAGGAAGAAAACCCAATTTTTGGCTTCACTAACGAAGGCTGATGAAACTGATCAATCACTGATGCTCAAAGAAAAAACTCCATTTTCATCTTCTCGAACGAAGGCCGGTGAAACTGATCGAAGGCTGGCTTCACTTACGAAGACTGTTGACGAAGGCTGTTGAATGACGAAGGCTAATGACTAACGAAGACTATTTCTTGACGAAGGTCAATAGGTGACGAAGGCTAATGACTAGCGAAGATTGTTCACTAACGAAGGCTAATAAGTGACGAAGGCTGCTAAGAACTATTGATAGATGAATTTCGTTGACGATAAAGGCCACTGACTGTAGAAGGTCAATAACTGACTAAGGCCACTGACTAATGAGAACCAATAATCGACGAAGGTTGTTGACTGTCGAAGGTCGCTGGCTATTGGAAGCCAATAACTGACGAAGGCCAATGACTGACGAATGCTCATGACTATTGAAGGCCGCAGGCTAATGGAAACCAATGACTAATAGAGGATCACTGAAGTATCTGACGAAGGTTGAGTATTTCATGAAGCCACTGATTGATGGAATGTTTTGACTGACGAAGGCACGTAACTAACCAAGAACACTGACTGACGAAGGCCAATAACTGATGAGATCTATAGACCGCTGAAGGCTGCCTAGGTCTTTGTCAAGTTCAGGCGCTTTGCGCTGTGGAAATCATTCCGTACCCTTGAGCCTTTGGCTTCGGTAACAGAGGGTTCTCTTTCTACTAAAAAAACTATTGTCTAATGTTGTGGCTTCATTGCTAGCCACTTTCGACTTATAGGCTCATGAGAAATACTCACTTATGTTGGCTTGGTTCCTGCACGAGGATATTTAGTCAAGTGGTATGTTCCTACAAGACAACACTTCGGTGTCTACATGAGATGTTAGTGTTTGATATGCAAGTGGTTGTAGTCTGGCAAAGAAACCATGAGATACTTATTTTATATATTGGTGATCCGAAGCCAAGATCATACCTTTGCCCTAAGGATCTTACCTTTCCCGGGTCTTCTCTTAGATTCCAACCTTTGTCGCAGAACCGACCAATTTATAAGAGTACAAGTACAATGGCAGCCCACAAGCGGTCGCACTGTCATACTTGAACCCATATAAACCCGGTAGTCCGTCGAGTACCACGACGGGTCTCGATAAACGATTTACAACAACCAAGATCGTAAATGATTCAACATACATGCCATATATTACATAAAGTTCACAGATACATTTTCATCATCAGAGTACGAATAAAATTTATTACAAACCGAGTTTGATAGATAAAGCGGAAGCAATTAAGTTCAAAAATAAAGTTTCCAACATAGTTTGATACAGTGCCAAGTAGGATCACAGTCCACAAAAGCAAAGATAGGGATTAATAAAGAAGCCTGCCCAAGGCTTACTCCTCATACACGATGGGATAGAAGCAACTCTTGCAATAACCATGATACACAGTGCCATCTGCAACAATAGGAAATAAAACCCTGAGTACGAGAAGGTACTCAGCTAAACTTACCCATCATAAACCAGAAATAAAATGACTCCAAGGATTATGTAAGGCTGTATAAGTGGAGATAGCTTGACAACATTTTGCATAAAAGCAATTGACTTAGTTGTACAATTATGATTCCTTTATCAAGTTAATTATAACTATCCATCTCTAGATTAGCAACTATCCTGTGCCAAACATGTGGTATATCAATTTAAAAGCATACAATAGTAACCATAACAGGTATTGTAATTCCATATTCATTTGAACCATCATGTTCCATAACACAGTTACTACGATGTTGGGACTAGCCAAGTTTCTCACTATCCGGGAGAGACGGCGATTCGAATCGATTTCAACCAGCTGGGAATTTATTCCTAACACAAACCCAGGCATACCGCGCGAAGGCAGCCTTAGGTCACCTTTGGTACAACTCAGGTCCACATTTCGCGGATCCGTACTACGCCGCACAATCTAGGACACCAGATGCCAGGACGTTCAGGCCTAGCCTGCCCTTGGGCTCAGTCTGATCGCCCCCCCCGCAAGGAGCGCACAACAGAACAGGTCCCAGCCTAAGTTGAGCTACTTGGCTTCGTGGTCAGAACGAGTTATCTGGCCAGCTAAGTGATAGGCATGCGTTCAATCTTATCAGAAGTGCCAACAATGGTACGGTCCTTAATCGGCTCAGACGGAATCACATGAGTCATCCTACGCATAGACTCCGCCCGGCCTCGATTTTCTTTTACCCCATGGTTCTGTTCCACGATAGCAAATATAGCCAACCGTGCTCCGGTATCCACCTATATCTCGCAGGTGACAGGACATCACCCGACCTCTACCGGTCTAAGCATGGCTAAGCATATACTCGATCTTGGACCTATACCGGTTAAAGGTGTAATATCTGGACAAGGAATTTATATGCATCAAGTGGTTCCTTTCAACTCTTATAACCTAATGCATCAATCATAAGTACTTAAGTAATCATTTGTAAAATACCGGGAGACTTAAAATGCTTCGGGGCTTGCCTTGCAGAAAGGAAGTGGGGGTGGTGGTCAGGACACTCCGAAAGCTCTTCAGGATTCTGCTCCGAGACTTAAAATGCTCCACGGTGATGGAGTCGGCGGCGGGGCTCCGGCGAGCTTTACACAGCGCTGGAGCTTACCGGTTGCTATCAGCGGCACGGGGGGGATGCAGTGGGTTGTTGGGGTGGCGGTGAAGCTGCAGTGGGACGGAGGAACGGTGAGGGTGAGCTATCATCGGCAAGGGCGACGGCGGAGGCGGGGAAGAGCTCGGCTGCCGCTGCGGGCGAGGAAGGAGCCGAGAAAATGCAAATGGTGCGCGCGGGGCAGTGCGGGCGGGAGCTAGCGGGATTAAGGCGCGCGCTGGCCTGCCTTTGCCGCGCTGGGCAGGGCGCCGGCGACGCGTGGCCAGCCGCTGGCTCCACACGGCGCGCGAAGCCTACCAGTGGTCGGACACTGAATCGCGTCGCAGTTCATTCAGCTAAGCAGCAACGGTGGCCTAACAGCGTGACTTGAGGACAATTTAATCGCTAAACCGTAGCTCCTAAGCGCAAACAATCAGAATAGGATTTGTAGACCCATGTACCAGCTACATTTCTTGTTCAAGGATCTCATGCCAATTCTCAACTGAAACTGAGTAATATCATCCCCAAGGTCGGCTTGTCAGCATTGTCTGTGATCATGACTTAGAAATTTTCTCTAAGTGTTGAAAAGGTGAATTTTGCTGATTTTTGTGATCCAATTTCAAACATGTTAGGAGCTGAATCAGTCAATGACCCAAAAATAAAAGTTGTTCCCCTTTCCGAAGACTACAACTTTGCTTTAGTGACCTCCTCCATGCAAGGTCTCTAACACAGTTCAAACTTGGTCAAACATGTCACATTTAAATGATGATACACTTCAAACTATGGCTTAATGACCTAATTACCCTTAACCATGAATATCAAAGTTGTTCATAATGATACTCTAAACATGTTTAAGCTAATTGCAAGGTCATACAATCTTTTCATGTATTAGTCACACATAGTGCTATCTAGGTTAACACATGAAATCTTACTTAAGTGTTTGGTCATGAAAGGTGACCTTCATGAACAATGTCCTATTTGCTAACCTAGGTGTTGTTAAATGTTTTTGTGACTCACATCCACCAAGTACATGTTTACACTCATGATCATTTGCATATGTACAAGGAAACATGCAATAACAAGCAAATGTTGCATATGTTTCAATCCAATGTTTCAATTGTAAATGCTTGTTTATGAATGCTTAATGATAATGCTCATGCTATGCAAGTCAAGTTATGCAAGGCTAACACCTAGGGTGTTACAACCCCTCCCCCTTATAAAAATCTCGTCCCGAGATTTGCAAGACCTACCATCCTTGGAAAAAGGCGGGATAAACTTCTCGTAAATAATCTTCTCTTTCCCACGTAGCATCTTGTTCACTATGATTGTTCCATACCACCTTATAGAACTTAATAATCTTACTCCGTGTTACTCTTTCTAACTCCTCTAATACTCGAATTGGTTTTTCTTCATAGGTCAAATCCGATTGAAGCTGCACGTTGGTGGGTGCAATAGCTTCATCAGGTACTCGAAGACATTTCTTCAACTGAGAAACATGGAAGACATCAAATATTGCACTCATCTCAGGTGAAAGTTGTAACTTATAAGCAACATTCCCTTTCCGTTCCAAAATCTTGTATGGCCCCACATATCTAGGTGAAAGCTTCTTTTTCATCCCAAATCTCTTCACCCCTTTCATGGGTGATACTTTCAAGTACACATAGTCACCCACTTCAAAAGTCAGTGGTCTCCTCCTTCTATCAGCATAACTCTTTTGTCTCGATTGAGCTGCCTTCATATGCTGTTGGATGACACGTACTTGCTCTTCAGCTTCATTGACAAAGTCAATACCAAAGTATCTCCTTTCACCGGGCTCAATCCAATTCAATGGAGTTCTACATTTTCTGCCATGCAAGGCTTCAAATGGAGCCATCTTGATACTCGCTTGATAACTGTTGTTATAGGAGAACTCAGCTAAAGGTAACCATTTCTCCCATGAACCCTTTGAAGATATAACACAAGCTCTAAGCAAATCTTCTAGGATTTGGTTCACTCGCTCCGTCTGTCCTAAAGTTTACGGATGGTACACCAAACTTCTGATTAGCTTGGTTCCCAAAGCCTAGTGTAAGTGCTCCCAGAAACGAGCTATGAACTGTGGTCCTCGATCTGAGATTATAGTCCTGGGTGCTCCATGTAGTCTCACGATCTAAGAAACATATATCTCGATGTATTTCCCAACTATATACCTTGTGTTCACGGGTATAAAATGTGCTGACTTGGTGAGACGATCAACAATAACCCATATTGAATCGTGACCTTGTGGTGTCATTGGAAGGCCTGTGATAAAGTCCATGCTGATTTCCTCCCATTTCCAACCTGGAATAGGCAATGGCTGAAGTAATCCAGCAGATTTCATATGAACAGCTTTTACTCTACTGCAGTTATCGCACCTAGCGACATAGGCTGTGATCTCTTTCTTCATCTTAGTCCACCAAAAATGGGTTTTCAAATCTTGGTACATCTTACTACTACCCGGATGGATAGACAATCTAGACGAGTGAGCTTCATCTAAAATTTGGTTCCTCAGCTCACGGTCTTTTGGTACCACAAGTCGGTCCTCAAACCATAACGCACCTTTTTTGTCCAATCTAAAATGCTTGGTCTCTTGCTCTTGCATTTTTCTCTTGATGTGACTTATTCCTACATCTGTCTGCTGCAGCTATATGATTTTGCTCTCAAGTGAACAACTAATGGTGATATTGTGTAGTACAGCAGGGTGTAACAAGTTGAATCCATCTTCCAATAATGCTTTTATAGTGTTGCAATGAGACTTTCGACTAAGTGCATCTGCTACTACATTAGCTTTTCCTGGATGGTAGTGCACTTCTAAATTGTAGTCCTTAATTAGCTCTAACCATCTTCGTTGTCTCATGTTCAGCTCTGGTTGGGTAAAGATATACTTGAGACTTTTGTGGTCAGTATATATATGCCATACATTGCCCAACAAATAATGTCTCCATATCTTTAATGCATGAACAACTGCTGCAAGTTCTAAATCATGTGTAGGGTAGTTGACTTCATGCTTTCTCAATTGCTAAGAAGCATATGCAATAACTCTTCCTTCTTGCATAAGCATACATCCCAAACCTATTCCCGATGCATCACAAAATACATCAAAAGGCTTTTCAATGTCCAGTTGTGCTAGCACAGGTGCTGTAGTCAACAGAGTTCTGAGGGTGTGAAAAGTTGCTGCACATTCTAGTGTCCATTTGTACTTCTCATCTTTCTAAAGTAGTCTGGTCATGGGCTTAGCTATCTTTGAGAAATCTAGAATGAAACGACGATAACATCCTGCTAACCCTAGAAAACTCTGAACTTCATGAACCGAAGTTGGTGCTTTCCAATCCATGACCTCTTGTACTTTTGATGGGTCTACAGAGATTCCATCCCTTGATAAGATGTGACCTAAGAAAGGTACTTTGCTCAACCAAAATTCACACTTGCTAAATTTCGCATATAGCTTATGCTCCCTTAATTTGGATAAAACAATCCTCAGATGCTCTTCATGATCTGACTCATTTTTTGAATAAATCAATATATCATCGATAAACACGACCATGAACTTGTCGAGCTCGGGCATGAATACCGAGTTCATCAGGTACATGAAGTAGGCTGGAGCATTCGTTAGTCCGAAAGACATAACCAAATACTCATATAGGCCGTACCTTGTAGAGAAAGCAGTTTTAGGTATGTCCTCCGGTCTGATCTTTATCTGATGGTAGCCTAATCTCAAGTCAATTTTGGAGAATACCTATGCCTTCACTAGCTGATCGAACAAGATGTCGATGCGGGGCAACGGGTATTTGTTCTTGATGGTCACAGCATTGAGTGGTCTGTAATCTACACACATTCTCAGTGACTTATCCTTCTTTTTCACAAATAAGGCTGGACATCCCCATGGAGATGAGCTAGGTTGGATAAGACCCTTGTCCAATAGATCTTGCAATTGAACCTTAAGTTCGGCTAACTCATTGGGTGGCATTCTATAGGGCCTTCTTGATATGGGTGCCGTACCTGGCGCTAACTCAATCTTAAATTCCACATCCCTATCAGGTGGTAAGCCTGGTAATTCCTCTGGAAATACATCCGGAAACTCACAAACCACTAGGATATCACAAAGTGTGGTGGTTTGGATAGCACAAACTAAATGTTGGAGTTCAAAATTGCGGGAGAGTGGTACTAGAAAAGCATTCCCTCCCGTGGGTTCTCTCAACATAATAGTACGGGTGCTGGTGTCAATAAGAACACCATGATACTTCATCCAATTCATGCCTAAGATTACACTTATCGATAACCCGGGCAATATTATCAAATCCGTTGTGTACTCCCTCCCTTGTATAGAGATGAGCACATTTTTGACTATCTTATTTGTAGCAATAGTTGCCCCTGCTGAACTTATATTATAACCCCCCTTTGCTTACTTCAATTATTTTTTGATCATGTCTAGATGCAAATGTTTGACTCATAAATGAATGAGAAGCTCCCGAATCAAATAAAACAACAGCGGGATGCTTGTTGACGAGAAACATACCAGTCGTGACAACTTCTCTAGCGGACACTTCCTCAACAGCGGTATAATGCACGTATCCCGAATGTGCTCTTGCGTTCGCCTGCCTCTGATTGTTCTAATTTGGGTTGCCATTCTTCTTGGGGTGGGGGCATTCCTTGGCCCAATGACCCATTTGATTGCAGTTGAAACATGGCTGATTATTCCTAGGTCCTATGGAGCTCCCCTGACTACCAGTCCCTTTTGGTAAGGCAATAGTGAATGCCTTACGAAATGGTTTCTGAGGTCTGCTGTTCTGAGCTTTAGGTGGTGGAGGCCTAAACTTGGGTGCAGATGGATGGAATTATGGCCTAGCTGTGATAGGTGCTCTTGCCTGCGAAGATCCAGAGGCACCTGCCTCATATGCCCTCTTGCATCCCTTAGCAACCGCATGCATGTTATTGTGGTTTTCTTGGGTCAAGGCATCACTAATAAATTCGTTGTATGTGGTGCACCTAGAATTGGCCATGGTCTTCATCAATTTGGTACCCAGACCCCGCTTGAAGCTCTCTATCTTTTTCTCCTCAGTATCCACAAAACCTAGAGCATATCTGGATAGGTTGTTGAATGCGTGCATATATTCTGTGAGGGTCTTCGTTCCTTGAGTGAGCCTCATAAATTCAGCCGCTTTCATGCGCATTAGGCCCGGGGGAATATGATGTCCCCTAAAAGCTAGCTTGAACTGCTCCCATGTCACTCGCGCATTAGCAGGTAGAGACGACAAGAAATGTGTCCACCAGATCCCTGCTGGTCCTTGTAGCTGATGAGAAGCATACTCAGCTTTCAGATGCTCGGTGACCCTTAGCAGACGAAACTTCTGCTCAATGGTGTTGAGCCACTCGTCAGCCTATAATGGTTCCTCAGCCACCTTGAAGATAGGAGGCTTCGTATCCAGAAATTCCTTGAATGTACTGTGCTGATTTGGCTCGGCCCCTGGTTGATGTGGGTGGCCATGAGCGGTGTTTTGCATGATGAGGCACAGAGCTTCTTCCATTGTCCTTTGGCTCCCCAAGAACTAGGCAAAGAACTCCTGAGCGGACGGCGGCGGTGGTGGTGGTAAGTCATCATTATTGCCATCATGGCTGCTACTAGCTCCTGCATGGGTGCGTGTCATCTACGAAGTTGCAACAATAAGCGATTATTGGTTGATGCCACAAGATTGCAGATGAATCATAATCATGCCAAACTAAAATTACTGGAGAAAATTCTCAAATTCACAATAAAAACAGAGGCATAACAATTCATTCTCGCAACATGACATCACCAATTTGATCGCTCATCAGACTCATAGCACGTTAATATCAAAATCATGAGCTCAGATAGATCAACTGGAATTAGAGTTTTAATCGAACATGCGATAGTTATGCAAATAACAATATTACATGATAGTTCAAATCACCAACACCAAATCCAAACTACAGGTCCATTACATAACCAACGATGATACATTAAGTACTTATACTAAGTACTACGTGATCTAATCCTCGTCATGATCACTATTGAGGTCAGAGATAGGATCATCTCCTTCATCAGGCTCCACCTCTTCCTCCTCATCATCCTCATCATCATCCTCTTCCATATTTGGACCATCCTCTTCCCCATCAAGGATAGGGTTCAGCTGATTGTTCAAATAGTGCACTTCATGCTGAAGGTTCATTACTTGAAGTTGAGCTTGTGCAAGCTGTTGACGTAGGCCCCTTTCAGCATGATCCTGAGCGTGGCTCATGTCACGGTGCCTATCTCGCTCTATCCTTATGTTAGCGACACGGTTTTTTGCTGCATCACGCTGATGTCTAGCTGTGGACACCTCCGCACGGGCGGTCTCCAACTGCTCCCATAGTCCTACATGTACTGCTTGATCATTAGCTCTAGCTTCTTGAGCTGCTGCTCTCTGCTGATCCACTTGCTCCATTTTGGCATGAAGAGTGCCTAAGGCTGCATAAGCTTGGTCAGATTCCCATCGGGCTTTACTTGCAGCTTTCTTTTGCTTGCGCACACACTTCTTGAGCTTGTTTTGCATGGCTTCAGCTTTCATGAGTTTGTCCATGCAGGTGGTGTATGATTCCTGCCAGAAATCCCTAGTGTCCTGGCGTGCACAAAACATCTTCATCATGGCAAACATTGCACTCATGGAGGGACTAGAGCTATTTGCATGCTCATCCCAATCTCTGATCAGCGCATTTTGGCTACGTTGTTCCCAATTTATGGTGGATGGATCCACCTAAGGAAATATACTCGCTGCACTACCAGTGAGTGCATCTCCATACTATTAGCATATCTGCCTCAGAACCTCAAAGGCCACAACTTGGGCAGCCTCCCAAGGAGTCTTCCCTTCCGATTCTGCCTTCCACTCCTGCCAGAAGGGCGGTTGTATGCGGGCTAGTATAGTGAGCCGCACCTCGTACCATGGCTGTCCTTCTAAGTACTCTTCAATCCAATGATAAAGGGGCAGTTCATGGTACCCCGTAAAGTGCAGAACTCTCCACAAGAGGGTAGGTGTTCCGAAAACAGTTAGGAAATTCTCACATCCAACGGGTGCTGCCATCTGTACCATCAATATGTATACTTGGTGAGACAAGGCCATAATGGATAAGAGTTACATAACCGAGTAAGAAATTTATAAGGGGAGGAACAATTTAATTATGTGAAGGGTAATTATCAAGATGCATGCTCGTTCCGTACGTCCTCACCAACTTAGGAAAAATTTGTTTCTAACGGTAGACACGGTGGCATACACACGTTCTCTCATATATATCGTAACTAGTCGAGCTACACGTTTCGTTGTTAGTGTACCTGCATAAAATTTCATTTCAGCCCAAACCCATAATGAAATATGCAAAATGTAAATTTAAATACTTTCATATATGTATACCCATACATATACTTCCGTATCAAGCTACCCGATAATAATTTAAACCCACAATTAAATACGTACCATATACACATGCAAGCATGCATACATAGTCGTACCAAAGCTAACTCTCCCCGACCGCACGCTCACATCTTGCAGTCATACCACTCATCATCTTACCTTGGCGTAGAGGCATTTGATCCATACATTACCATTCAAATGAATGGCATCCATACAATAGCACGCCGTATGGACGACGAAGTAAAAACCCCCATGTTAGTACTTAAATAGTCACCTAATAGTCCTTAATTTGGACATAAGGAAAGTGATCATTGGCACACTTTATATTTCAAATACCTATTAATATAACTATTAGTTGCTAGAGAAGGGTTTTTGGAAACAAAAACTTTTATTTTAAATACACATGTGACAATTAACGTTGAATCTTGCTCTGATACCAGCTGTCGCAGAACCGACAAATTTATAAGAGTACAAGTACAATGGCAGCCCGCAAGCGGTCGCACTGTCATACTTGAACCCATATAAATCCGGTAGTCCATTGAGTACCATGACAGGTCTCGATAAACGATTTACAACAACCAAGATCGTACATGATTCAACATACATGCCACATATTATATAAAGTTCACAGATACATTTTCATCATCAGAGTACGAATAAAAGTTATTACAAACCGAGTTTGATAGATAAAGCGGAAGCAATTAAGTTCGAAAATAAAGTTTCCAACATAGTTTGATATAGTGCCAAGTAGGATCATGGTCTACAAAAGCAAAGATAGGGATTAATAAAGAAGCCTGCCCAAGGCTTACTCCTCATCCATGGCGGGATAGAAGCAACTCTTGCAATAACCATGATACACAGTGCCATCTGCAACAATAGGAAATAAAACCCTGAGTACGAGAAGGTACACAGCTAGACTTACCCGTCATAAACTAGAAATAAAATGACTCCAAGGATTATGCAAGGTTGTATAAGTGGAGATAGCTTGACAATATTTTGCATAAAAGCAATTGACTTAGTTGTACAATTATGATTCCTTTATCAAGTTAATTATAACTATCCATCTCTAGATTAGCAACTATCCTGTGCCAAACATGTGGTATATCAATTTAAAAGCATACAATAGTAACCATAGCAGGTATTGTAATTCCATATTCATTTGAACCATCATGTTCTATAACTCAGTTACTACGATGTTGGGACTAGCCAAGTTTCTTACTATCCAGGAGAGACGGCGATTCGAATCGATTTCAACCAGCTAGGAATTTATTCCTAACACAAAGCCAGACATACCACACGAAGGCAGCCTTAGGTCACCTTTGGTACAACTCAGGTCCACATTTTGTGGGTCCGTACTGCGCCGCACAATCTGGGACACCAGATGCCAGGACGTTCAGGCCTAGCCTGCCCTTAGGCTCAGTCTGATCGCCCTCCCGCAAGGAGCGCACAACAGAACGGGTCCCGGCCTGAGTTGAGCTACTTGGCTTCGTGGTCGGAACGAGTTCTCTGGCCAGCTAAGTGATAGGCATGCGTTCAATCTTATCAGAAGCACCAACAACGGTACGGTCCTTAATCGGCTCAGACGGAATCACATGAGTCATCCTACGCATAGACTCCGCCCGGCCTTGATTTTCTTTTACCCCATGGTTCTGTTCCACGATAGCAAATATAGCCAACCATGCTTCGGTATCCACCTATATCTCGCAGGTGACAGGACATCACCCGACTTCTACCGGTCTAAGCATGGCTAAGCATATGCTCGATCCTAGACCTATACCGGTTAAAGGTGTAATATCTGGACAAGGAATTTATATGCATCAAGTGGTTCCATTCAACTCTTATAACCTAATGCATCAATCATAAGTACTTAAGTAATCATTTGTAAAATACTGGGAGACTTAAAATGCTCCGGGGCTTGCCTCGCAGAAAGGAAGTGGGGCGGTGGTCAGGACGCTCCGGAAGCTCTTCAGGATTCTGCTCCTCGCCTTTGGGAGCTGCAACTTGAGGATTCTCCTGCTGGTCCCCTTCCTCTACGTCGTCGAATTCCAGCAACGTTATTTCTTCCTCTGATCCTAGATGCATGAATATGGCATAAGATATTGCGAATGCATATATGTTAACAAGTGTGGTTTGATGATACATGAAGAATGCATTCTTGCAAATATTCTTAACGGCATGTGGTTTAAGTAACAACAAGTGCATCGCGTTTACTGAGTAGGTGCATATCTCTTCTTGATTATGCAATTAACTACTTCAACAATTCATCAACTGTTTCACAAATAGCAGCTACTTGTTTTACTCATAACTAGAGTTCTAATTATCCAAATGCAGTGATCCTGGACTTTCTGGAAAGCTTATAAAATTATCTACAACTCTTATTTAATTCACAAAAGCTAATTCACAACTCATCTTAGCCAAAACAGACAATCATATCAGTGCTGTCCAGAATTTCCAGAGAGCAAGCAATTCGGAAATGTTAACTTTAAACAGCTGTAACTCCTAAACCGTTTGACCTATGGTCCTAAAATTTTAATACAAGACATATGATGAAGTTATCTACAACTTTGTTATCAACCATTTTTACAGTAAACATCATTTCTATCATGCAACTTATCAAACTACAGAATCTGTCCGGAAACTATTCTAATTCGCATTATGAAGCGACAATACTTCTACTTCATATAAGTATTCAAATTTTTACAACCCAAAGCCTACCAACAGTTCAAGCATACCAAAAACACTCAAGAAAACCTAATGGTGAAGCTAAAACTATTTATTTAAGTGCCTTTATTATTTTACTTAGATACATAGGTTAAATAATAAACATATACCAAATGTGCATCATAAATTCTTAACAATTTACAGTGACTTACTAATGCTACCAAAAGACTACTGCAAAAGTTTCATGCCATTTTATACAGTAAAACATTCTATACAAAAAAGATAAGGCAGAAAGGCTTACAATAGCAAAAAATAGAAAACCCTAGTGAAAAGTGTCAAGCAACAGATTTCCTATTTTTTTTATCATCCCTATAGTACTAGGATAACCTCCAACAAATTTCATGTATATTGGATTCCTAAATAATTTATAAAAATTCATACAAGGATTACCTATTTACAAAAGAAAAATCTATAACTATAAATCTATATATGCACTGATCCTCAAATTTTTACCAGAGCTCATACATGTCAAGAATAGCTTACCACAAAAATTTCATAATTTTTAGAGCACAGGAACTCTAGATATAAAATAAACAAGTTTGCATGCATTTAAAAACACATTTCAAATTTCAATTTAAATCTTCCACAATTTCTACTGTAAGTGTCAAGATCATATTTTTATTAAATACTACACTTCCTCAGGAACACTACCAAATTTATTTCACAATTTTTGAAGCTATACAACTGGAGATCTAAAAATCACAAAACACATGAAATCTAGAATCAAAATGAACTATCCTTTAGTACTGCTGTCACTGGCAAGCGGGACCCATGGGTCAGTGACCCCACACGTCAGCGAAACAAGAACAGGGCAAGCGGCGCTGCGCGAGCTTGCGCGGCCACGGCTCGTCGACGGCGAGTTCGCCGGCAGTGACATCATCATGGCATGACCTACTCGACCGGGCGCACATGTTGGGCTAGCTAGGTGGGCGGATGATTGGCGCGAAGGGTGATGGCGTCGGCCATGGCAGCACGGCGAGGCGGGACGATGACGGTACGCCGGTGGAGGCCACGGCGACACAACCTGGAGCTCGGACGAGCATCTACGAGCTATGGCGGACCTTTTTCGCGCTCTAACGTGGCATGTGGTGGTCGGAGTCGGCCGGACCACGGTGATGGAGTCGGCGGCGGGGCTCCGGCGAGCTGTCCATGGCGCTGGAGCTTACCGGTTGCTATCAGCGGCACGGAGGGGATGCAGTGGGTTGTTGGGGTGGCGGTGAAGCTGCAGTGGGATGGAGGAACGGTGAGGGCGAGCTGTCATCGGCAAGGGCGACGGCGGAGGCGGGGAAGAGCTCGGCTGCCGCTGCGGGTGAGGAAGGAGCCAGGAAAATGCAAATGGTGCGCGTGGGGCAGTGCGAGTGGGGTTAAGGCGCGCGCTGGCCTGCCTTTGCCGCGCTGGGCAGGGCGCCGGCGACGCGCGGCCAGCCGCTGGCTCCACATGGCGCGCGAAGCCTGCCGGTGGTTGGCCACTGAATCGCGTCGCAGTTCATTCAGCTAAGCAGCAACGGTGGCCTGACAGCGCGACTTGACGACGATTTAACCGCTAAACCGTAGCTCCTAACAATCAGAATAGGATTTGTAGACCCATGTACCAGCTACATTTCTTGTTCAAGGATCTCGTGCCAATTCTCAACCAAAACTAAGTAATATCATCCCCAAGGTCGGCCTGTCAGCACTGTCTGTGATCATGACTTAGAAATTTTCTCTAAGTGTTGAAAATGTGAATTTTGCTGATTTTTGTGATCCAATTTCAAACATGTTAGGAGCTGAATCAGTCAATGACCCAAAAATAAAAGTTGTTCCCCTTTCCGAACACTACAACTTTGCTTTAGTGACCTCCTCCATGCAAGGTCTCTAACACATAGTTCAAACTTGGTCAAACATGTCACATTTAAATGATGATACACTTCAAACAATGGCTTAATGACCTAATTACCCTTAACCATGAATATCAAAATTGTTCATAATGATACTATAAGCATGTTTAAGCTAATTGCAAGGTCATACAATCTTTTCATGTATTAGTCACACATAGTGCTATCTAGGTTAACACATGAAATCTTACTTAAGTGTTTGGTCATGAAAGGTGACCTTCATGAACAATGTCCTATTTGCTAACCTAGGTGTTGTTAAATGTTTTTGTGACTCACATCCACCAAGTACATGTTTACACTCATGATCATTTGCATATGTACAAGAAAACATGCAATAACAAGCAAATGTTGCATATGTTTCAATCCAATGTTTCAATTGTAAATGCTTGTTTATGAATGCTTGATGATCATGCTCATGCTATGCAACTCAAGTTATGCAAGGCTAACACCTAGGGTGTTACAGCATTCTCAAAAAATTTATTCATGCCGAGCACGGTGGGCACCAATGTTGGGACAAGCGTCCCGAACCGGGTTGAGAGTAGAAGGCTCCTCAGAGAATGCTAGCTGGAGAAGGTCTCCTGGCGAAGGCTGATGGAAGAAGGCCTCCCGAAGAAGGCCGAAGGGAGAAGGTCTCTTGAAGAACGCCGACGGGAGATGGTGTCCTAGAGAAAGTTGGCGGGAGAAGGTCTTCCGGAGAAGGCCGACGGGAGAAGGTCCCCCGGAGAAGGCTGACGGGAGAAGGCCTCCCGATGAAGGGCGACGGGAGATGGTCTCCCGACGAAGGCTGGCGGGAGAAGGCTGACAGAAGAAGGCCTCTTGGCGAAGGCTAATGGGAGAAGGTCTCTCGGAGAAGGCTGGCAGGAGAAGGCCTCCTGGCGAAGGCTGACGGGAGGTCTCCCGGACAAGGTTGACAGGAGAAGGTCTCCTAGAGAAGGTTGTCGGGAGAAGGCCTCCTGGTGAAGGCTGACAGGAAAAGGTCTCCCGGAGAAGGCTGATGGGAGAAGGTCTCCCAGCGAAGACCGATGGAAAAAAAATCTGCCGACGAAGGCTCCAACACGCAAGAGGAGGAAGTGAGGCAGCAACCATGGTTTGCGAAAAATGAGTGAGAGAGGAGAGCCCCCCTTGCCCTCTTATTCTTGGTATTATATAGTCAAGCGGAAATTTACAAGCAACCCTTCGGTGGGGGTGGGTTATACAGGCCACTCCAATGACGTTAATTAGGCCTTTTCTAGAGGACTTGGTCTATATAAATATGGCATGTCCCAACACCGGCTCTTCCTTTGTTGGGCATGCCTTGGTCGTGGCATAGGGGCTCAGGCTTTGGTGCCAAGAACTTGCCGATGCCTATAGAAATTAAACGTGCCCAACGCTTTACTATAGGCACATCTATTTTTGTTCTTTTTGTCAATGCTCAAGCTATGCGATAACACAATTATCGCTCACTAATTAATCTTTGTATAAATTTTCAGATTGATCAATTTTATTTTTATATTTTTAGTTTCAGTGGCTCGATCGAAGTACATTATTTATCTTTGAATTAAAGTTATCATCTTAAAACTTAGTTTCGCTCATTGTTTTTACATGGACCTACAAGTTCTGTTCTTTTTCTTCTTTTGGTCAAGCTCATGCTAGAGTTTTTACCGACCTAAATATTTTTTCTGGGTCCGCCACTGCAAGAAGAGCAGGAGGGAAGAAGAACAGTAGATGAGAAAGAGATTCCCAAGAAAGAAGATAATCTGTTTTGTTTTACAATAATCATGGATATCTCATTTGGCTTGCAGTTTAGACTCTTTGTATCAATGATTTGACCTTGATTTTTCTCTGCCTGACAACCCGAGCACAGGCAACGTATTCTTACACGCGTCTCTAACAAAACGCTGTGTGAGAAATAAATTCCCTGCCTTTAAAAACAAAACAAAACGCTGCGAGCGGGCATCTTTTGGAGCCAAGCTCTGCCACGAGCACGAGGAGAAGCCCAGATCACTTTCGAGTAGGATGAAAATGGTACGAATATTTTTTTTTTGACTTTATTGGCTGAATCTATTTAGAGAGGTTAAGATCTATCCGTATCCGAGTCCAGATATTTAATATCTGATATCGTATCCGTATCCAAATACTCGAATCGCATATTTATGATGTCGATATCCAATTATATTCTATCCGTTGACACTATTCATATTTCATCTAAATCTGAATAAAAATATAAAAATAAATGTAATATCACGCGTTTGTATCCCATCGATTTTTCATCCCGTGCTTTCGAGAAAGCCGAGCGACGACGAGTCGACGAGCATGACTGCTTGAGGAGCCGGGGGCACTAGCCGTCGGATTGCAGCGCAACGAGCAGCACATGGTAGAGACATTGGGAATCGCCGTCTCGGTATGCACGTCCGTGCGGCTGCACCGATTTTTCCAGCAAATGATCTTGGACGATGAGGTCCTTCACAAGCTAGTAGGTAGGACTAGGTGGTACTCCACCAACGGCGGTCCTCGAAACTGCAAATCAAATCCATGCCATTTAATTAAGTTTAAATTTAATCAAATTTATAGTAAATAATATTAGTATATTTATATCTCTATATAAATTTATTATAAAAATATATTTTATAACTAATCTAATGATACTTATTTTATATCAAGATTGTTTGTACTTTTTTTATATAAATTTAGTTAAAGCTTAAACTGTTTGACTTATCGGAATTCGAGAATTGCATTTTTGTGTGGACAGAGAGAGACAGTACATCGATCGCATCACAGTGTTGACTGACCTCGCTTCGTCAATGTCTTATGTTTTTCCTAAATTATTACCTGTCTCGTTCTTAGTGCGGATGGGGATTTATATTAGCACAAGAATACAGAAATGATGACTGTCAAATAGAAATATCGATCACTCCACGGTGTTGACTGACCTCGCTTCGTCAATGTTTTATGCTTTCCTAAATTATTACTTGTCTCGTTCTTCGTGCGGACGGGGATTTATATTAGCACAAGAATACTGTAAGAAATGATGACTGTTGCTTAGAGATCTTTATAATCACCTTCTGACACCTTCGGTGCTAGGCAGCGCCACCTCCGTTGACAAGGGCTCCACAAGCTCACATGCAGATCTGAGATAACAAAATTCCTAAATAGTGAAATATTATTGTCTTACTATATTGTTGTTTAAAAAGCTACCATGTTCAGCGGAACAGTCCCCTACCTTAATAAATGTTAAATTCAAAAACAGTAAATATAGGGAAAATAACAATTGGTTTCCATGTGAGATGGAAGGAAAATAAAAGGTCCATTAAACCACAAAATCTATCTATATACTTTTATAAAGCTAAACCTCACTTAGATATTTTCTTTCTTCATACAAGGTATCCACATCATTCCCCACTATATGTCCCACTAACTTATAATCCTTCCATGCAAGCTATCCATGTCATCTCTTATTAATTACAAGAAATGTCATCATCATCCATATTATGTACACTACTTTTAATCTCTAAGCTATTAACCTAAAGTCATTTGCAAACGATATTTGTTTCATCACCTATTCTTCTATAATATGATTAAATATTCTATTGGGTTTTCTTATATTAACCATGCCATCCCTTATTAATTTATTAGCCATGCAGTCATGCATGACCTTATGCATGAACTGGCATTGATTGATCCTAGCATGTTGGAAAATGAGAGTGAAAATATTCAACACTTGCGTATTGCTTGCATTGACAAATTTTCTACTGAAGAGGTCAAGAAAATCACACGTTTTAAGAATCTGCGCACCGCTATTATTGATGGTCCAGGTTTGCTTGACAACGATGTGTTAGGCACGGCTGAGAATTTGCTATACAAAAATCAAAATCTTTGCGTCTACTGCGATCAAATTTGGAGAACACATTCCATCTTCCTAAACTTGCTGATTTAAAGCACCTTCGTTATGTCTATCTGCATAGGATATCACTTGAGGGAATGCGTGGTCTTGTTAAACTTTATCACTTACAGCTAGTTGATTGTTTGAATGATTGTTGGGAAGAACTGAGGCAAATGATGTATTTAGGAAACATTGATGACCATCTGCGATATGTAAATTATGGGTCGCGGCGTCAAGCAGAATTGGTGAGTTTCCAATTGGAAGACTCACTTCACTTCAGGAGCTGCACAACAACCGGGTACAAGGCAGTAAAGGTAACAAAATAAGTGCTATCAAGGACCTGAAGGCTCGCCGCTAACTAGAGGTATTCAGCATTGAGAATGTTGAAAGTCTTGAAGAAGCTGATAATGCCATGCTGTCATACCCAGTTTCAAAGACAAAACTGGATATAATCCATATGTGCGCCTAGGAATCAATCGCATACATATAGAGACAAATTATAAAGGAATACCAAGCACAGTGCTTTATTACATCATGGATATTTAATCCAGTACATAAATATCAAAGTCTAGCAAGTAGAAATAAATAAAGATAACCCCATGGCGCCTCCATAGTCACATGAACGGCCGACTGGTTGATCACAAAAGTCTAGTAATTCTTAGAAAAATCCTCATAACCATTACAATCTGTTACCCATCCAGATTTTTTTCCATGTAATAAAAATAAACAATTGTAAGTACATCTCGTACTCAACAAGGATAACATGGGGTTCATGAGGCTAAAAAAGATAGACACTGATTTAACTGCATTTAGCTTTTATTGAGTCACAATTTTAAGCAATTAAGTAGCAACAAGTTTAACATAAACCCAAATAAACACATGATCCGGTAGACATGAATAATGAATACCATGAACATAATTATCATTAATGGTAATCTATTACATAAGAGTTCTAAGGCCGCTCGTGTCCGTGAGCACAACTGATATACCAGTTTTACACTCTGCAGAGGTTGTACACTTTACCCGTAAGTCGTGATTCCCATTTGCCCGGGGTATGCAAGGCCCCAAAACACTTCAAAGGTGAGCAGGCATGGTACACTATGAACCCTTTCAAAAGTTCGTCTAACAAATTAGGGACGCTAAGACCTCAGTAGGCAGATGTAGGAACCTCCTTTCGAACGGCACAATTCCTTCGCGGCTATACACATAAGAACAGAGGTTGTACTATATCCAACGTGGCAATCCCCTTTTGCGCCATAAAGGTAACCACTAAAAAGCTAAAAAAAGTCTTCATACTTACCTAAAGGCAGAGCCATGTAGCTCTCACAGTTGTACTGTAAGTCCCGGATGATCACTTACAGATAAGTGCTTAAGAAGAGGAATCTAGAGCATCACAAAAACTGCACTCTAGCCCCCTTGTTTCATTGTTGCTCAAAAGCATCTTTTAATGTTTATTGCATGATCCAATAATTAAGTTACAAGATCATGGTCTTTAATTGAGCACTAGCATCACTACCTAATGCAATAATCCCATAGGTGTCAAGGTACGAGTACAAAACTAGGAAATCCTTAGTGATAATCAAGGTAGACATATGCAGTATGAATTAAATGATTAAAGATGTATAGAACGTCAATGATGATCCTATGCTATACTTGCCTTGATCAAAGTAATCCTGGTCGTCAAAGTATTGGCCTTGCTCAACGTCCTATACATGATTCATCAATACAACATCACACAACCATCCACGAGCAATCATGCATAGCAAACAAAAATTATAAATAGAACAGTACACCAAAGGTGGAAAAATAAATTGAAAAGTTTATAAAACTATTCTACCATCGCTATGATCATACAGACGTGAGAATCATCGAAATCGGATTTAAAATGGAGAAGATACAGAAAATATGAACTGTATGGTAATTTTGTAAATATCGCAAACTGTATACGAATCTCCTACTTACATACAACTAATAAGACAATGGAACGGTGCGATAAAAATTTGGGGTCGTCGCTGTGCCGCCCGTGCGAAAAAAAATTCCGCATCCTCGCTCTATCCCGAAACCGAAATTTTTATCAACTGCAATTTTTGTCGAGTCCGTGGCTCCGCGCTCCCCGGCCCTCCTATGGCATCGTCTCCTCATGACCTCAGGCAGGCAGCGACGCCTACATGGAAACCCTAGCCGCCGCCGCACTCTAGTCGTCGTCGTGCACAGGCCCAAGGGGAGCAGCCGCAAGTCCACGTCCTCCCTCCGGTTGCCGTGGGGGTATCCTGCCTCCCGGAGCACCGGCCGCTGCAGGTCCCCAAGGCACCCCGCGGCCATCCAGCACCCTATTCGTTTTGGCTTGTTTGGCTTATAAGCAGTACTTTTTCAGCCAACGAACATTATTTTTCTCTCGCACCAAATCAACCAACAGTACTTTCAGCCATGACTTATCAGCCAAACAAGCCCAAGTGAACAGGACGCAGGTCGGCCCCGCCGGCAACTCAGGCTGCCCCGAGCGGCCACTGCCGGCCGCCGCAGACCCCCAGGCCCGCCCTCGCGGAGGAGTACGGCCTTCGCCGACGATGAGGCGGAGAACGGGTCGCAGCAGAGCAACGACGACGAGCCCGAGGCCAAGAGCTGGTACGTATTATGCCTGCTAACTTTGATCCCTTTCAAGATTATCATGAGTACATGTGCACACCCATGTCTGCACACGTACCCATGTCCCTTTCAAGATAGTACATGTGCACACCCATGTCACAATTTGCTTACCTGCTGATTTCAGAACTTGGCACTAGGGGCATGCTAATGTTGAAATTGACTACATATTCAGATATCTAATTATTTACCTGATACTTTGATTGCTGATTTCATGTTGCTGAAGTGCTGCTATTTTTGTCAATAAAACACATGTTTGCTGAAGTAACACGACTTTGCTATTTTTTGAATAAAACACACGTTTGCTGAAGTAAACAAACTCAGCAACATGAAATTTGGTATTTATGATATCTTATCCGCACTAATCTCCGTCCTTTATACTCTTTTGATTTGGTATTTATGATATCTTCCAATATCCGCACTAATTTTTGGCCTCTCAACCATAACCAGAGACCTATTCTCAGTTTCCATTACCTGTCTATCTGGACAGGTGGCGATAACTTAAGGGCCATTCAATATTTCATTAACACGAAGCTTTGTAAAGCTATATCCATGGTCTGAAATTTGGTAACAGAAAATATAATTTTGGGGCCTTTTTAATGGGATGGTGGAAATCCATGCAGATGTATTATTTGGACGCCTTTCCTGCATAGAGATGTTCCTGCCTACTTTTGTCAAAAATTGATCAAGTTCATTGATTCCCGGAGGTATCATCGTTGTTAGTGATTTTGTGCAGGTGAGATACATGGTATAAGGTGATATTTCTTTCCAAATCCACCGGGGCGCAAAACTTGATGAATTGGAATTATAAGCTACAATACAAGGTTTGTGATTTTTTCTTTTGCTGAAGATCTGTGTTTATCGTGTGATCTAATTGTGTACTCTTCCTTCAGAACATCTGTAACTAATGTCACTAGCCTTGTACCATTACTGTTACCAGTCCTGTCCATTAAGATTGCCGTAGTTGGTAGTGTTTTATTGTCATGCATGTAGAAGACAGAAAAGGCGCTCTCTGTTGGTCTATTTATACACAGAATGTGGCTCTTTATACATGGGAGTAGGTATGATTCTACACACAAACATGGTCATTCTCCATTAACCATAAATAGGTTTCGTCTTTTGCATGTCAACTGTTAGTTTTTGTCATCTGGGATCCTCTTGAAAGGAGCGTTGTAGAGATCCTCATGATCTTGAGCATCTTCACTGAACCTACAGAGGAGCTATCCTGATTTTCAGTAGTACAAAGTGTAAAACTAGGAGGAACCAGGTTACCTTCTTGGTCTCCTTCTAGCATGAAACACTGGATTGGTAGACAAATATTTTGCCCCCAAATTATCACACCACAACCGTGCAGCCCTGGGGTGATCAATCTTGAGCTCGCTCAACAACTTCTGCACCCACATCATCTCAGCCGTGGCGTTTGCCAAGGCCTTATACTCAGCTTCAGTGCTAGACCGTGACATGGTCGCCTGCTTCCTGGCTGTCCATGACACTAGATTTTCACCTAGAAACACAGCGAAGCCACCAGTTGATCTGCAGTCATCAGGACACCCCGCCCAATCAGCATCAGAGAAAGCACTGACCATCATCGACTTTGATCTCTTGATCTTAAGCCCATAATTCAGAGTACCACAAACATATCACAAGATTCTTTTTACTGCACTCCAGTGTATAGTGGTAGGCGAGTGGAGGTATTGACATACCTTGTTGACAGAGAAGGATATATCTGGTCTTGTTAGAGTTAAATATTGTAATGCCCCAACAAGACTTCTATACCGTGTTGCATCTTCATCTCCAAGCTTTGTACCATCGGTTAAGCTGAGCTTCTCTGAAACAGATAAAGGAGTGTCAACAGCCTTGGCTCGGTTCATTCTAGATCGAGCAAGCAGATCAGCTGCATATCTTCCCTGCGAAAGCAGTAACCCCCCATCTGATAGCTTTTTAACTTAAATACCTAAGAAGTAGTGCAAGTCACCCAGGTCCTTCAGTGCAAATTCTGATTGCAAATCTTTTAGCAGTGCTTCTGTTGCATCTTGTGAGGAGCTTGCTACAATAATATCATCTACATATACCAACACAAAAATGCAATATTTGCCCTGATTGTAGTAAAACAACGAAGTATCAGCTTTAGATGAAACAAAACCAAGACTTTCCAATCTCTTGCACAGCCTTGCATACCATGCTCGAGGTGCTTGTTTAAGCCCGTAGAGTGCCTTGTCCAACTTGCAAACATAGTTGGGATGAGCTTGATCAGCGTAGCCTGGTGGTTGATGCATATACACTTCTTCCAGAATGCCATGAAGAAAAGCATTTTGTACATCGAGTTGACGAAGAGACCAACCCTTTGAGACTGCAATGGACAAGATCAGACGTATGGTTGCTGCCTTCACAACTGGACTAAACGTGTCTTCATAGTCAATCCCATACCATTGTTTGAACCCCTTTGCAACCAAGCGGGCTTTGTATCTATCAATTGTGCCATCAGCTCTATGTTTGATCTTATATACCCATTTGCAGCCTATGACATTCTTCCCCTTGGGGGCAGACACGAGGTGCCATGTCTTGTTGCGTGACAAAGCTTGATGCTCGCTATCCATAGCAGCTACCCAATTTTGGTCACCAAGTGCTTCCTCCACTGTGGTTGGCTCTTCTGTAGATGTTTGAGAGTTCATGCACCAGCGTACTGTGCCATCAGTATGAATTTTAGGCTACTGAATTCCATGTTGTAGGCTAGTTGCAGGTCTTGGCGCAGGAGGTGAAACTGATCCAGTCGCCGTAGAGGATCCCGGCGAGAGGATCTCAGCAGAATCAGACGTCACGTCGCCATGTAGCTGGCCAGGCGCTGTCTCCTGGTCGACGGGATCACCATG
Organism: Miscanthus floridulus; assembly: GCF_019320115.1. Taxonomy (NCBI): domain Eukaryota; kingdom Viridiplantae; phylum Streptophyta; class Magnoliopsida; order Poales; family Poaceae; genus Miscanthus; species Miscanthus floridulus. Next base: position 31,610,325 of record NC_089593.1, on the reverse strand, counting down.
CGGCACCGGGGTTGGTGTGGCCACGCCAGTCCCGTCTGAAGGTGCCGCAGAGGATCCGGAGGTGCTTCCCCACGCGTCGCGAGGCGAGGAAGGCGACACGCTCGACCGGATCAGGCCGCCTGATCCCGAGGCTGATCCGCCTGAACTCCCTGATGCCGCTGCCACCAAATCAGCTTCGTTTGGAGGGCAGCTCCCTGATGGGGAACACATAAAATGATGATCAGCAGGCATCGTTCCTGTTCCTGTTTCAGCAACAACACCACCAGACTTGGGTAACTCATTAGTAGAGGCAAGAGATAACAAATGTGGATCATGTAGATTTGCATCCCTAAAATCCGTGGAGTGGTTTTTGAGTATATCGGGAAGAAGGGCAAGCTCTGAGCGAAGCCTAGCACCAGCATTTGGATGAAGTGAAGCAAACGGAAAAACAGTTTCATCAAACACTACATCACGAGAGATGTAGACACGGCCTTCTTTCGGATCAAGACATTTGAAACCTTTGTGCATATTGCTATAGCCAAGAAAGACACACTGCTTGGATCTAAATTGGAGTTTCTTGGAATTGTATGGTCTAAGGTTGGGCCATATTGCGCACCCAAAAGTGCGAAAGAAGCTGTAGTCAAGCTGGTTCCCAAATAGACGCTCAAAAGGAGTGTGATCGGTGATGACTTTAGAGGGAAGACGGTTGATGATGAACACAACTGTGGCAAAGGCTTCATCCCAAAATTTCAATGGCATGGATGAGTGTGAAAGAAGTGTGAGACCCATCTCAACAATGTGTCTATGTTTGTGTTCCGCTGAACCGTTTTGTTGATGTGCATGAGGGCATGAGACACGATGATCTATGCCTACGCGATTAAAAAAGGAGTGTAGGGCCTGATATTCTCCACCCCAGTCTGTTTGTATGGTACGAATTTTTCGACTAAATTGTCGTTCAACAAGGTTTTGAAAATCACGAAAACACTGGAAGACCTCTGATTTGTGACGCAAAAAATAAACCTAAACATATTTAGTGTGATCATCAATGAAACTCACATAGTAGTTTTTGCGTCCAACAGAGCTTAGGGCAGCCCCCACACATCGGAAAAAACTAAATCCAGAGGATGACTTGACAAACTAGTCGATTTAGGGTAAGGCAATTGGTGACTTTTGCCTTGTTGACATGCATCGCAAACCCTAGTCTTATCTGACTCATGAACGAAAGGAAGTTTATGACGGTGCAGAACTTGCTACACAACACGGGACGATGCATGACCTAGCCTATGATGCCATAGGGATGTAGAAGGCTTGATGACACCGAGTGCTTGCTTATTTTGTGCTGACTGCAAGGGATACAACCCTCCTTCACATCTGCCTTTGTGAATGACCTTCTTCGTCACCTGCTCCTTGATTGCAAAATAATTGGGATGAAATTCAAGAAACACATTATTGTCTCGAGTGAGACGGTTAACGGAACAAAGATTTTTGTGTGCTTGTGGGACATGAAGGATATTTCTTAGATGGAGATTAGGGGAATGCAAACAACTATGACCAACATTAGCGATCTCCATACCTGTTCTGTTGGCAGCATGTACTTGTTCCCCACCGTGATACTTGTCACGGACGGTCAACTTTTCCAGTTCACCAGTAATATGATCGGTGGCGCCCGTGTCCATGTACTAGTTCGTATCCACACCGTACGAACTGGTTGCTGCAGATGCACTCTTCTGTGGTGGTCCTATGAAGGACGCATCGAATCGTTTGAAACAACGAACAACGGGGTGCCCTTCCTTGCCACACAGCTAGCAAAAGACAGCAGGCTGAAAGCATCCTCCTCCACGGCCTCCCTTCTGGCCACCACGGTTGCCACGACCGTTGTTGTAGGAGTAGTTGCCGCGGTCACCGCGGTCACCACGGCCACCCTTGGCAACCATGTTCGCGGAGTACTGCTGTCCGTCGCCGCGGATCTCCAGACGCTGCACGTGGGCGACGAGTTGAGCGTAAAGCTCGTTCACGGTGATGGGCTCCACACGTGTTGACACTGCCGTCACAACCGAGTCGAATTCAGAATCCAACCCGGTTAGTATATAGGAGACAAGCTCCTCATCCTCCAGTTTTCGCCCTGCTGAGGCCATCTCATCCGCCAAAGATTTCATTTTAGTGAAATAATCACTTACAGAGGCTGCGCCCTTGGACGCAGTGGCCAGCGCCATCCTGGTGCTGATGACTCGAGCCCTTGACTGTGACGCATGGAGCGCCTCGATGACAGCCCAAGCCGACGCCGCCATGGTCACCGTGGTGACCTGAGATCCGATCTCCCATGAGAGAGAAGTGAGGAGGTAGGAGAGGACCTGTTGGTCCTTGGCAACCCACTTCTCATACTCTGGGTTCACAACGGGTAGCTCGCCTTCAACTTTCTTCTCGCTCTTGGCTACAAGAAACTTCTTCGGTGGTTGACTTGCCGGATCGATGAAGTGCTCCGCCTGAGCACCCCTTAGGGCATTCAGGACCTGCGCCTGCCTCATGGCGTGGTTGCTCCTGGTTAGCTTCTCGGTGACTGGTAGGAGGCCGAGGGAGATGGCAGCGAGCGTCGCCGATGTGAACGCCATGGTCAAACTCCGTTAGGAAGATGGCTCTGGTACCATGTAAAACTAGGAGGAACCATGTTACCTTCTTGGTCTCCTGGGTTGCGTGTTATATATGGAGGAATAGCCCCTCCATGGTGGCAAGTACAACAATATATGGTTACAACAATAATCCCTACAATCTAGGCTAACCTGCCATCTAATAGGATCTCATCTAGAATACAATGAACCTGGTCATACGAAGGCTAACCTCAGCGCCAGTCCTATGATTTTGAGGGCCCTCTGGCAAACTCATCGCGACGGCCCCTCTAGACCATAAAATTTTAGAATATATAGGATAATTTTATTTATATAGGGAAAGCAAATCCAATAATATATTTTTAATTTAATATGTCTGATAATTATCGAGAGCGAGAAATAACATAGACTAAAAGAGCAATATATTTGTACTTCTAGAACTAATATGATTACCTTAAAGAAGAATAGAACTCCATCATATCCACTGCTTCTTATAAAAAGATACTTCTTCGGGCATTTCTTGATGCAAAATCATCAAGGACGGTATCGAGATCAATAGTGTCTAAGATATCCATCTCGATGGTGCACATAGCCAAGCCATTTAACCTTTCTTGTGACATAGTTGATCTCAAATAGTTCTTCAACAACTTCAATTTTGAGAAACTTCTTTTGGCCGAAGCTACAATCACAGGTACAGTTAAAAAGAATTCGATAGGCAACTGAAATATTTGGATAGCAATCTGCATCCATAACAAACTTCAGAATCTCTGGCGCCGACATCAAAGAATCTGGCAAAGTCACTTGCAACACCTTTAATTATGAAAAAAATCATTGATCTCAACATCGGATGAGTTATCATGAGAAATTTTTTCCACAAAAATCTTGCAGCGCAACCAAAGATCAGCTTCATCCAAGGATTTCAAATTTTCTTAGTTGAACAAGAATCCAAAAACATTATCAAATGTTGTCATCTGCTCAAATCTACTAGTCAATGAAGCAATTGCAGAATCAATCATAACTAGGAAGTACTCTCTTCTAAAGGAGTCCACAGCAGACTGTTGTATTTCCTCGTCTTGGTCATCTTGTTCATCAAAATATTTCTTTCTCTTTCGTTGACGTTTTATAGAAAATATTGGCTCTATATCCAATTCAGATGCAATGTTTTTTGCTGTATTCATACTAGAAGTGAAACCTTCATCTCTATACTTCTTAAAATATGATATGACACCTCCAATGTGTTTGAGAGTAGCATCTATACTCACAATTTTAGATTGCAACTTCTTGCTAACCTTATTTATAGAGAATAAAATATCGTGCCAGATAACCAACCCAACTATAAATTCAAAATTCTCAAGTGCACTCACCAAAGATTGACATTCACTAACTGCCATTGGGTCATCAGTTGAAGCCTTCTCTAGCGCTATTAAAGCTGATCTTATTTGAGGAGTTTGGAATCTGATAGCTTGAACACTTTTTATTCGGCTTTCCCAGCGAGTATTAGACCATGACTTAACTATCAATCCTGGGACATTGTCAACCAAAATCTTCCACCTTTTGGTAGATTTTGCAAACAGGGTATAAATACGTTGGATAATGCCAAAAAAAGAAACAGCTTGCCTGCAAGATTTCAAATATCACAAATAGTAAGATCCCAAATAATGGCATATTATATGAAAACAATATATAACATATAAAAGAAATAATAGTTTACCTGCAAGATTTTCCCATATCACAAAGAGTAAGATTCAGACTATGACATGCACACGGCATATATAGTGCTCTTGGATTAATTTCAAGCAAGCGCGTCTGAACACCTTGGTGTTTCCCCTTCATATTTGAACCATTATCGTACCCTTGATCCCTCACATCATCAATATTCAAACCAAGAGAGGCCAATGCACTCTTTAATTCATTAAAAAGACCAAATCCTGATGTGTCATCAACCTTCAAAAACTCTAGGAAGAACTCCTCTATCCTTGGAACATTTCTCGATATATTCACACACCTAATAATTAAAGTCATTTGTTCTTCATGACTCATATCTGGAGTACAATCTAAAATCACAGAAAAATACTTGGCATCCCTAATGATCTTTAATATAGTTTGTTTTACACAATCTACAAGAAGAGAAATCATCTCATTCTGAATTTTATGCCCAAGGTAATGATGATGAATCTCATTATTTTGAATCCGCCTAATATGGTCTTGCATCACAGGATCAAATTCACCCATCATTTCAACTGTGCCCAGAAAGTTACCATTGTTAGCTTGATAAAGTTTCTCATTTTGCCCTCGGAAAGCCAAATTATGTTTAGCAAGAAACTTGATAGCAGAAACGATTCTTACTAAAACCTGTCTCCAACGCTCTCTCTCCTTTGCAATTTCTCGTTGCAAATCATCATCAATTGTTTTATTTTTGCTCAACCTCAGCCCAAGTTCATTCCAAATATTCATGTTTCTTATATGCTCAACACTATTCTCATGTTCCTTGAGTCTTAAACTAAGATGTTTCCAGTCCCTCAATCCATCGTGTGCTACCAAACTTTTGTTCTGATCTGATTTGAACAATTTGCAGCAAAAACAAAAAACTTTGTCCACATGTTTAGAGTAAACCAACCATTTTCTATCAACCACCTCACCATTGCTTAACTTTCTGGAGTAGTAAAGCATATGAAAAATGTCTATTGTGAGCATCTACAGGGAACTCAAGATTCAATTCTCTCACCGGCCCTTTTTCAATCAAAATATCTCTACCCTTATTATCAAGATTCTCCCAAGTTCTGGGATCAAAGACATCATGAATAGAAGGTTGCACATCATCAATTGAATTTTCAGGTTGAGAGGAAGGCTGTAAATTTTCATTCTCTATAGCATCAACTTGTTCACTTAAATTATCATTAACTTGTTGTTGCTCTTCTTCTTGATTATCAGGTGCATCTATAGGGTTGTCATCATGCACAGCACTACTTGAAGCTGAAAAAAAACTTATCTAAAGCACCTTGTTGTGACTGAACAAACTGTTCTTTTCGTCTTTTCCGTTTTCTTTTCGCAGCCCCTGACAAATGTTTCTTAGGTAACATTCTAAAATTGTTACACCTGACCCAAATTATAAGAAAAACATGACTATATGAGTACAAAGTACTAGATAAAATTTAAACAAGGAAAAAACCCTAGGGCCTAGACAATTTAGACATGAATTGATTCAGAACCAAGATTCACAAATCACAAAAAGGACATAAGGCAATAACCAAGATAAATCTTCTGATGTCGTCGACTCGTCGTCCTCGTCGAGCCCTGCCTCAGGCCCTCGGCTGCCTTGTTGCGGCGCTGCGTCTCCTGTACGAAGTAGCGATCGGCCGATCGCTCACGCTGTGTGGGGCTGCGGTAGTGCGGCGTTGGTGGCGGCTCGGCTCAGTCCTGATTGCTGAAAAGAAAGACAAGACGGGCGACGGGCTGTGCCTGTGCGGCGCGGCGCTGCTGGCTGCCTGGCTTCTGCTGTTCTGCATTAATCCCGCGCTGATGGGCTGTGCGGGCGTGCGGCGCTGCTGGCCTGCTGGCTGCCTGGCTTCTGCAGTTCTGCATTAATCCCGCGGTCCCGCCTGGGCCCCCATCCCACCTGGGCCCCCGGCCATCGCACCTGCTGCCCCCCCCCCCCCCCCCCCCCCCCCCCCCCCGGTTAGGACCGGCACTGGCTAACCTATCATATCATCTAACACAAAGGAGCAGATGACCTTATTAGTTAGTGCCTGCAACATTGTAGTGTTATTATTTTGCTACTTTTTGGGACTAGTTTATTCTGCTACTTTTCTGGTGGGATTTCTTTTGCTGTTTGTGTTCAGGTTTTTGTCGAGCACTGTTCCCTATCACTGACAAAAACTGAACTGTAGGCGGTATTCTTTCCTGTCCAGCAAGATCATTGAATCATCATGATAATCTCAATATGACAGGGGAAGTGGTTACATTAGCATGTATTCTTGTTCAATCTGAACTGTGCTTATACATACAACGTGCTCTCATGGATGGCAAGAGGTGATCCAGATGGAGAACAAGCCGAGGAACCTCGAATGCAACTATGCAAGTATGTTTTTTCTTTGAGTCAATTTTGGATGTTATGTTGCTTCCTGGTATGCTGTTTCCCTCCGTTCCTCATTGCTGCTATTGTAGCTATTGTTTTTTTAGGCAAACTAGGGGGGGGGGGGGGGGGGGGGGGGGGGGGGGAGGGGGAGGGGAGGTGGAGGATCCCCACCTGGAATTAATATTAATTAAAGTTCAGACAACTGTTACAGAGACCGGAGATACAGAGGACGCAGGGGTACAAGAGCAGAGTGTTTACAACCATCTAGATACAAAAGCCAGCCATGAATACTATCAGAAGTGCAGGCGTTTTTCAGGACAAAGCGCTTTTTCCATACGGCAAGGTCTTCAGTCACCCGAGTGATAGTCTTCGTTACAGACGTCTAATCACCACGAAACACATCTCCATTTCGAGCATCCCAGAGACGCCACAAGAGTGTGAGCAATACCGAGGGCCAAAGCTTGATGTCTAGACTGCGAGGCGGACGGAGGGCCCAGACTTCCTCATCCGAGGTCATAGTTACCACGGACAGCCCCAGCATCGGCCAACAGAGAAGCAACAGAGGGGCATCCAAAAAAATAAGTAGGATTGGAACGAGTGCATTCGTTGTGATGATTTCGTTGTTTTCCTCACTGGTTCTCTCATGAACTCTAGGTAAGTACTCGCCCTTGATATGTGCTAGATTTAGGAGGAATTTTGTTTTTTGGATTCTTGTTGGAGGGTGGGTTTTGGTGTTAAACTTCTCCACATAGGCAGATTCTACTGTGTTTCTGTTTTTCTGTAAATATATCATACAGACCTAATTTCTGCCATTTTGTTTTGCGATTTTTGGATCAAATATGCAGGTGTTTTCTACCTATCTGAATATTATTCTGTTGTGTTGTAAATATATCATACAGAGTTTGAACTAAATTGATTTTGATTTTGTTGACGGCGTGGATTTTATGCCATTAGAAAGGTGAGTTTGGGTTCCGAAGGACGACCTGGCTAAAATTTTCTGCCTTGGCTTATAGTTATTATCATAATATCATGTAAAAGTGATTTTGAGCTTTCCTTTCCAGGATTTGATTCTTTACCTGTTTAGTACTTGTACAATCTAACCACGTCAGCTGCAGTGCTTCGATGGAGTGATTTGGCGTACTGATCCAGGAGGGTAAGATCCCAATCCGGTGAGGATAAGCTCAATTTAGGATATGTGGAGTTCAGTCCAAGTGTGGCTATTGAGGCAACAAGATCAATTTGGGGTGGAGTTCAAGACGACATGGGTGTATGGTCAATCAACTCTGTTTTGCTTTCCTGCTTGTACGCTTTTGCTGTATAGGTAAACCTCTCCCTCTCTCTTTCAGGTTAGTTTTTGGCTAACCTTGCTGTAAAGGTGTCTTGGTTATTTTTTTAATAAATTTTACTAGGGAACTGACTCCACAGTTTCTTTTCAAAAAATATGTTTGGTCCAGAGCATTTCTATTTGTTTTTTTCGAGATTTTGCTACAAGCACCCTGATGGTTATTGTGAGAAGTTGCTGAGTTTGGTCTCTGCGTTGCAAATTGCTGCTATATGCTGAGCTTGTGGGCAGTGAAGAGCAGCAGAGGTCGTCATAGCCTGGGCAATGACTAACCGTTCATGTTGTGCCCATATTTCCTCCGGTACTGGCGGGCCGGGAAACATGTATTTGGAAAGTTTACTCTCATTTCTTTGTTACTTAATATATGAATGCCTGAAATGAATCATTATGAAAAATATTTTGTGCCATGAATCACTGCGTGTGCTTCGTCAACTACATTATCAGCACTTGATTGTGAACCGTAACAGTTTTTTTAAGCCCGTCACAATTTTGGTGCATGCAAATTAATTCCAGTTTGTTTGCATCCTGATCTTGTCCCCTGCATTACAAATTTCATGGTTAATTTAACGAATCTAATTTAACGTTGTAGTTGTTGGTGTATTTTAAGTGTTTGGCAGTGCTGCGCGGAAGCTGAGGCCAGGAGCGGTGCCAAAGGGACCCTCCATACTTGATCAAATTTAGATAAGTTTTGTTTAGGGCAGAGCCAAAGTAACCTATAGAAGGGAGTATTGGTTAAACAAATTGTTTATTCTCTCTCGTTCACAAATATCAATAAGAGGAAGCAGTTTTCTATCAGGCTGAGCTTTGCCATGACGATCAACAAGTTACAGGCTCAAACCATCCCTAACGTGGGTGTGTATCTGCCCGCACCTCACGGTCAGTTACATGTTGCGATGTCTAGAGCCACATCAAGAACGAATATTAAGATCCTTACCTTGTCGCCTGATGCGGATGCACAGGAGGAGGAGGCCAAAAAGATAGAGAAGAAAAATGCTAAAAAGAATGTTGAGGAAAAAAAGAATGTGTCTAATAAAAAAGTTAAGGATAAGAAAACTCGAATAGTGGATGGGGAACTTTCACGAAGAATACTGTATTTAAGGAGATTCTAACGCCATAGCCGAGGTAACAGAACATCACTAACTTATACAATGCATTTTTTCATTCAATTTATATGTACAAATATTATTTCGCTAACGCTATATTTGTTGCTGTTCCTAGATATTTTTAAATGGTTTATCACTACACATAAATGTTGTATGCACACTACATGCCGACTGAAAAATCATTCGTTCATGTTAGATTTATATTTCAAGAACAATGTCATGTAACACGTTTATATTTACTCAAATATTATATTTAAGTTTGTATATACGACCACTTATGCATGGCGTTCATCCTGACGTCGCACTCTCCGTGACTGCGACGTCGCGCTCTCTGTGACCGTGTTAATTTCATAAACTTTATTTTTTTGATTAAATGTCACTTTAACGTTGATATTTAATTTTTACAGTATTGGTATCTTATCGTGCAATCCGTGTGTTTTTAGTATACAATGTTAGCTATCCCGTAGCAACACACAAGCATACTACCTAGTTAAAATAAATAAAAGCTGAAATTGGAAATCGGCGGCGGGCAGATATAGCAGAGAGTTGGGGTCTCTTTAGAAAGATTGCCGGCGAAGAGGCATGGGCGATCCTGGGCTGTTAGATCTCAACTGGATGGATCAGATTAGATGATAGAGAGGGAGAGAGAGAGGATGCGGTGGCCTGAACAGTAGCCGGCGCAGCGGCAGTCATGAACGGCGGCAAAAAGCTCGCCGGCTAACGTTGATACGGCGATTCCAAGCGCTATAGGCCAAAACAAAAATACTGGGGAGAGAGCGGACGCCCGCGATCTTACCTAGGGCTATTTCTGTTGGATACAATATGGGCTTGGCCCATATAATATTTAATAATCAAATAAAACTCTATGGTACGTAACATTAAGTGTTGTATGGTTTAATACTATACGGGATTTTGACTGAACGCGGACTCAACTTATATGGTTGGAAATTATTCATCTAAATTGAGAAGCTGAGAAAAAGATAAAGGCATGCCACACGCGCGCGCGCGCCGCCGCCGCCGCCGGCCGGGCCGTGGGCGTGGGCCGAGGCGGGCGGGAGTGGCCAGTCTTTTGTCACTTAAATCCACATTATTACGGGAGTTTCGCTCTTTGATGGTGTAGGCGAATAGATTGCGTCAGTTACCGTTACCATCCCTTTCGCTTCCCATCTCTTGGGATTCTCCGCTGCCTTCGTCTCCTTCCCCGGTCACAGCCATATATCCGGAGTTCTCAGTCAGTTCAGGCCCCGTCTTCCGCAACCGCTCCAAGAGAATCCACATCTCCGCAACCCTCTGTCTTCCCCATCCCGTACCTCTACGCGCACAGAGTAGTGGGAGAGCAGGTGCCTCCAGAACCCTCGTCCGCTAGAGAACCTTGCACGGGGTGCGCGGCGGTTAGGTTTTTGGGGAGCGATCCGTGACTGCTCGTCCAGATCCCGTCTCCTTCCCGGTGATTGCCCACGGAACCGCAAGTTGTCTTCTTCCTGGTGATCCATTCGTGGGACTACACTGCGAACATCGTCCTGCACCGACTGTGGTCCACGACTTCAAGCAACGCACTATGTCGACTAGTGCGAATGGAGCCTCCGATGCCCTCGGCATGGGACCCTCCGCTGGGTACACTCTAATCTCTGTGATTACTGTACTCGCTGCTACTGTATTCATCTGTATGTCATCACTGCATGCTGTAGTGTTCATTAGAGATATACACATGCACATATATGCCATCATGAACCTGCTGATGTTATTTTTCTGGATTAAACTGATAATGAAAATGCCAAAATTTCTAACAATTCAAAAACCTAATCTTAGGCAATTTTCTGTCAGTGGTTTTGCTGCTGCTTTGAAGCCAAATAATTTTGATGGCAAGAATTTCATGATATGGCGTGCCAAGATGGTATTGTGGTTGACTGTGATGAACTGCTATCACGCCGCACAGGGGAAGCCTGAACAGTTTACTCCTGAGGTGGAGCGAAAGTTCTTGGCTGCCGATAACCTGTTTCGAGGCGCCGTGATTAGTGCACTTTATCCCAAGTATGAGAAAAACTACATATCTTGCACATCAGGCAAAGAGTTATGGGATGCTCTTGAGGTAAAGTTTGGGGTTTCTGATGCTGGCAGTGAGCTGTACCTTATGGAGCAACTGTATGACTACAAAATGGTTGAAAACCGTTCTGTGGTCGAACATGCTCATGAGATACATGCGCTGGCAAAGGAACTAGAATATTTCCCATGTCTGTTGCCCAACAAGTTTGTGGCCGACGGTATAATCACTAAGTTGTCACCTTCTTGTAGGGATTTTGCTACTTCTCTAAAACACAAGAGACAAGAGTTTAGCGTGGCTGAGCTTATTGGATCTCTTGATGTTGAGGAGAGGGCGAGAGCAAAAGACAACCGTGGAAAAGGAGTTGAGTCTTCCGCTGCCAATATGGTGCAGAAGAAAAACTCATTTGCATCTCGTAATAAAAAGAAGAAGAACATGCAAGAGAACAACAAAGCAAAGCCTAAGCAAACTGCACAGTATAAGAAGAAAAACAACAAGAAAGGTGGATGATGCTTTGTTTGCAGGAGTGATGAGCATTGGGCAAGTGCATGCCTAGACCGCAAATATAAGCAAGAATAGAAATCAGCAAACATGGTAATTAGCGAGACTGGAGGAGGAACATCTGGGTATGGTAATTCTTTACCTTTTGTTCTTTTAGTTTGTCTTTCACCTGAGTGGTGGATGGACAGTGGTGCTAATATTCATGTGTGTGCTGATGTTTCTTTGTTTATTTCATATCAGGCCGGCAGGAGTGGAGCCTTGCTGATGGGAAATGGTTCGCATGCGCGTGTTCTTGGTGCTGGTACGGTCGTTCTGAAGTTTATTTTAGGAAAGACGGTGCTATTAAAGAACGTGCAGCATGTCCTCTCCATCAAGAAGAATCTTGTTAGCGCTTCTTAGATGTGTCGCGATGGCTTTAAAATTGTGCTTAAGTCCAATAAATGTGTTGTGTCGAGACGTGGAACATTTGTCGAAAAATGTTATGATTGCGGAGGCTTGTTCCGCTTATCTTTGCTTGATGATGTTGTAATAAAGTGGTGAACAATGTTAATGTTTTGGATGAGTCGAATATATGGCATTCACGACTTTGTCACATTAATTTTGGTTGTCTCACGCGGCTTGCAAATCTGAATCTAATCCCAAAATTTAACTTAGTCAAAGATTATAAGTGCCAGGTGTGTGTGCAATCAAAGCAACCGCGCAAGCCTCACAAGGCTGCTAAGGCGAGGAACTTGGCACCATTAGAACTCGTTTATTCTGATTTATGCGAAATGAATGGCGAATTGACTAAAGGCGGTAGACGATACTTCATGACATTTATAGATGATTGCACTAGATTTTGCTATGTGTATTTATTAAAAACAAAAGATGAAGCGTTGCATTATTTTAAAGTCTATAAAGCTGAGGTAGAAAATCAACTTGAGAAGAAAATCGAGCGTTTGCGGTCCGATCGCGGGGAAGAATATTTCTCAAATGAATTTTCTGAGTTTTGCGCGGTGCATGGAATTATTCATGAGAGGACGCCACCATACTCACCACAGTCCAATGGGATTGCAGAGAGAAAGAACCGCACTCTAACTGATTTGGTTAATGACATGTTGGAGACTGCGGGACTATCTAAGGAATGGTGGGGTGAGGCTATATTGACAGCATGTCATGTCCTAAATAGAGTGCCCACAAAGAACAAAGAAATTACACCATTCGAGGAATGGGAGAAGAAGAGATTAAATCTCTCTTACCTATAAACTTGGGGTTGTTTGACAAAGATGAATGTGCCAATAAATAAAAAGCGAAAGCTTGGACCAAAAACTGTTGATGGTGTTTTTCTTGGTTATGCAATTCACAGCGTGGGTTATAGATTTTTAATAATAAACTCTAGTGTTCCTGATATGGCTATTGATACAATCATGAAATCTAGAGACGCTACATTTTTTGAGAATGGGTTTCTCATGAAAAATGCACCTAGCACAACTGGTCATGAATTTATAATTCCCCATGAGCATGAAAATTTTACTCTGATAGAACAAATTGAGGAACCCTATGTGCAAAATCCTGAGGAGAATGACACTATAGTCACCAGAAAAAGTAAGAGACAGAGGACTGCAAAGTCTTTTGGTGATGACTTTATTGTGTACCTTGTGGATGACACACCAACGACCATTGAAGAGGCATATTCCTCTCCTGATGCTGACTTATGGAAGGAAGCAGTACGGAGTGAGATGGATTCTGTTATGTCTAATGGAACTTGGGAAATAGTTGATTGTCCCTATGGGTGCAAGCCTATAGGTTGCAAATGGGTGTTCAAGAAAAAGCTTAGGCCTGATGGCACTATTGAGAGGTACAAGGCAAGGCTTGTGGCCAAGGGTTATACTCAAAAGGAAGATAAGGATTTCTTTGATACTTATTCACCAGTTGCCTGATTGACCTCAATTTGAGTTTTGCTTTCCCTGGCAGCCTCTTATGGTCTTATCGTTCATCAAATGGACGTTAAGACAGCTTTCCTAAACGAAGAGTTGGAGGAGGAGATCTATATGAATCAGCCGGATGGGTTTGTAGCAAATGGTCAACAAGGCAAGGTGTGTAAATTATTAAAGTCATTATATGGCCTAAAACAAGCTCCTAATCAATGGCATAAGAAGTTCGACAAAACTTTAACATCTGCTGGCTTTTTTGTGAATGAAGCTAACAATTGTGTGTACTATCGGTATGGTGGGGGTGAAGGAGTCATTTTGTGCTTATATGTTGATGACATACTGATCTTTGGATCTAGCCTCAAAGTGATCGAGGAGGTGAAGGAATTTCTATCTAAAAATTTTGAGATGAAAGATTTGGGAGAGGCTGATGTTATTCTTAATATCAAGCTTCAAAGAGAAGGTGATGGTGGGGTAACTCTGTTACAAACCCACTATGTGGAAAAGGTGCTGCGTCGCTTTGGGTTCAGTGAGTGTGCACCTGCTCCTACACCTTATGACCCTAGTGTGCTATTGAGGAAAAATCGAAGAATAGTAAGGGATCAGTTGAGATATTCCCAGATCATTGGTTCGCTCATGTATCTTACTAGCGCAACAAGGCCTGACATTTCATTTGCTGTGTGCAAGCTGAGCCGGTTTGTGTCAAACCCGGGAGATAATCACTGGCGTGCTCTTGAGAGAGTGAGGCGCTACCTAAAAGGGACCATGAGCTATGGTATTTGTTATACCAGACATCCAAAAGTGCTGGAAGGCTACTGTGATGCCAACTAGATTTTTGATGCTGATGAGCCTTATGCCACAAGTGGATATGTGTTTTCGCTTGGAGGTGGCGCTGTTTCCTGGAAGTCTTGCAAGCAGACTATCCTAACGAAGTCTATAATGGAAGCAGAACTCACAACATTAGACACTGCTGGATCTGAGGCTGAGTGGCTTCATGATCTCCTTACGGATTTATCGGTTGTTGAAAAACTCATACCGACTATTTCTATGAACTGCGATAACCAGACTGTGATTACAAAGGTTAACAGTTCTAAGGATAACATGAAGTCCACAAGACATGTTAAGAGACGACTAAAATCTGTCAGAAAATTGAGAAACTCCGGAGTAATAGCGTTGGACTATGTTCACACGTCTAACAATCTGGCAGATCAGTTCACTAAGGGTCTATCATGCAACGTGATAGAAAGTGCATCGAGAGAGATGAGTTTGAGACCCACTTGAAATTTACTATAGTGGTAACCTGTTCTACGTGATCGAAGATCCCGTGAAGTAGGATGGTGAAACAAGCTACTAGTAAATTGTGAGGAAAGATCCTTAGTAAAACTCATTTCTGATGCATATCTTTCCTTTCTATAAGACAGGATGGCTTTTGCCTTAATGTGTTCCAAGTGGCTTGTCAAAGCAAAGATGTTGTCTTACAGAATATCTTTTGAGGAACACACCTATATGAGTCAGACTGCTGGTCATAGTCTATGAGATTTGGGTGATCTCTAAATATTCATGAAAGGCACTGAAGTATGACTTATATGCTTCAAATAGAGGGGATGCCTTTTGCTGCCCAGTATCAGCTAAGGACTTTAGTGACATTCACCTCGCACAAAACTGTCAATTCAAGGTTTAGTCTATTGTTTAGTTGTGACTGAGTGAAACTATTGTTCTAGATGGATGTTCAACTTAACAGTCTTCATCGAAACACTGGTATATAAAAGAAATGTGGTTCTAAGACTACTTTATTACAAACCCTAGAGTTTGGTGGGGATCGTTGGATATAATATGGGCTTGGCCCATATAATATTTAATAATCAAATAAAACTCTATGGTACGTAACATTAAGTGTTGTATGGTTTAATACCATACGGGATTTTGACTGATAGCCGACTCAGCTTATATGGTTGGAAATTATTCATCTAAATTGAGACGCTGAGAAAAGGATAAAGGCGTGCCACACGCGCGCGCCGCCGGTGGCAGCGGCTGGGCCAGGCCGTGGCCGTGGCCACGGGCGCGGGCGCGGGCCGTGCCGAGGCCGTGGCCGGCGAGCGAGCGGGCGGGCGTGGCCAATCTTTTGCCACTTAAATCCATATTATCACGGGAGTTTCGCTTTTTGATGGTGGAGGCGAATAGACTGCGTCAGTTTTCGTCTCTTGGGATTCTCCGCTGCCTTCGTCTCCTTCTCCGGTCACAGCCATATATCCGGAGTTCTCAGTCAGTTTAGGCCCCGTCTTCCGCAACCGCTCCGAGAGAATCCACATCTCCGTAGCCCTCTATCTTCTCCGTCCTGTACCTCTGCGCGCACGGAGTAGCGGGAGAGCAGGTGCCTCCGGAACCCTCGTCCGCCAGAGAACCTTGCACAGGGTGCGCGGCAATTAGGTTTTTAGGGAGCGATCCGCGACTGTTCGTCCAGATCCCGTCTCCTTTCCGGTGATTGCCCACGGAACCGCAAGCTGTCTTCTTCCTGGTGATCCGTTCGTGGGACTGCACTGCGAACATCGTCCTGCACCGACTGTGGTCCATGACTTCAAGCAACGCACTATGTCGACTAGTGCGAATGGAGCCTCCGATGCCCTCGGCATGGGACCCTTCGCTGGGTACACTCTAATCTCTGTGATTACTGTACTCGCTGCTACTGTATTCATCTGTATGTCATCCCTGCATATTGTAGTGTTCATTAGAAATATACACATGCACATATATACCGTCACGAAACTGCTGATGTTATTTTTCTGGATTAAACTGATAATAAAAATGCCTAAATTTCTAACAATTTCGTGATCGGAGGCGAGACAAGGACGACGGGTGGCTCGAGACGGCGGGCAGCGACGTTCTGCAAGGGTTCGTCAACGAAATGTGAGCCACAAAGGGAAAACGAGGGAGAAAGAAGGGCGCGGGAGACTTCGTCACCTCAGGACCGAGCTCGGCTGCAGGCTCGGAACGACGGAGAAGCTGTAGACGGCGGAAATGACCGTGGCGGCTCCGGCGGCGTCTCGGCGAGATCGAAAGCGACGGCCAAGGGAGCTATCTAGGGCTAGGCAGCCGTGCGGAGATGGGAAAAATGAGAACGGAGAGGGGGTACGAGGCTCTTATAGCGGTCTAGGCGTGCATAGCAATCCGAATCGAAGAAAATTGGGTCATCGGCGGGTGCCGATTTCCTGGGCTGAGTCTGGCTCGGTTTGGAGGAGAGGGATGACACTGTAGGTGGGACTGCGGTGTCAGCGAGCGCAGACGTGGGACCCGGGTCAGCGAGCCAACAAGGTAGAGGTGGGGCGCGTTCGTACAGCTGGGCCGGTGCGGCGATAGGAAGGAGCAGGCCGGCTCGCGCGCTGGGCCGCTGCGCCAAGAGGAAGGCCGAGGCCTTCGGCGGGATTAGGCTAGCAGGCCTAATTGGCCAGAGAGGGGAGGAGAGAGCACTTTCTTTTTATTTTCTAAACCACAAATTCATTTTAGAAACAGTTCTGAAGGAATTTGATTTTGGAGCAAAAACCAGTCATCACAGTAATTCAAAATGCATCAGCATGTATGCATCAACATGTATCTAGCCTTATAGTTGATTTTAATTTAGCAAAAAATATTATTTCCCTACATTCCAATGCTCACACAATTGCATAAATAAATCAAATTGAGCTATTTCGAAAAGAAGCAAAATTTCAGGGTGTTACACAAGTTAAAAGAAAAACCGTATCTCAACTCTATCTCTCACGTGGTCAGCACGTGCTGATGCAGAAAATGGGAAAGACGATTTGATTCTTGATCACCTTGAGCCACATGGTCACATTAGAAACTTGAAAATTTCTGGTTATTGTGGTGCAAGACTTCCTATTTGGATTGAAAACCTCCGTTTCAAGAACCTGGTGTCACTTGAGTTAGCAAGATGCATATATTGGGAACAGCTGCCTTCGCTAGGAGAATTAGAATGTCTTAAGAAACTTTGGTTGGAGTGCCTTCCTAGCCTACAACAGATTGGTTAACCATCTCAGCTCTCCAACATTGATGCATTGGTTCATACCTTCCTCCACATCTTGACACGTTGGTTGTAAGATGTTGCAAAGAACTGAAGCAGTTACCTATCCTACCACCAGCTTGGTTCATATGGAAATATGTAAGGTCGGGTTGACCGAATTCCCAAGGATAGGCAACCTACATGGTGAGAGTACCGAAACCAGGCCGTCTAAATTGCAGTTTATCAGTATTGAATGTTGGAGCCAGGCGATGCCCTGGACTGGATCACGAACGCTGGTGGCGGCGCGGTGACCGCGGTGAGAACGAACAGATGAAAACACACACACGCGAAAGAATGGATTTTGGTGCCGCCAATCGATGCAGCTTTTCTTGGTCTTTATTGATGCTTATATATTTACATCATGCCTACGATCTCGAGGTGATAACCGAGCCCCGCGCCATGCCGCACATTGTGCGCAACACCGTTGCTTAGCGGCGGTGCACCGCGTGCGCAATGTTCACCATGGCGCCAACAGACCGACCCACACGGGCCACGTCGTGACCAAGCACGCCTTCAGTCACGCGCCTCCCCTAGCCTGACTAATGCATGACTCAACACATTACATGATGTTGTGCAACAATTTGGCTAACAAATCACCCCCTAAACTTGTTGCAACTAGACGACGCCTAGAGCACCCCTCAGCTCCACGAACTTGACACGCCCCAGCGACTTGGTGAATATGTCGGCGAACTGCCCTGCAGTCCCAACATGATCAACGTCCACCTTGCCTTCTTCAATGCACTCACGGATGAAATGATACTTAGCATCGATGTGTTTACTGCGATCATGGTGCACTGGATTCCTGCTGAGTGCGATGGTGGACATGTTGTCCATGAGTAGCTTAACCGGCGCCTCCTTCATTCCCATTAGATCTACTATCAGTCGGCTCAACCAAACACCTTGACATGCTGCTGCTGCTGCTGCTACATACTCGGCTTCACACGAAGACAAAGCAACAATCTTCTGCTTTTGTGATGCCCATGTAACCAGTCTATTGCCAAGGAAATAAACAACACCTGTAGTGCTCTTCCTATCCTCCACATCTCCTGCAAAGTCACTATCACTGTACCCGAGGAAGCTAGGTTTCAGTTCAGTGCCCTTCTCATACTTGCAGCCATACCCAATTGTACCTTTCAAATATCTCAGGATATGCTTGATAGTAGCCCAATGTTCTCTTCCAGGAGCCTCCATATACCTACTGACAACACCAACCGAATAAGCAAGGTCTAGCCTAGTGTTGACAATATATCTGAAGCTTCCAATAATGCTTCTATATGCTGTTGGATCCACAACTTCATCCACTTTCTTCTGGCTAAGTTTGAGCCAAGCTTCCATTGGTGTTTCACAAGCGTTGCGGTTTGACATTCCTGCAGACTCCAGTATCTTCACTGCATATGAACTCTGACTCAGTGTTATTCATCCATCTCCCTGCTTCACTTCAATTCCCAAGTAATAGCTAAGAAGACCAAGATCACTCATGCTGAATTTCCTCTTCATTTCGGCGTTGAATTGTTTGATGTCACTGACACTAGGCCCTGAAATGATCAAGTCATCAACATATACTCTAACAACCAGAAAGGAATTCTTTCTGCTCCTCCTATATACAACATGTTCCAATTTGCTCTTCACAAAACCAAGAGCAATCATCTCTTTATCAAGCTTAGCATTCCATGCTCTGGGTGCCTGCCTAAGCCCATAGAGTTCCTGGCATCAACCGGCAGTGTCAGTTGAGCCAACACTGTCGGCTTGTGGCTCGAGCCGACAGTGATGCTCAAGCAAACACTGCAAGCTTGTGGCACGAGCCGACAGTGATGCTCAAGCCAACACTACCGGCTCGCGGCTCAAGCCGATAGTGATTCTCAAGCCAACACTGTTGGCTTGTGGCTAGAGCCGGCAATGATGCTCAAGCCAACACTACCGGCTTGAGCTTTGAACCGGCAGTGTTTCTCAAGACATTACTGCCGGCTTGACATGCAAACCGGTAGTGATCTCTTTTTCGCATTTTATTATTTTATATAATTTATTTTTTATTTTTTTGATGGAATCAGGTTTCGCTTTATATTCGCTAAACATTAAAAAATACAAATGTTATGGTTAAAGTTCAAATGTACTTATGAAGCTCTCGATCCCTTGAAATAAAAAGAAATTACAATAGTCTAGCGAGCCACTCTGGCCCGTACTGCGCCTTGTACTTCATGTACTGTGCAAATGAGAATGTTCCTTTTTTTCCAAGCACTCCGATACAATGAAGGCTGCTAGCTCCGATGACAGTGCTATGACCTCCATTTCTAATAGTTTATTGTATTTAAATTTATTGCGCTGTCATTAAAAAACTGGTTTCAAAAGGCAGAAATGTTAGAGAAATAAGTAGATCGTTTTGTTGAATTAACAGATATAAATGAAATGGGGATTATACACACCAAAGCATCTGCCGCCTCCGATTTTACGTCGAGGTAGCGAAGCATTGCCCACATTACGTAGAACCCGTATTCATTATTTCCCGTCGGCTGGTCTAGGGTCTCCAATTGTATTGGTGCAACCTAGAATGGGACCTTTGTCCCACCAACCATTCTTGCCTGGACACCGTGCCACATTATAAAGTGTGAAAAAGGGGCAATATTAGAATATGCTATGTGCGATTAGAAAATAATATATTATTAGGTTCGCTTACGCATTAAGCACTTCGTCTAGGGGATCGGGCAAGGAAAGTGGCTTTTTCTTCGAGTCCCACACCTTGATATGATTTCTTTTAATATCGACAACAATAAGGACAAACTGGTTGCTGCAATCACAAAACCCTAGTTAATGAATAATCGTAACTATAAAAAAAACAAGCATAAAAATAAGAGCAGAGAACACATATATATTCGTAGTTGTAGGCTAGAAGTATTTCGGTTTTATTACTCATCTTGAAATTTTTGAAAATAGCAGTCAGTGTCTCCGTCAGATCTTCCACTTTATTTCTATGCATGCCTCCGCATGTTCTCTCGTTGACTAGCTCGGGGTTCTGGAAAGACATATGAGCGTACTTTGTTTTGAAGCAATGTTTTGCTACACACCTGCATAATTTATGGGGAATGTGCAGTCGTTAACTATTTGTGTATCGAGAGAGTAGTTAATTAACCATCTGGCTGCTCGGTCGGCTCAACCTCCTATTGGAGACACCAACTAAGCTAATAGACTCTCAATTAATTAGCTTGTGTGGCTACCTAGTCACATCATACCTAAGTTACCTGGTCATCTTGGTCATCTTGATCCAGCTCAAGAAGAGTGGTAGAGGTCCATGGTACCTCATTCTCACCGTCCTGATTGTTACCGCCACCGTTTGTCGGATCATGCCGCTCTCCCGTCCCACTGATATTAGCCGCTTCTTGTTGCCTGTCAGTTCTTGGGCGACGGGTTAATGAGCGACGATGAGTCATGGCTATGACATGATCGTGGTTAGTTTTAGCTGCGTACAACTACTAGTAGCATTTGTGCATATATATATATTACCCAACTAATAGACATTTAATGCAAAGTCTAATAATAAGTCCACAAATAGTTCACGTACAACAAATACATTGTTTGATTGGCTCCATACAACAAAGTCCACCTACTATTCTAAGAAACAAAGCCTACATCAACTTCCAAATAAGAAAATCAGTGACCATAGCCATAAATAAAACCATGGCATCTTTCTAAGACCAAGGAGCAATTCTCCTAATCTTCATATCTCCGGCGAGTGGCTCCTCTTCAATATCCACTGCGGTGGATGGCCATGGTTTACACTCATTGGACCATAGTAGGCCCTCAAAGCTTCAGCTTCTATGTTGTATTTTTTGTAACAATTATCTGGGTATCGATTGACTTGAGCATAGCAATCTTCCCGGGTAAGGTAGATCCCAGGCATCCGATCAACATGCACTACATACTATGCTATGGTTACCTATACATGTAACCAAATTATGCTGATAGTGCTATGTCATTCAAACATGTTGTAGACTAAGTTTAGTGTATCGAGCAAAGTTGTAGACTATATTCAAATATTCAAACTTTAATTTGCAACACATTTAGCTAGGCTTCATCCCATGCATATTGGACATGAAAGTATTATGGTAATTGGCAGTACATATAAGACATAAGAAAACAAATATGAAGAGGCCATGTTCGACTGTCTTCCAGTGAATTAGCTTGTAAGTGACCTATGTTAAATATTTTTCTCTGGACTACTTTGTTCATTCCTTTTCTAGTATCTTTGCATTGAAAAGATCTATGTATAGGTGCTGCCATTCTATGTTAATTTGCTATTTATCAGGAACTTTAATTAATTTGTTCATTTGCTAGCTATTTTTGGAAGATTCTACAACCTAGCAAATTAGCAATTCATGAATACACACAGCAGAGCCTGTCCAAAAGGTAGACAATAACAGTACGCAGAGCACGGTGAAGTGGGTTAGCGTCGTTTACCTCATGGAGAAGAGCCCGTCCGAAGTGATGGTGACCTTGGTCTTCTCGCGTTGAGGAAGACAGGGCGCAGGCAGCGGCGGTGCTCCGGCGGCATCGAGGAAGACAAGGCTGCTGGCGTGCCAGGGACGGCATCGGGCATTGAAGAAGAGGATGGCGCGATGGCTATAGACTATGGCGCGGGTGGCGGTGCAGCTCTGTCGTCGTGGAGGAAGGTGATAACATCGGGCATTGAAGAAGAGGATGGCACAACGGCTATGAACGGCGATGCGGGTGGTGGTGGAGCTCCGTCGGTGTTGAGGAAGAGGATGGCACGGGCGTGGCTAGGATGGCAATGACGGTTAGCGGCAAACCATTGAACACCTAAGGGGCACAGTGAGGGAGGCGCTCACCGTGTAGCGTGGTGACGCCCGTGTCCGCGCGCTCCTTCAAATCCAAGCTATGGGAGGAGTGGGAGGGGGCATGGAGGACCAGGGGTGGGAGACGTCGGTGTGGAGGACCATGGGGTAGGGGATGCTGGGGTGGAGGACCGTGGGATGGGGGACGCTGGGGTGGAGGACATCATCACGGGTCTTCCTCGCTGGCACGGGCCGCACGGGGACGCGCGGACGTCGTCGTTGAAGATGAGGAGGGTGCTCGGGCTGCGGACGACGGCGCGTGGGGCGGCGGTGCTCCGTCGGCTTGGAGGAAATGGATGGCGCGTGCTTCAAATGACTTAGAAAAATTTCAGCCTACACCACCGGCTTATATACTCATGGCACATCACTGCTGGTTCTAGAGGCAAACCGACAGTGATGACATAGCATCACTACCGGTGCCAAATCCAACCCGACAGTGATGTGCACTACCACAGCCGGTTGGAGCACAATGTTAAAAACATAAAAATAACCTAAGCTAACGAATTCCCTATCCTAGCGCAACGGTTAAGGCCGCGCACTCACGACCCCGCGATCCACGTTCGAATTCTAGGCGGGCCAAACTTTTTATTTTTTCTTTTAATTTTGAATCACCTAACTACACTATGCATAAATAAATAAAAATAAAAAACTACTCCTAATGCGATTACATAACTAGCGCAACGGTCAAGGTTGTACTCTCTAGAGCCCGAGACCCAAATTTGAACTCTGGGAGGGGCAATTTTTTTTTAATTTTGTTTTATTGTTGAATATAAACTAACTATACTATAACTAAATAAAAAAAATAAAAAACTAAGCCTAACATAGTTACTGTCCTAGTGTAGTGGTTAAGGCACTACACTCTGGAGCTCGAAACCCTAGTTTGTACCCCGTGCGGTGCATAATTTTTTGAATTTTTAAAAAAAAATATATCTATCACTGTTAGTTTCCTTTTCAAAATGAAACCGACAGTGGTAGTTGTCATTACTGTCGGTTTCTGCCCATCATTGCCTATTTTTAAGCCGATAGTGATGATTATATATATATATATATTTTCTTTTTTAAACTAAATAAATTCACACATTTATATTCCTAGGTGCATGTCCAAATGGATTTAATTTTTTTACAAGCATGTACATCCAAATTATGGCCCCGCACAAGATCTTAGTTTTTTCTGATTATTTTCTTTATTATTATATTTTTCTTTGTGCTGATCGGGACAAAAGAGGTGCAATTACATGTTGGACACACTAGAATTTTGCATCCACCTCGACCAAAAATTAGTTCCTAGGGCACATAGGACCCTGTGGAAAAGTTTGGCACCATTCCAGATCATTTTTGGTAGACTCAGTTCAACCTCTAATTAATCGGTGACGTCGCGCGGAAATTCAATTAAACAACAGAAAATACCAAACCATCTCAGAAAAATCCTAAACTTGGTGGTTCCTTCACCCGTGGTGTAACACCCTAAAATTTCATTTGCAAATTAATAATTAAATTTGAGCCATTACTTGATTTTCTATGCATTTTAACCTTGGCCAAATAATAAATTTTGGTTAATTAAAATAAACTATAAGGTTTAAAAATATGTTTGTTGCATTTATGCCGAAGCATAGTGTTTTTGGTTGAGTGTAGGGCTAGGTGGTTTGAGGTTGAATTCAAATTTCATTTGAATTTGATCAATTTTCAAAGCTCTGAAAATAGGAAAGGATTTTCTTTTAAAATTTTTCTTCTTTCTCCTTTCCGGCCCAACTCTGGAACTGGCGCAGCCCTTTCCTCCTTCCCCTTTCCACGCTTGGCCTGCTGGCGGCCTTGCCCCGCCCTCCCCTTCCTTCCTTCCTTCGCTCAAGCGGCCCGTCGACGTGGCCTGCTCAGCAGACCGCTCAGCGCCGCCGCTCCGCGCCTTGGCTTTGCCCCGCACACACGCGCAAGACATCGGCACAGTTCAGCGTGCTCGGCCCAGCTTTGGTCTACTCTGCGCCCACGCCCGCACGCCCGCTCTCTTTCTCTGGCAACCGGGACCCATGCGTTAGCCGTTTCTTCCCCCTTTCCTTCCCCGCCTCGCTGGTGATGGAGCGCTTGCCATCGGAGGCAGCCGCACCCGCCGGGCCACCGGGCCAGGAAAGGAAGGCATCCAAATCCGCTCTCATCACGCTCCCTTCCTTCTACCGCGTGCCGCTCGCCTACAAAACCCCAAGCCAAGCCCCTCCCTCTCTTCCTTTTCCCCGTCCACGCTTAAGCTCGCATTGCCACCGAAACCCGCCTGCTCCAGTGCCCAATCAACGGCGCCGACGCACCTCGAAGCTCTGTCGTGATTCACCGCAACCGTAGGTGCCTTCATCTCTCTGTTTTGGTATTGAATCGCTCGGATTCACCCTCACCCGTGCCCTTTTTCTCTCTCCAGCCACCGTCATATGTCACCGAACCCCTTCGGAGCCCTCTTGGACACCGCGACCACCTCCATCGGACTTGTGGTGAGCTGCTCAATCTTCCTGTGCCCCTATTTACTGGAATGTCGCTCTGGAGCGCTATATCAGCGAGCTCCAGTCGCGCTGGCCATGGCACCGACATGGGGGCCATCACCTCGACGTGCTCCCCGTCCCTATTTTGGTACTTGACCAAGTTCACAAGAGCCTGTACTTCATTTCTGTGTGTTTGGTTTCGATCGAGGTGGCCCGGAACGCCATATCGGCGTTTGCCATGGTGCTTGGCTCACCGCCGGCCATGGTGGGCTCACCGGGGTCACTGCACATACGGCGGGGGGTTATCCCGTTCATTCCTCGCCGTCGGATTCGCTTGAATGGTCGGGATTAAAGCATACCCCTTCAGGGTCATATCGGTCCACCGTGGACCGTGGACTCGATCCACAACGTCCACGTCACCGGTTCACGCACGCACGTGGTGCACCGCACCACTCACGTGTAGCCGCATGGTGCCCAGTCAGCGGCCACGCTGGTCAACCCACAGACAGCCAGGCAATTTTGTAGTTTAGCCCTTTGGTTTTCAGTGAATCAACCCGCGGTCCAGTACAGTACAAAAGAATTACTTTTTAGTCCTATTTTTATTCATTTTAGTCCCTGTAGTTTTAGGAAATAGTGCGCGCCATCCATAATTTGTTTAAATTCAGATTTTAATTGTTTTAATTCAAAAATAAGTTCAGGTTATTTACAGAAATGCCATTAGAACCTTATTTCATGCATAACTTTTGCGTTTTAAGTCCGATTAGAGTGATCCTTTCGCTCATGTGTTCGTAGCAATACATAGATTAGTTTTATAAGCTTTTCAATCTATGTTTTTACTGTTTGATGTACTATTCCAATAGAAGTCTATTTGTATACATGTAATGATTGGATTGGATGCTTGGTTGGTGAATTGGAACACATTTAGAGGGTGATCAGTTTGAGGCTTCTGAGGACCAGTTGGGAGATCAACAGTACTAGGAAGACTTTGAGGAAGGCAAGTGTAGCAAAGGCCCCTTGTACCTATGAACTCTACAATTCATTTACATGCATGTGTTTAAATTTAAAGTACCCTTAAGGACTTTACCTAGATTACTACTTGTACCACATATCCTTGTTACCTATGATTTGGGATGCATTTTGGATAGATGCTGCAGCGCTCAACATAAATAATTGTTAAACGTGATTAAAGGTATTATGCAATGTGATAAAATGGAGCTTTTTAGCAACAATTAGGGGGCTAGAGTACGAGGATGAGTGCTCTAGTGCTTCTCCATAAGGACTTAATCCTAAAGCGTCCACCCAGGAGATTTCGTACAACCCCGAGTGCCATATGGCTCTGACTTTAACCTATTACCTAGATTGTACTAGCTTGTCTGTAGCTTTCCATAAGGGCAAGAGGGAGGCACTAGTTGGTATGTTTCTCTTCCTGCTAGGGTGTGTACCGTGCCACGACCACGCGTGCCCCTCCTAGAGGAGGGCCACATACGGCTAGACGGCTGAAACCTTAGCAGCTACAACTTGTTAGTGCGAATAGCAAAGGGTTACGTAGTGAAACCCTACCACACTTCCTAGGTAGAGGTGTTGTGGGATTTGCAAACCCTAGCATTGGGAATCACGGCTCGGTGGGTAAAGTTGTATAATTTCTGCAGAAATATTTAACCTGTTATAATAGCTGTGCTCACGGATACGAGTGATCTGGATCCTTCATTATTAGTGGTTACTATGGATGGTTGGGAATTGACATAATCTTGATTATTCATTATTATCACTTGGGATTGGGTTTATTCGCTAAAGTAGTGATTCAGGATGCTAAAACTTGAACAACTAAAATTGCGAACCGCAGTGAAACCGTGTCTAGCCTTTGAGCCTCATAGATCCCTTTGATATACTTGCTAAGCATGGTGAGCTGACACTTATTTTACATTCAATGAAAATCCCGGATGGGTAACAGATAACACTTATGAAGAGTTTCCAGAGGATGTCCAAGACTACTAGATTGATGTTCACCAGTTGGAGTCCCTGTGGCAGTTTGGGCTTAGATTTCCGCTTTGTGTAATAATGTTGCCAATGAGCAAGACTATGTGATAACAGTATGATGAGATATGCTATATAATAAAGTAGTTTACTTTGATATTATTACAATTTGATGGTATATGTGTGTTTGGACATCCTGGGCGCACATATATGATTACTTGATTTTGCTATGCAAAATTGGGTGCGACAAATTGGTATCAGAGCTATAACTGATTGTAGGACGCTCAACCTAGTTAGAAATCAATGTTTTTAGGATCACATTATTTTTATTTTGCTACCTTTAATTTACTATAAATTTTTTTGCTTATATTATGTCTTTTATCTGTTGCAAAAATTATCTTATTCTAATACTCAACCTTTTCAATCTTATAGATGGCCCACACCAAGTTGACACCCCGCAAGCATACCATTGTGATGCCAACAAGGAGGATGAGGTTCACGCTTGGCAAGCATGTTCCTGCACACCTGGTGGAGGCTCTGAGGAGCATGGAGGAGGAACCGCCTGTGAAGGTGCCCATGGAGGAACCTCTGGGGGACCAGAAGGAGGATGAACCCATGGATGAAGAGACTGAAGAGGGGCCCATGTATGAGGAGCCCATAGATATAGAAGAATCTAAGGAGGAGCCCATGGGGGAGCTGAACAGGGGGGGTCAGGATGGAGCTGGTGACCCTGATGATGGTGATGATTCTGACAATTCTGATTCTGATGATGAGGGTAATTATGGTGGTGATGGAGATGGTGGTGATGGTGGAGATGGTAGTGGAGATGATGGTGGTGATGGTGACGGAGACAGAGGAGACGGTGGAAATGATGGTGATGATTACCATGATGCACTGCTGGCTCAAGGGTGGACCATGGAGATCCACTATGATTTGCAAGGAGATGCCTACTACCACCCCAAGCTTCTCTCACTCGTACGTCGCTACCACACCAGGTGCACTGTGTAGTACAGGACAGAGCATTGGACCCACCCCGACTACACCGGCTTCTCAGAGACAAAGGTGTACATCCGTGAAGAGAGTCGGGTGCACTACATCCACCGTGCCATCACTGCACGGCTCACACGTGCAACCGCCATCCGGGATGCTGCTCGACAGGCATTGGTGGTCAATCGTGACCGCCACTTTGACGGCATCAAATGGGAGGAGGATCATTATCTTCCTTGCTATCGGAGCGGCCAGTCCACCTGCAACATCACCGCACCACTTGGGGAGGAGAACCATAGGCTTAGGCCTACCTTAATGAGCTTGGCCCAGACCAACACCGACTTGGATCAAGCCTTGGATGAGCTAGATTTCATGGGGAAGGCATACCTGCAGCTTGCCCAGGAGAATGCTACGTTGAAGCAGCATCAAGGAGGTCATGATGTGGAAGCACTAGGGATTCCTGCACAATCACCCCAAGGAACAAAGGAGGCTTTGGAGACCCCAACACCAGCACCAACATCAACCCATAGGAGGATTTTCCATAAATATGTAATAAACACGCATAGATGTGAGAGAGAGTGTTTAGTTTCTTTTATTTTTAATGGTTGAACAATTGTTACTTGAGTGGTTGGATGATTGTCATGATGAACAATGTTTGATTTGGATTTTTTCCATAATTGTGATGACTGGTGGGCATGTCCACAATCATTTAGTTTAAGATTAAGTCTTAAGGATGATATGAATAAATAGTTGGGTTTCTTTTTATCTTGCTGTCCATTCTGTATCATTCTGAACAGTCCACACTTATCAGTTCATATCTCATGTTCTAGATGTCCAATGGTCATGAACATTTTATGAGGATAAGTAGACTTCTACATCTTTCTTTTGGCTCTAGAATCACCTCAATACCTATTACTAGTTGTGAGATACAGCTGTTGTAAGTTGATGTTTCTGTGCTGTCAGAAATCTGGAACAGTACTACTTGTCGTCTGTTTTTTCCTGATTAAACGTCAGAATCTGAAAATGTGTTCCGAATGAAAGTTGTAGATAATTTCATAAGCTTTCCAGAAAGGTAAAATTCGCATTCATATGATAAACATAGAGTGAGATATGCTTGTTTTACTGCACTACTATTTCTCCAACTCGCCTTCTTGTATACCCTATATATATCTCTTGTCTTGATCTTGTGATACCTACTCTCATTAGGCCATTATCTCTTAAAGGTTATATATTTGGGATATGTGAGACTTATATGATGTATCTACAGATGGTGAACACAAGGAGAAACAACTAGGGAGGCGAGGACTTGCCACCGTCACCCCCTGTCACAATGGAGCAACTGATGATGATGCAAACTCAATTGCTTCAGCAGATGACTCAGAGCATGCAGAATATGGGGAATGAGAATGAGAATGCACCCCCTCAAGTTAGAGACAAGAGGGGGGAGTTTCTGAAGGGACATCCGCCTATTTTCAAGCATTCCACCGACGCACTCCAGCTGATGACTGACTGCGTGCAATTGAGAGGCAACTTGAGATTGCACAGTGTGATAACAAAGAGAAGGTTTTGTATGCTTCTGTACAGCTGCAAGGGGCTGCACTTGATTGGTGGGACTCTTTTCACTTTGGCCGTACTGAAGCTAATCCCATCACTTGGCTAGAGTTTCACAGTGCCTTCCGCTCTCATCATGTGCCTGCTGGATTGATGAAGCTGAAGAAGGAGTTCTTGGCTCTCAAGCAGGGGAGCATGTCTGTTGCAAAGTATTATGATAAGTTCATACAATTGTCATGGTACACATCTATGGAGGTGGAAGACGATGAGAAGAGGCAGGAGCTGTTCATGGAAGGTCTGAATGATGGTCTCCAGTACCAACTGCTGTCCCATACCTTTGCTAGTTTCCAGCAGCTAGTGGACAAGGCCTTGGTTATAGAGAACAAACGCCGTCAGATGGAGGACAAGAAGAGGAAGTTCTAGGGATAGCAATCTAGGAGCAACTCTCGCTTCTGTGCCAATTCTCAACAGTCTCAACCACAACAGCGCTATCAGGGTTAGTCTAGTCTGATCAACCGCAACCAGCAGCCACAACGTGCACAGCAGCAGCAACAATAGTATAAGGCACCAATCTAGCGCTAGTAGCAAACCAACAATGTTCCTGTGAAGAATAATGTCCCCAATGCTCCATAGAAGAATGGCGCACCAAAGGCACCAAATGCAGTCAATGATAATAGATGCTTCAACTGTGGAGAACCAGGACATTACTCCAACAGATACCTCAAGAAGACAGCTAACATGCAGTAGAACTATGTTCGAGGAAAAGTCAATCATGTGACTGTAGAGACAGCTCAGGAGGCACCTGATGTGGTGATCGATACGTTTTTGGTCCACTCAAAATCAGCTACAGTTCTTTTCGATTCTGGTGCTTCACATTCCTTCATAGCATATACTTTCATAAAGAAGCATGGTATTCCTATATGTGTTATGAAGAAACCCATGTTAGTAAACTCACCTAGAGGGGAAATGAAAGCAAATTGGATATGCTTAGCAGCTAGTCTCATCATAAGGGGGTAGAATTTCAAGCCAACCTTGTAGTCATAGACTCATCTAGAATTGATGTTATCTTGGGTATGGATTGGTTGAGATCTCAGAAGGCAGTTCTAAATTGTGGGAATAGTTCCGTGAATCTAACCACTCCATCTGGAGAGAAAGTTGAGTATGTGGCAACACAGTTAGCCTCGGAAATCTATCGGGTTATTCAATTGGAGGGCACAACCATATAGGATATACAGATAGTAAATTAGTATCCAGATGTCTTCCCTGAGGAGTTACCAGGTATGCCACCTGAACGAGATATTGAGTTTATAATTGAACTTTTATCTAGAACTGCACCCATAGCTAAAAGACCTTATAGAATGGGAGTGAATGAATTAGCAGAACTTAAGAAACAAATAAGGGAACTGCTAGATAAGGGTTATGTTTGACCTAGTTCTTCACCTTGGGGTGCACCAGTATTGTTTGTAGAGAAGAAAGATGGTACACAAAGAATGTGCATAGATTACAGATCACTTAATGAGGTCACAATTAAGAACAAGTATCCACTGCCTAGAATCGATGATCTGTTTGACTAGTTGAAAGGAGCTTGTGTATTTTCCAAGATCGACCTCTGATCTGGATACCATCAGTTGAGAATAAGATGTTTTGACATTTCCAAAACCGCTTTTGTGACCCAATATGGACTATATGAGTTCACAGTCATGTCCTTTGGTCTGACAAATGCACCTGCTTACTTCATGTATTTGATGAACAAAGTATTCATGGAATACCTTGACAAGTTTGTTGTTGTGTTCATTGATGATATATTAGTCTACTCTAAGAATGAAGAAGAACATGAGGGACATTTGAGGCTAGTATTGTAGAAGCTTGGAGAACATCAGCTCTATGCTAAGTTTAGCAAATGTGAGTTCTGGCTAAAAGAAGTATCTTTCCTTGGTCACATAATCTCTAATGGAGGAGTAGCAATAGATCCCAAGAAGGTTAGAGATGTGTTGAGTTGGAAGCCACCTCAGGATGTTAGTGAGATTCAGAGTTTCCTTGGAATGGCTGGGTACTATAGGAGATTCATTGTGGGATTCTCTAAGTTAGCAAAACCCATGACTGCTCTGTTAGAAAAGAATGCCAAATTCATATGGACTAAGCAATGTCAGGATAGTTTTGAGGAGTTGAAGAAGTGACTGACTTCTGCCCCAGTGCTTATGTTACTTGATCTTACCAAAAGCTTCTCTATCTATTATGATGCCTCACAGCAAGGTCTAGGTTGCGTTCTTATGTAAGAGGGTAGAGTTGTTGCCTACGCATCCAGACAACTGAGAAAACATGAGTTAAATTATCCGACTCATGATCTAGAGTTAGCAGTTGTGGTACATGGTCTCAAGATTTGGAGGCATTACCTAATTGGTCATAAGTGTGAGATTTATACAGATCATAAGAGTTTGAAATATATATTCACATAGTCAGATCTGAATTTGAGGCAGCGCAGATGGCTAGAGCTAATCAAGGATTATGATTTGGAGATACACTATCATCCAGGAAAAGCTAACGTTGTAGCAGATGCCTTGAGTAGGAGGAGTTATGTGAACATGGCCTATGCGACTCAATTACCTAAAGAGTTGTGTGAGGAGTTTGAATACCTAAATTTGGGTATTGTGGCTAACACTATGGAGTTAGAGGTGGAACCTACCTTAGAACGAGAGATTCATAAGGGACAGTTGAATGATGAGAAGATCAAAGATATTGCTGAACGTATAGTGATTGGTAAAGCCCCAGGTTTCCACATGGATGATCAAGGAACAATATGGTTTGGTAAAAGGATTTGTGTGCTAGAAGTGAAGTCTATTAGAGAGTCTATCTTGAGGGAAGCTCATGACTCGGCCTATTCTATACACCCGGGGAGTACTAAAATGTATCTCGATCTTAAAGAGAGATATTGGTGGTATGGACTAAAAAGAGATGTAGCTGAACATGTGGCCATATGTGATACGTGCCAAAGAGTAAAGGCAGAGCATCAGAGGCCAGCAGGTTTACTTCAACCTATGAAGATACTCGAGTGGAAATGGGAAGAAGTTGGAATGGATTTCATAGTGGGATTACCCCATACACAGAGGGGATATGACTCTATCTAGGTAATTGTAGACCATCTGACAAAAGTAGCACATTTCATTCCTGTCAAGACAACATATTCTAGTGTGAAGTTGGCAGAGCTATACATGGAAAGAATTGTATGTTTACATGGAGTACCGAAGAAGATTGTTTCAGATAGGGGTACACAGTTCACATCTCATTTTTGGTAGAAGTTGCATGAGTCCATGGACACAAAGTTGAACTTTGGCTTAGCTTATCACCCTCAGACAGATAGGCAGACCGAGAGAACAAATCATATTTTAGAGGATATGTTGAGAGCTTGTGCTTTACAGTACGAAACAAGTTGGGATAAGAGTTTGCCCTATGCTGAATTCTCCTATAATAATAGCTACCAGAAAAGTCTCAAGATGGCACCATTTGAAGCGTTGTATGGTAGAAAGTGCAGGACACCACTATTTTGGAATCAAATGGGGGAAAGTCAAGTCTTTGGACAAGAAGTTTGGCAACCGGCAGAGAAACAGGTACAAACAATAAGGCAAAACTTGAAGGTCGCACAGTCTCGATAGAAAAGCTATGCTGACACGAGAAGAAGGGATTTGGTGTTTGAGATTGGTGATTTTGTTTATCTCAAAGTTTCACCTATGAGAGTAATTAAGAGGTTTCATACTAAGAGAAAGTTGTCACCCAGGTATGTGGGACCCTTCAAGATCATCAACAGGAGAGGAGAAGTTGCTTACTAGCTAGAATTACCGGAACAACTCTCAGGTGTTCATGATGTCTTCCATGTATCGCAACTTAAGAAATGTTTGAGAGTACCTGAGTGAAAGCATCTAGGCCCCTAGTTGGGTTTCGGTGATTAATGACAATACGTGATTACTGTGACTAACGTGTGTTTTGTAGAGGAAATTAAGTTAGGTCATGGTAATGGAGATCGATTGGGCAATCATGGTTGTCATGCCCCTACGATGGAAATCATTTCAATTTTCAAAGGATGGACGACAAGGTTAAGGATGGACTAGTTCTAAGTGTCGATTGGAGTTGGAGAGACACTTAGAGTAGTTTAGGACTTTGTTTTTTGTTTGGCCGTACTATTAAGGGAGGTATGAATGGGTAGCTTGACCTAGGTGAGTCTAGTGAGTTAGGTGTGGTGCACACTTGCTAAATCTAGCACTAGGTAGCTCCTTAACAACCCTTAGATCCAATGGAGCAAACTTCATTCACATATGATCGAGAGTTGGAAGTGAATGGAGGGTCAAATACTGACCGGACGCTGGCTCAGGGTCTGGTCAGTTCATTTGACCAAGGTGAAAGCGTTTGGAAGTGACCAGACGCTGAGGGCTAGCATCCGGTCGACTCCAGTAAGGTCCCAGAGAGGGAGAATCCTGATCGGACACGTCTGGTTAATGCTGACCGGACGCTGATAAGGTTCCAGCTACTGACCGGACGCTGCTCAGTAAGTGACCGGACGCTAGGGGTCTAGCGTCCGGTCGACATCAGTAAGGTTCCAGTGAGGGGAAAACGTGACCGGACGACCGGACGCTGGCCAGCGTCCAGTCAACACTTAACCACTAGAGTTTGGGGGTGTACTGACCGGAGCGTCCGGTCAACATGACCGGAGCGTCCGGTCACCCTCTAGAGGCACATAACGGTTCATTTTTTAGCCGGTGTTATAAATACAACCTCCACTTGTGTGTGGGGGTACTTTTGCTCATTCCAACAGCTGAGAAAAATGTTTGAGAGTGCCAAGAAGAGCAAAGTCCTAGTGAGGTGATTGAGATTTGAGAATCCCAAAGAGAGCCCTCATTAGTTAGATCAAGAGTAGCAAAGTGTGCATCCACCCTTCTCATTAGGCTTGTCGTGGTCAAGTGAGAGTTCGTGCTTGTTACTCTTGGTGATCGCCATCACCTCGACGGCTTGGTGGTGATTGGGAGCTTGGTGATCATCCAGAGAGCTTGTGGATGACCCAACTCAAGTTATAAGCGGTTGTGGGTGATTCACCGCGATGGAGTGTCGAAGAATCAACCCGTAGAGAGCACTTGATGCTTGCACGGATCAAGGGGGAGCTAGACCCTTGCATGGGTGCTCCAACGAGGACTAGTGGGGAGTGGCGACTCTCCAATACCTCGGCAAAACATCGCCGCGTTCCTCCTTCTCTATTTACTTTGAGCATTTACTTTGAGCACTTACTTTGAGCAATTCAATTCTTGTCTTTACATCCATAGAATTGCCATGCTAGAGTAGGATTGGAACTTAGGTTGCAAGTCTTTTGTGCGGTAGAATAATTAGAAACACTTTCTAGGCACAAGGGGTTAATTGGGCTAACCATAGGATTTAATTATTGCAAAGAAATTTAGAATTAGCCCAATTCACCCCCCTCTTGGGCATCTTGATCCTTTCAATTGGTATCGGAGCCTCATGCTCACGTATTTAGGCTTAACTGCCTAGAGCAAGATGTCTCAGGGGATGGACCTCCTCCTATCTTTGAGGGAGATGATTTTCCTTATTAGAAAATTCACATGGAGGCGTATCTAGAAGCTCTAGATGTTGGTATACTTAGAGCCGCCTCACAAGGCTTCCCAAAACCTTAGGATGCTACTCACCTACAAGGCGATGAGGTGAATTACGAGAAGTGGAATGCAAAGGCTCGAAACACCATCTTTAGAGGCCTTTGCAAAGATGTGTTCAATCGGGTGAGGAACCACAATGACGCCCATGCACTATGGTCGGACGTTTGTGCACTCCATGAGGGAACTAAGAGTAAGCGTGAGGAACGCTATCATCTTGTTATGAAAAAGCTCAACTCTTTTGAAATGCTTCCAAAAGAATATGCTAATGAGATGTATTCATGTTTGAATGTTCTTGTAGAGGAAGTCAATGGGCTCGGACTTACTCAAATGCAACCTTTCGATGTTGTAAGAAAGATCTTGAGTGTCCTCCCCATTGACAAATATGGGCATATTGTGACCATGCTTCATCAAGGTGATCTTTCCACCGCTACACCGACACAAATCTTGGGAAAGATCAATGCTCATGAGATGTACATGCACATCACGCCACAAGATGGCTCATCCTCTATCAAGAAGAAAGATAAGGACTTAGCATTCAAAGCTAGCCAAGAGAAGGGCAAAGCAAGACTTTAGTATGAGAGCTCAAGTGATGATGAAGTTGATGATGAAAGTCTTGCTCTCATGGTGAAAAAGACCACCAAGATGCTAAAGAAGCTCAACAAAAGTGGCATCAAGTTTGATGGCAAGAAGAAGTTCTTCACTAGCTCTAGAAGAAAGCCAATCTCTGAGATGGATTGCTTCAATTGTGGAGAACTTGGTCATCTAGCACACCAATGCACTAAGCCCAAGAAAGACAAGTTCTAGAACAAGTACAAGGGCAAGAAAGATGACTCAAGTAATGAAGAAGAAGAAGAGAAGAAGAAGAACAAGCCATACAAGAAGAGAGATGGCAAGAAGAAGGACTTCCACAAGAAGAAGAAGAGTGGAAAGGCATACATTGTCGGTGATTGGCTCATGGACATTGATTCATCTAGTGCCTCATCCGATGATGATAGTGACAATGAGAAGGTGGCTGCCATTGTTATTGACTCTTCATCATCTTCACTGCCACCACCGCCATCATCCTCTACACACCTATGCCTTATGGCCAAGGGTGACCGCAAGGTATCTAATGATGATGATAGTAGTGATGATGAGCATGCTAGTGATGATGATAGCGATAGTGATGATGATGAATATGAATCACCTTCTTATGATGATCTTGCTAGGTTGCTAAAACAATACACTAAGATCATTATAAAAACCACTGTTCGCCTAAACGGTTGTTTAGCCCGTTTAAACACCATGTAAACGCTACACGGTGGTGCGCCGTTTCCGTTTAATCATCCGTTTACCCCGTTTAATTGGCCGTTTAGCCCGTTTAATATGACGTTTTGCCCGAATAATGGCTAAACGGTAGGTGACCGACTGTTTACCGTTTAGCGTTTAGGAAAACACTGATAAAAACTAGAGCTAAAAATGAAAAGCTAGAAGCTAAAAATGATTCTCTTTTAGCCAAATGTGATATAGCGGAAAAGGCTAGCGTTGAACTTAGAGAAGCAAATGATGCTATATCATCCAAACTCAAGGAGCTCAAATCTTCTAAGAAAGAGCTTAAAGAAAAACATGATAAACTTGAGATGACACATAATGAGCTCATCACTAGCCACAACAAGCTAAGAGAAGAATATACTACTCTTAAGGTTAATCATGATAATCTTGTTATTGCTCAAGAATTCTTATCCAATGAGCCACATGATGCTACTAACAATGTTGTTAAGATTGATATAGCTACATCATGTGATGACTTGATTATTGAGAGCACTAAGCAAAGTTCTAGTAGCAAGGGCAAGCAAGTGGTTGAGGCCGATGATTATGATGAGTTTGTCAAGCTCAAGAATGACAATGCAAAGCTCAAGAAAGATCTTGAAGAGATCAAAAGCCACAACACCATTGTGCTAAAAACTCTTGATCATGATGGTGAGTTGATGCTTGAAAATGAGAAGCTCAAAGAAGAAAACAAGAAGCTCAAGGAAGAGAAGAACAATGGTACTCTTAAGGAAGAAAACAAGAAGCTTAAGTTGGAGAAAGAGCATCTCAAAATTGGATTGAGCAAGTTCACAAGAGGCAAGTATCTTCAAAGTGAGCTACTAATGAACACCGTCATGAAGATGGATAGAAGTGGCATTGGGTACATGGCAAACAAAGAGAAGAAGGCTCAAGCTCAACAACAACAAAAGCCAAAGCCAAAGAAGTGTTTTGAGTGTGGACAATAAGGCCACTTTGCTCATGAGTGTCAAACTCCACCACCACAACCCTTGCCCAAGCATGCTAGACCTTTTGCCTTCAATGCTCACTACATGCTTAGAAAGGATTCTAGTGGAAAGATGAAAGTGATGTTCTTAGGACCTCCCAACAAGAATAGGCCTAAGAAAATTTGGGTTGCTAAGTCACTTGTTGAGAAGGTGAAGGGCCCTCAACAAGTTTGGGTTCCTAAAGCTTGATCTCTTGTGTGTAGGTGAACTACAAGACCGGTAGAAGTCATTGGGTTATTGATAGTGGTTGCACACAACATATGACCGGTGATCCTCGTATGTTCACCTCACTAGATGAAGAAGTAGATGGATAAGAAAGAATCACATTTGGAGATAACTCAAAGGGCAAGGTCAAAGGATTGGGCAAAGTGGCAATACCAAATGATCATTCCATCTCCAATATGCTATATGTTGCTTCATTGAGCTTCAACTTGCTATCCATTAGACAATTGTGTGATCTTGGCTTCCAATGCTTGTTTACCGAGAAGGAAGTTGTTGTATCTAAGAAGGATGATGATCAAGTGATATTCAAAGGATTTGGATACAACAACCTATATCTAGTGGACTTCACCTCTGAAGATGCAAAACTTGAAGACATGCCTATTCACCAAAACAACACTTGGGTCGCTATGGTATAGAAGACTTGCTCATGTTGGGATGAGCTCACTCAAGAAACTAATGAAGAATGATTTGGTGAGAGGATTGAAGGATGTAAAGTTTGAGAAGGACAAGCTTTGTAGTGCATGTCAAGCCGGCAAGCAAGTTGCAAATACCCATCCAACAAAAGCTTTTCATGTCAACCACAAGAGTGCTAGAACTCCTTCACATGGATTTATTTGGACCAACAACATACAAGAGTTTGGGAGGAAATCTTTATTGTCTTGTGATTGTTGATGACTATTCAAGATACACATGGGTATTCTTCCTTCATGACAAATCCGAAGTTGCATCTTGCTTCAAGAAGTTTGCCAAGAGAGCACAAAATGAATTTGAAGTGAAGCTCAAGAAGATAAGAAGTGACAATGGGAAGGAATTTGACAACACAAACATAGAAGCATATTATGATGAAGTTGGGATCAAGCATGAAGTCTCCGCAACATATACTCCTCAACAAAATGGTGTAGTTTAGAGAAAGAACCGGACATTGATCACTCTTGCAAGAACAATGCTAGATGAGTACAACACCCCCGAAGCTCTATGGGTGGAAGCAATCAACACCGTATGCTATGCATCCAATCGCCTATTCCTTCAAAAGTTCCTTGGCAAGACACCTTATGAGTTGCTCAATGGGAAGAAGCCGGACGTCTCCTTTAGGGTGTTTGGTTGCAAATGCTACATCTACAAGAAGCGGCAACACCTAGGGAAGTTTCAAAGACATTGTGATATTGGTTTTCTTGTTGGTTACTCATCAAAGTCCAAAGCATATAGAGTATTTAATCATGCCACCGGCTTGGTTGAAGAAACATTTGATGTGGAATTTGATGAATCTAATGGCTCCCAAGGAGCATATGAGAATCTTAATGATGTAGGTGATGAACCATTGAGGAAGGCTGTGAAGAACATTCTGGTTGGAGACATCAAGCCTAAAGATGATGTATAAGTGATTGATCCACCTTCTTCATCAAGTGTGCCACAAGATGGTGAAAAAGATGGGAGAGTAGAAAATGAAGATACTCATGTCTCCCATGAACAAATGGTGGTACAAGCACAAGATGTTGATGCTCCACAACCTCCCCCTCAAGTGATCAATAGAAGAAATACACCTCTACTTCAAGATCATCCACAAGATCTCATCATAGGAAGTCCATCAAAGGGTGTAATGACTCGATCACAAAAACTTGCTTCATTTATTGCTCATCACTCTTTTGTCTCTTGCTATGAGCCTACTAACGTAGAAGATCCGGATTGGATAAATGCCATGCATGAAGAGTTGAACAACTTCACCCGCAATGAAGTTTGGACTCTTGAAGAGCGACCACAAGGTGCAAGAGTCATTGGAACAAAGTGGGTGTTCCGCAACAAGCAAGATGATCAAGGAGTTGTTGTGAGGAACAAGGCAAGACTAGTAGCAAATGGGCTCTCTCAAGTTGAAGGTTTGGATTTTGGAGAGACATTTGCACCGGTTGCAAGACTAGAAGCCATTCGTATCCTCCTTGCATATGCATCTCATCATGATATGAAACTATATCAAATGGATGTGAAAAGTGCATTTTTAAATGGCTTTATTGATGAACTAGTCTATGTTAATCAACCTCCCGGGTTTGAAGACCCTAGATATCCTAATCATGTTTATAGGTTGTCCAAAGCATTATATGGGCTTAAGCAAGCCCCAAGAGCTTGGTATGAGCGCCTTCGGGACTACCTCATTGAGAAGGGCTTCACCATTGGGAAGGTCGACACCACACTATTCACCAAGAAGCTTGATGGGCATATCTTCATTTGTCAAGTGTATGTTGATGATATCATCTTTGGATCATCAAATGAAGATTCATGCAAAGAGTTTGGTGAATTGATGTCGAAGGAGTTCGAGATGTCAATGATTGGAGAGCTTACATTCTTTCTTGGTTTTCAAGTCATGCAAATGAGAGAAGGGATTTTCATCTCTCAAGAGAAATATACAAATGATCTTCTCAAGAGATTCAAGATGGATGAATGTAAGCCAATCAAGACACCAATGCCAACTAATGGACATCTCGACCTAGATGAGGGAGGTAACAAGGTTGATCAAACTCTCTACTGCTCTATGATTGGTAGCTTGTTATATTTAACCGCATCTAGGCCCGACATCAGGTTTACTGTGTGTATGTGTGCTAGATTTCAAGCTAATCCTAAGGAAACTCATTTAATTGCCGTAAAAAGAATCCTTAGGTATCTTAAGCACACACCAAGCATTGGCCTTTAGTATCCCAAAGGAGCTAGATTTGAATTAATTGGCTATTCCGATTCGGATTATGCCGGATGCAAAGTTGATAGAAAGAGCACATCTGGAGGGTGCCATTTGCTTGGTAGATCACTTGTGTCTTGGTCCTCCAAGAAACAAAATAGTGTGGCTTTGTCCACCGCTGAAGCGAAATACATTGCCGCGGGTGTTTGTTGTGCACAAATACTTTACATGAAACAAACTTTGGTAGACTATGGAGTAGTTCTAGAAAAGGTACCTCTTTTGTGCGATAATGAAAGTGCGGTAAAACTTGCAAGTAATCCGGTTCAACACTCTCGCACAAAGCACATAGATATCCACCATCACTTTCTTAGAGATCATGTTGCAAAGAATGATATATCACTAGAAGGTGTAAGGACTGAGGATCAATTGGCGGATATCTTCACTAAACCGCTAGATGAGGCAACATTTTGTAGATTGCGGAATGAGCTCAATGTGCTTGATTTTAGTAACTTCACTAAAAATGAGCTTGTGTTGTCCCTTGCATTGCATTGTAATATACAACATGTTTAATGTTTTGTAATGCATATAGGGCTTGTCTAACATGGTTAAGATAACCGCTGAAAAGCGTGTGAAGAAGCTTAACCTTGGATCAAACTTGACAAGCAACTAGATTTACTTACAAGTATTGCATTGCATATGCATGAATGTTGTTTTGTCGTTTGCCTTCAAATTGCCCTCTTATTGCCTATTTTCTTAAAAAGAATTATAGCCTAAGGCAAAATATTTTGAAAAACTTGAGGGTTTGAGAGAGGTCACTCACATCAGTCATAATTAGTGCTTATTTGGATCTTATTCAAGTTGGGACTTGATTGGGAATAGGCAGCATGAAGAACTTTGAAGATTTACTGGAAAAAGAGTGACCGGATGCTGCACTGGACTCTGAAGTCCAGCGTCCGGTCAGTTCATAGGAGGTGAACTTGCTGCGAAGGAGTGACCGGACTCTGCCTTTCAGCGTCCGGTTAGAAGGCTTTTCAGCGTCTGGTCGTGTGGAGAAGACAAAGGCTGTATTGACCGAACTCAGGCTGCGTCCGGTCGGTGTCCACCAGATGCGTCTATGGGGGATATACCCCCGGGTACCACAAGATGGTACATGGGCCGCACCATCCGAGGTGGCCCGGCCCGTAAGATCAAGGCGTGCACATCAAGATTACAAGTTGTACTAGATATTATAATAGTACCAAATTGGATACTTTACTTGTAACCTTGTCTCTTCGAAGTATATAAGGAGAGACAAGGGTCCCCAAGACGATAGGTTAATCGGTATACATCTCAATACAATACACCAAAGACACAGGACGTAGGGTATTACGTCGATCAGACGGCCCGAACCTGTCTAAATCGCTATCTCTGCGCCTTGTGTCACCATCTGGTTCCTGATCACACGCATCGTCTACCGATAATCTACCACCACGGGCATACCCCCAGATGGACTGCCGACCATATTTCGTCGACAGTGGCGCGCCAGGTAGGGGTCCCCTTTAGGGGTCGTGCGTGCTGATCCTTTGGCGAACCAGATAGGAAATTTCTCTTAACATCTGCTAAAAATCGGGTGAGCCGTTCTTAGCAACGTTGTTGATTAGATCAATTTGTTCTTCGAATATCTAATACAGATTAATTGTTTCTGCATGTGCCAACCCGTCTCTCTCATCTACGATCTGATTCGTCTTCATCGCTCGGCGGTGAGCGTTTTTTCATGTCACACGCGGCTGCACGAGGAGATGGAACTTGACACCACACGCACATGTCCATGGTGGACCGGTGGTTACTGCGTCGACGATCAGCAGCACGGCTTCAGATATCGTGGCCACTTCATGGTTGACAGCTAGATCGGCGCACCCATCTTTGGCCTCACGGTGTTCCTGCAGGCGGCGGTGACGAACTCCTATTCCTGTACGGTTCGATGTAAGCCAAGAGCAACAACCACACGTCAAGCAAGCACGACCACATCCATCAGTTGGCTGCTGCATGCACGCGTACATGCAAATGCATGCAAGTCAGATTTAATCAAAGATATTTGATCCAAGATATTTGATTGGTCGGTGCATATAAGCATGCATGCATGAAGATTTCAATCTGAACAGAAGAAGATTCAACGAGCCAATAAGCAAGGATGACGTACATCTTACATGCAAGATGATTAGCAAGGTACTACTAGTACGTGTTTGTATGAGACTCATCCGTACGGGACAAACTCCCTTGCCTGCTCGTTCGAGCCTTTTTTCGACCACGCCAAGACAACGAGCCGGAACCGAGCCACGTCGAGAGCCATCAAGCCGCTAAGCGAGCCACGCCGAGCCACAAGCGAGGCACGTCAAGCCATCTCTCGAACATCGCAACACGCCGACTACACCCACCGGTCGTCAATAAAGCTAAGTATTATTTTTAATTGAAAATTTCTTCGATCATCGTACACCTCCACCGACCACCCTAAGGGTGCGCTCTGCGTCGAATTTTCTCCATACATACAATCCAAAA
Organism: Miscanthus floridulus; assembly: GCF_019320115.1. Classification (NCBI taxonomy): domain Eukaryota; kingdom Viridiplantae; phylum Streptophyta; class Magnoliopsida; order Poales; family Poaceae; genus Miscanthus; species Miscanthus floridulus. Next base: position 31,567,538 of record NC_089593.1, on the reverse strand, counting down.
CATGTATAAGTTTTTACAACGGTTCGCCGATATGTTTTCCTTCCTGCTTGAGAGTCCCAGAGCCGGCACTGTCTCCGGCTCCACCCCACGCGTGCATGAGAGTCCGCCCTCTACGCTACGGGTAGTCGGCAATCGCTCCCTGGTAACACTGGCACTCTACGCGTGGCAGCATTCCATACCTCGCGCTACGAGATGTTGGTTAGCCCAGGGCTGGCGCATTCTCCAGGACAGGTTAATACATCGCGCTACGTGGCTACATAACAAAAAGGGCTAAAAACAACTAATGTTATTTTTCGAATATTACACCAAGTATAATTCATCGCCAACCGAACACCAAGTGTTTACTTCACCTCCTACAGAGAGATCAATATATTTTGTACATCATCATGTACTACCGCTCTCCGTGTTTATTTTTCAGGAACATAGTTCGGTCAACGAGCTCATGTTTCGGGGCTCGCCAAGACCACTATGGTGCTCGAGGACTCTGGCAGACCACCCTTGTGCTCGGGGACTCGCCAGACCACTTCGTGCTCTAGGACCCTCGGGGACTCGCCAGACCACTCCATGCTCTGGGACTTCTGGCCAGACCACTCCATGCTCGGGGACTGCCTCGATCACTCTCCAACCACGGCTCGGGGACTTCGTCGCTCGCTCCTCGACCTGTGCTCGGGGACTGCCTCGATCACTCTCTGACCATAGCTTTGGGACTTCGTCGCTCGTTTCTCGACCTACGCACGGGGACTGCCTCGACCACTCTCCGACCATGGCTCGGGGACTTTGCGTCTCGGCTACATGTGACTAGCAACTCGCATACAGTTGGGATATTTTTTCGCACTTAGACCTTGCTACAAGGCTCATACCTCGCCTTCCAGCAAGCTCGGGGACTACATCGGTATGATGCACCTGCCGGTGCATCTCGTATTGCCTGTACGACGATTGGATTCTCAATTTAACTGGGAATTCTTTTTAGACCCTGGCACCACGTGACTATGTCACCTACTACCAGGCTCGTGGACTAAGAGGGCACACTTCACCTTGCGGTGAATGTGCTCGATCTGATGATCAAAGACGCTACGCTTCAAGACGCACTTACATTTCTTTTCAGAAATACAAGTGGGTACACTTCCTAGGACAGAAATCTTTTTCTTTCTTCTTAAGAGCACCATACATTCTTCGGACAACCTACTTCTCCGGCGACAACGGTGGTCGGAGATGTCAAGAACTCAAGCCTCACTATTCGGAGAAGGTTAAAATGGCGTGTCACATCAGAATACATGGCGCTCGGGGACTAGCTGTGGGGGATATACCCCCGGGTACCACAAGATGGTACATGGGCCGCACCATCCGAGGTGGCCCGGCCCGTAAGATCAAGGCGTGCACATCAAGATTACAAGTTGTACTAGATATTGTAATAGTACCAAATTGGATACTTTACTTGTAACCTTGTCTCTTCGGAGTATATAAGGAGAGACAAGGGTCCCCTAGATGATAGGTTAATCGGTATACATCTCAATACAATACACCAAAGACACATGACGTAGGGTATTACGTCGATCAGACGGCCTGAACCTGTCTAAATCGCTGTCTCTGCACCTTGTGTCACCATCTGGTTCCTGATCACACGCATCGTCTACCGATAATCTACCACCACGGGCATACCCCCAGATGGACTGCCGACCAAATTTTGTCGACAGCGTCTGGTCGCGATTCTAGGAGATTTGGACCTCTCTGGAATCGACCGGACGCTGGGTGGCCGCGTCCGGTCGCTGCCACTGGAGCATTCGGTCAACAGGATTCGTGCGGCATACGAACTCTTTTCTTCTTTCCTTATCCAACATCATCGGGGGGCCTTATAACTGTCGCGCTGTCATGCCTAGCTCCACATCCACGCCTAACCCTAGTCGCCTACTTTGCCGTGCCACCTCGAGCCACTATCTTCAGCACCGAGCATCCACCGCGCCACTATGCCCTGCCCATGTCGTGCTGCTCCTGCATGCCGCCCGTACCCCTCCACCGCACCATGTCGCCCTGCTCGCCACAGCCATGCTACTCCACATGCCCCGCATGCCACCAAGCCTGAGCCGCCGTGCTGTGCTGCCCTAGCACCGCCGTGACCACGCACAGCCTCTCCAATGCCACCGAGCCTCTGCCCTAGCACCACCCTTGCCACAACAAAGCTCCAAGACCAACATTGCATCGCTCGGCCGTCGCACCTCGCCGGAACCCTAACCCTAGTCTCGTGTTTCGGTGGTTCCCCGCACGTTGTTTCTTTTCTTCTCGGATCACCGATTCGTCAGGTAGCAAGCCCACGTTTCAATTTCGTACCTAATTGCTTGCTTTCTTAGGGTTTCGTATCTCTAGATGAATAATTAAAATTCTTTGTATATCCTATCTATTTCATCGTGCAGCGAGTCGGTGCTGTTGAGGTCTTAGTGGTAGTTGTCAGTTAACTTGGGGCCAAGCTTGTGAGTACGGATCGAGGCCAAGCCTCGAAAGTGTCAGCGATAGTTGATTTTTGTCAGAGGCAGCAGTCCTTGTCAGATGGCTCGTGTCAAGAATGCTGGAGGTGGTCTAGGTGATGAGGATCTGAGGTGTCCGCCTCGCTTGCCTACAGATCCAAAAGTCAAGGTAATGAAGAAGGCTGCAACAAAGAAGCGCAAGTACCTAGATACAGAGACAGCTAGAGCAGCCGCAGTTACAGAGGCCACAGAGCGTGCCGAGAGAGGAGGTGCTCGCAGTGGAGTCTGGATTGCAGATCAGCTTTCACCAGAAGCAAGGGCTACACTTGAGCGAGTGGAGCACCTTCATGGTGGTCCAGCTGGGAATCTCATGATTAGAGGATGGCGTGTTGCCATTGATGAGGGTCAGCCTCAGGGGGAGTCACAGCAGCAGCCATAGGTAGCAGAGCAAACTTAGGAGGCACAACCAGCATAATATACTCAGGAGGGTGAGCAGGCTGAGTAGGCCGAGGAGATAGAGATGGCACCTCAGCCACAGTTACGCCGCTCAGGTCATACCCGTGCACCAGTCACGCCGAGGGCAGATATTTAGCGGAGGGGTTCTCGTCCATCGCCTAGACCACAGGGTCCGCCTCTAGTGACCCATCTTGACCTAAGGGCCACCACGGCCAAGCAGGTGTAGCAGCTGAGGTTCATGGACTTTGAGGTGTGGTTTCCACCCAGGAGGGATGAGAGAGCATCATAGGGCTTCTACACACCACTCTAAGAGGATTTCTATAATACATATCTTAACAGTGGAGCTGTTTTCAGATCTCAGAGAGTGTGCAACATAGAGTCTATTGTTGCAGAAGCCGAAGAGCACATTCACCCCTACCTTGCATATCTGTTGGGGCTGACAGACTTGATTGGATGGACTAGATTATATGTTCCATCTTGGGTTTGTCAGTTCTATGCTTCTCTCTAGATTGACCCACAGCATAACTATATTCACTTTGCATTCAGAGGCAGAGACTACCGGCTGACGAGCACTAGGGTCAGGGAGATACTCAGGCTTCAGGAGCAGCCTGCTAGATTACATGAGGTTTGCTATGGACAGACAGTGCCTCCCAGACGCCCTCATGGCGGTATGGTGCCCCCTACAGACTTGGTTCACCACTGCTTCACATAGCCCTTTGGCGAGGGGCCGCGTAGGAACCCCAGTGATCTTACTCCTACTACTCGCGTGCTTGAGATTGTCATGAGGAGGACATTGCTTCTAAGGATGGGGTATCGTGAGGGCGTGACTCGCATACAGTTATGGCTTATCAACTCTCTGATGCAGCAGACAATATTTGATATCTAGGATCTTCTTCTATCAGAGATGGAGGACACTATTGTAGAGGGCTTCAGAGGTCATAGGTAGCTGCCATATGCCCACTGGATCACTTTTCTTATTCACAGGACAGTTACTATGAGGCCACCAGAGATGCTTGCTGAGTATAGTGATGCTACGACAAAATTTCCTACATACAACATGACTCAGATGATCCATCACAGCACGCCACAGGCACCTAGCTAGACGTGCCGTTGTCCTGATGTGCCAGAGTCTGCAGCCCAGCAGGATGATATCATCAGGGGTATTGCAGCTACAGAGGAGGAGCAGCTTGCTCAGCAGGAGGGGATGGTCGTGAGCGACCCCAGTGACAATTCTAATGATGACTACCAGCCCATTCCTCATATGCCTCTACGATGACATGACCATGAGGCCGACAGCTCCAGTTCAGCGCCACCTGCCCCATAGACAGACCCCGCTCTCCTTGCTATACTTGAGCGGATGAGGCAGGACTAGGCACGCCTGGCTTAGGAGACCACTGCTACGTTTGCATAGTTTCAGACTTGGCAGGATGAGTTCTAGAGATAGTAGCAGGCCATCCAGCGGCAATAGCAGGCCATGCATCAGCAGCAGCTTCTCGGATTCATGCAGCATGTAGTGACATCGATTGGGGCCCCACCACCATAGCCTTCACCCCAACTTGGTCAGCCTACCACCACTTCAATGACTCCAGCATTATAGCCTAGTGGGCTTCAGAGCCAGGGACAACCACCAGCATAGTTTGCTTCACCCACAGAGCAGGTGTCCTAGTATTTTGCTTTGCCAGTGATAGCCCCACAGTTCACACCGCTTCAGATGGGCTTCATACCGGTTGAGACATCCTCGCTGCTAGTGCTAGAGACCACAATGTCCAGAAGCCTTGGTGCTTCATTCAGTGAGTTGACAGGGTAGCCCACTCCTCCATACTTACATGTCCTAGGTCCTTCTATAGTTACACCTATCACCGGGACTACAGAGACGCTCCCTTCCTCAGTGGCATCATCAGAGCCAACTGTTTCAGTTATACCAGCACAGCCTACAACAGCTCTAGTCCCTGATACGACCCAGACTGCTTCAGCATCGCTTCTAGCTATAGAGGGCCAGACAGCTTAGAGCTTAGGATCAGATGATGATGGCAACTAGTTCCAGCTCGCTCCTCGTACCTCAGCGCCCAACTCATCCGCTGCAGCCCCGCCGACCGACCCTTAGGTTTTGGTGTATGACACCAAAGGGGGAGAGGGTTCAAGTATGTTAGACTTAGGGGGAGCGACATATCTAGGGGGAGCTTAGTTATTATATTAGCTTATCTATTACATTTGGAGTTTTATGTGTGATACACTATTATGCCTTCGTCGTGTGTTTACTTTTATGCATCAAACTATATTTATGTGATAGTGATATCTATGTGATTGTGATATTTGACATGTGTGCTCTCTACTTTGAATTCTTTATATGTCATATCACTTGTGCTATGCTCAATTGCCTTTGCTTCCGTGTTTTACTCCGATGCAAATGAGCTTCATTACTTGTACTCATGCTTATTTCATATCTTTTGAGTACATCATGTTGGCTTGGGTTATATAAGCTTGCCTAACACTTTTGTTCTTATTGCCAAAAGCTTATATGAACCAAGCATGTTAAAAACCTCATCTCTTTCACATACTCGAGGTAGTATTGCCATCAATCACCAAAAAGGGGGAGATTGAAAGCATCTAGGCCCCTAGTTGGGTTTCGGTGATTAATGATAATACGTGATTACTGTGACTAATGTGTGTTTTACAGAGGCAATTAAGTTAGGTCATGGTAATGGAGATCGATTGGGCAATCATGGTTGTCATGCCCCCACGATGAAAATCGTTTTGGTTTTCAAAGGATGGATGACAAGGATAAGGATGGACTAGTTCTAAGTGTCAATTGGAGTTGCAGAGACACTTAGAGTAGTTTAGGACTTTGTTTTTCCTTTGGCCATACTATTAAGAGGGGTATGAATGGGTAGCTTGACCTAGGTGAGTCTAGTGAGTTAGGTGTGGTGCACACTTGCTAAATCTAGCACTAGGTAGCTCCTTAACAGCCCTTAGATCCAATGGAGCAAACTTCATTCACATATGATTGAGAGTTGGAAGTGAATGGAGGGTCAAATACTGACCAGACGCTCGCTCAGGGTCCAGTCAGTTCATTTGACCAAGGTCAAAGTGTCTGGAAGTGACCAGACGCTGAGAGGTCAAGTGACCAGACGCTGAGGGCCAGTGTCCGGTCGACTCCAGTAAGGTCCCAGAGAGGGAGAATCCTGATCGGACGTGTCCGGTCAATGCTGACCGGACACTGATCAGGTTCCGGCTACTGGCCGAACGCTGCTCAGCAAGTGACTAGACGCTGGGGGTCCAGCGTCCGGTCAACATCAGTAAGGTTCCAGTGAGGGGAAAATGTGACCGGACGCGTCCGGTCAACACTTAACCACTGGAGTTCAGGGTGTACTGACTGGAGCGTCCGGTCACCCCGCAGAGGCAGATAACGGTTCGTTTTTCAGCCAGTGTTATAAATACAACCTCCACTCATGTGTGGGGGTACTTTTGCTCATTCCAACAGCTGAGAAACACGTTTGAGAGTGCCAAGAAGTGCAAGGTCCTAGTGAGGTGATTGAGATTTGAGAATCCCAAAGAGAGCCCTCATTAGTGAGATCAAGAGTAGCAAAGTGTGCATCCACCCTTCTCATTCGGCTTATCATGGTCAAGTGAGAGTTCGTGCTTGTTACTCTTGGTGATCGTCATCACCTCGATGGCTTGGTGGTGATTGGGAGCTTGGTGATCATCCGGAGAGCTTGTGGATGACCCAACTCAAGTTGTGAGCGGTTGTGGGTGATTCACCGCGACGGAGTGTCAAAGAATCAACCTGTAGAGAGCACTTGATCCTTGCGCGGATCAAGGGGGAGCTACACCCTTGCATGAGTGCTCCAACGAGGACTAGTGGGGAGTGACGACTCTCTGATACCTCGGCAAAACATCGCCGCGTTCCTGCTTCTCTATTTACTTTGAGCATTTACTTTGAGCACTTTGAGCAATTCAATTCTTGTCTTTACATTCATAGAATTACCATGCTAGAGTAGGATTGGAACTTAGGTTGCAAGTCTTTTGTACGGTAGAATAATTAGAAACACTTTCTAGGCACAAAGGTGTTAATTGGGCTAACCATAGGATTTAATTATTGCAAAGAAATTTAGAATTAGCCCAATTCACCCCCTCTTGGGCATCTTGATCCTTTCACTGAGGAACAGTTACCTTTGGATGAACTAGATATCCAAGAGGATCTATCATACAAAAAATATCCAGTGAGAATCCTGGAAATAGCTGAGAGAATCACAAGGAGCAGGATTATAAGAATGTGCAAGGTTCAGTGAAATGGACACTCTGTGGATGAGGCAACCTGGGAAAGAGAGGATGATCTAAAATTTGACTATCCTAATCTTTTCAAATCATCCGAATCTCGAGGACGAGATTCATCTTAAGGGGGTAGGTTTGTAACACCCAAAAATTTCATTTGCAAATTAATAATTAAATTTGTGCCATTACTTGATTTTCTATGCATTTTAACCTAGGCCAAATAATAAATTTTGGTTAATTAAAATTAACTATAAGGTTTAAAAACATGTTTGTTGCATTCATGCCAAAGCATACTATTTTTGGTTGAGTGTAGGGCTAGGTGGTTTGAGGTTGAATTCAAATTTCATTTGAATTTGATCAATTTTCAAAGCTCTAGAAATAGGAAAGGATTTTCTTTTAAAAAATTTCTTCTTTCTCCTTTCCAACCCAACTCCGGAACCGGCCCAGCCCTTTCCTCCTTCCCTTCCCATGCTTGGCCTGTTGGCGGTCTAGCCCGTGCCTCCCCTTTCTTCCTTCGCACAAGCGGCCCGTCAACGCGGCCCGCTTGGCAGCCCGCTCAGCGCCGCCGCTCCGCGCCTTGGCTTCGCCCCACACGTGCGCGCAAGACAGCGGCCCAGTTCGGCATGCTCGGCCTAGCTTTGTCCTACTCCATGCCCACGCCCACGCGCCTGCTCTCTTTCTGTGGCAACCAGGACCCGCGCATCAGCCGTTTCTTCCCCCTTTCCTTCCTCGCCTCGCCGGTGATGGCGCGCTTGCCATCGGAGGCAGCTGCACCCGCCGGGCCACCGGGCCAGGTAAGGAAGGCATCAGAATCTGCCCTCATCATGCTCCCTTCCTTCTACCGTGTGCCACTCGCTTACAAAACCCCAAGCCGAGCCCCTCCCTCTCTTCCTTTTCCCCATCCATGCTTCAGCTCGCACTGCCGCCAAAGCCCGCCCGCTCCAGTGCCCAATCAACGACGCCGATGCACTATGGAGCTCCACCGTGACTCACCATGATCGTAGGTGCCTTCATCTCTCCATTTCGGTATTGAATCACTCAGATTCACCCTCACCCGTGCCCTTTTTCTCTCTCCAGCCACCGTCGTACGTCGCCGAACCCCTTCGGAGCCCTCTCGGACACCGCAACCACCTCCATTGGACTCGCGGTGAGCTGCTCAATCTTCCCGTGCCCCCATTTACTAGAATGTCACTCTAGAGCGCCGTATCGGCGAGCTCCAGTCGCACCGACCATGGCGCCGCCATGGGGGCCATCGCCTCGACGTGCTCCCCATCCCTGTTTTGGTACCTGACCGAGTTCAAAAGAGCCTGTCTTCATTTCCGTGTGTTCGGTTTCAATCAAGGTGGCCCGAAACACCGTATCGGCGTTCGCCGTGGTGCTCGGCTCACTGCCGGCCATGGCAGGCTCGCGCGGGGTCACTGCGTAGATAGTGGGGTGTTATCCTATTCATTCCTCGCCGTCGGATTCACTTGAACGATCGGGATTAAAACATACCCCTTCGGGGTCATATCGGTTCACCGTGGACCGTGGACACGATCCACAACGTCCATGTCACCGGTTCATGCACACACATGGTGCACCGCACCACTCACATGCGCAGCCGCATGCCGTCCATAATTCGTTTAAATTCAGATTTTAATTGTTTTAATTCAAAAATAAGTTTGGGTTATTTATAGAAATGCCATTGGAACCTTATTTCATGCATAACTTTTGCATTTTAAGTCCGATTAGAGTGATTCTTTGGCTCATGTGTTCGTAGCAGTACATAGATTAGTTTTATAAGCTTTTCAATCTATGTTTTTACTGTTTGGTGTACTATTCTAATAGAAGTCTATTTGTATGCATGTAATGATTGGATTGGATGCTTGATTGGTGAATTGGAACACGTTTAGAGGGTGATCAGTTTGAGGCTTCTGAGGACCAGTTGGGAGATCAATAGTACCAGGAAGACTTTGAGGAAGGTAAGTGTAGCAAAGGCCCCTTGTACCTATGAACTCTACAATTCATTTACATGCATGTGTTTAAATTTAAAGTACCCTTAAGGACTTTACCTAGATTACTACTTGTACCACATATCGTTGTTACCTATGGTTTGGGATGCATTTTGGATAGATGCTGCAGCGCTCAACATATATAATTGGTAAACATGATTAAAGGTATTATGCAATGTGATAAAATGGAGCTTTTTAGCAACAATTAAGGGGCTAGAGTATGAGGATGAGTGCTCTAGTGCCTCTCCATAAGGACTTAATCCTGAAGCGGCCACCCAGGAGGTTTCGTACAACCCCGAGTGTCATATGGCTCTAACTTTAACCTGTTACCTAGATTGTACTAGCTCGTCTGTAGCTTTCCATAAGGGCAAGAGGGGGCACTAGTTGGTATGTTTCTCTTCCTGCTAGGGTGTGTACCGTGCCGCGACCACACGTGCCACTCCTAGAGGAGGGCCACATACGGCTAGATGGCTGAAACCTTAGTAGCTACGACTTGTTAGTGCGACTAGCGAAGGGTTACATAGTGAAACCCTGCCACACTTCCTAGGTAGAGGTGTTGTGGGCTTTCAAACCCTGGCATTGGGAATCATGGCTCGGTGGGTAAAGTTGTACAATTTCTGTAGAAATATTTAACCTGTTATAACAGCTGTGCTCACGGATACGAGCGATCTGGATCCTTCATGATTAGTGGTTACTATGGATGGCTGGGAATTGACATAATCTTGATTATTCATTATTATCACTTGGGATTGGGTCTATTCACTAAAGTAGTGATTCAGGATGCTAAAACTTGAACAACTAAAATTGCAAACCGCAGTCAAACCGTGTCTAGCCTTTGAGCCTCATAGATCCCTTTGATATACTTGCTAAGCATGGTGAGCTTACACTTGTTTTATATTCAATGAAAATCCCGGATGGGTAACAGATAACACTTATAAAGAGTTTCTAGAGGATGTCTAGGACTACTAGATTGATGTTCACCAGTTGGAGTCCCTATGGCAGTTCAGGCTTAGATTTCCGCTTTGTGTAATAATGTTACCAATGAGCAAGACTATGTGATAACAGTATGATGAGATATGTGATGTAATAAAGTACTTTACTTTGATATTATTACCATTTGATGGTATATGTGTGTTTGGACATCCTGGGCGCACATATATGAGTCCTTGATTTTGCTATGCAAAATTTGGTGCGACACATGGCACATACAAGCCTGAGAAAAAGTTTGACACCAATAGAACACCGGAGTGCATATGAACCACAGAAACCTTAGGAACCTATGTGTTTAGTCATTGTAACATGAGACAACTTCTGTCGGTTTGTGAAGCAGGTTTGTACCGCCTATGTCCAAATGGCTTCAAATGTTTTTTCAAGCATGTACACCCAAATTATGGCCCCACACAAGATCTTGGGTTTTGTAGATCATTTTCTTTATTATTATATTTTTCTTTGTGCTAAACGGGACAAAAAAAGGCCCAATTACATGTTGGGCACACTAGAATTTTGCATCCACCTCGACCAAAAATTGGTCCCTAGGGCACATAAGACCCTGTGGAAAAGTTTGGCACCATTCCAGATCATTTTGGGGTAGGCTCAGTTCAACCTCTAATTAATCGCTGACGTCGCGCGGAAATTAAATTAAATCAAAGAAAGTACCAAACCATCTCAAAAAAATCCCAAATTTGGTATTTCATTCACCCGTGGCACGTGCACGCTTGAAAAAAATGTTTGAGACTAATACGACACTAGATTTTAGAGTTCTTGTTCAACAACACATGAATTACTTGATAAACACAAGCCGAATTAAACTTAAACATTGCAAATTAAACCTAAACAAACACTAATTCGGGGGTGGAAGCGTAGCTCCATATATTTGCATCAATTGATGTCATGGATTCTGTAACCACATCCATCGATGAAGGCCAATGCCCGTACGATTGCACTCTCTCATCCCTCAAAGACCGGTGACATGGTCGTCAATAGATGTAACCTACTGAATGACCATTGGCCCCTTTAGTAAATCTTATGCAGCACTAGCGTCCTACAGTAGTGTGCTGGCCGAGGTTCCCAGTATAGTACTCCTAGTCATACCCGAGTCTCTTCGTAGTTTGGTCTAGAATGGCCGACAAGCCCAATACAGCATAGGTAATGTCATGGAGCACCACCTGCAAGCGGGCAAAAAAATGAGAGATCGTTATTACAATAACAATACAATAAATAACCGTGACTAAGGTATCATTGACATTGACTTTACCACATCCATTTGGTTGTAGCTCGCCTAGTATTCGCTTACATGCAGAACGGGGACATCACCAGCACGCAAAGCTTCTATCTTGAAGTGTGAGAAATCAGGCACCTGATAGCAAATGTGCTGAAGTGCCACCAAACAGTTGCGCACGACAGAGAACTGGGCGCTTCTTCTGCTAGGCATCAGTGATCCCGTCCGTTGGATAAATTCTTGATACCCTGATGGTAGCCTCGAAGGGATGTAGAAGCTTAGTTCACACGTCCAAGTTTGACCATCATCATCAGATGACGTGTTCTCAACGATGTCCGACACCATGAGCAAGCTAAGTGCTGCTTGCAGCCACTCTATCGGGGCTATCGTCTACGACATATGCAATAATGATATTATTTGAACGAGTCCATATATCTTATGAAACAACACTTATTACGGAATTTAAACTACAATTATTAATTAATTAGCATCCAAAAATAAGATGTTGGAAAATATTTCATACGATAGCTGGAATAGGGTGGTTTGCAATGGCCACATCGGGATCGAATGGATCATCGCCAGGGTGGAAACCTGGTTCTTTTGGTGGGGGAGGTATGTTCATCCCACCTAATAAAATTCGAGAAATATGACTATAAATATATATTTCATTATATAAAATGTGCCAAGTAAAATATAGCAAACTAAATAAATATAGATCGATGCATACATATACATAGCTAGAATATGGAAGAGGAGAATATATATATATATATATATATATATATATATATATATATATATATATATATATATATATATATATCGATGCATACATATACATAGCTAGAATATGGAAGAGGAGAATATATATATATATATTGCATTATATAAAATATGCCAAGTAAAATGTTGCAAACTAAATAAATATAGATCGACGATGCGTATATACATAGCTACAATGTGAGAGGAAAATATATATACCTACAATGAAATATCTAGGAGCCATGACCACGTAGAGTGAAAAGAGTGAGAAGTGAGAGTACGTGAGACTGAGAAATGAGAGTGAAGTGAGGGTACGTGCGTGTGTATGTTCCTGGTTCCTTTTAATCGGGGGGCAGACACATCATTGCCGGTTTTAAAACAAAACCAACACTGAGGGTGTTCATCACCGCCGGTTTTGTAATGAAACCGATAGTGATGTAACCCTATCACTGTCGTTTTTGTATGAAAACTGATAGTGATGTGGCTCACAGCACGTATTTCTATGCATGCATGCATCCAGCAATAAATGCATTGCATGCATGCTGCAATAAAGGTCATTACTTATGAAAAAATAGTAATCCTGTGATCTTTATTTAATGCTCAAATAATGTCCAAAAATTTCGTATCAGTTGCATAATTTCATATATGGGTACAAAAACACCGTCGTCCACCCAAAAAAAGCTAGATAATTAATTATTAGGGCACCATATATATGTAAAATATCCATACATGCATTGACATTTGAAGAGACAAACATCGATATATATATATATTGGTTACGGAAATACAACATAAAATAACAGAAACCTTGAAATAAAATTACATATACGATAACAAAGACATGACACTAAAACTAAGTATACGATAACAAAAACCTATTTCCGTCTAGGTTAATGTTACAATCGAAGTGTACAAACACATTATAGGATAACCACATCAGAAGCATTCTTCTAGAACCCAGGTAGGATCAAATAGCCGCCAGAGAATGCCAAAGATGGATGATGAGCTACGCCTTCAGGAGACAAGTGGAGAGGTTGCCGGGCACTGTTGAACCCATGACTCTCCGGACTAACAATCCAGAGCACATAGGACGGTTGTCGAGCAACGATGAATCCATGTCACTCTGGTCAGACAGTCCAGAGCACACCGGATAGGATGACTCTATCAACCTCGTGGCGTCCCCAAGCTTCGGCATTGCTCTATCTTCAGAAACATTCTTCTAGTACCTTTTATGTGCACCATCCTTATGGATGACCACACTTATTGAAATTTATATGTGGAGGGCTTTCTCCCACAGAGAGACCATAGATGTGTATACTAGCTAGAGAGAACGAAGTGAGAAATAAGCATCAAGATGGTGGCAAGACTGGGCTGTTGAGAGGCTAGCTCCCGGCCGAGGGCCATTTTATAGGGGCTAACAGTCGTGGTATATTTTTTTTGAACTAAAGCTATCGGAACAGGTGGGAGCAGTGCTCCTGCTATGGTGGTCAGTGGGAGCACTGTAGGCCCGTGAGGAGCATCTTTAGATCAGTTTAGGAACCGACAGTGAAGGTGCTCATCTGTGCCGATTTTGGGAACCAACAATGATAGCTTGTATCACCATCGATTTTTAAACCAAAACCGACAGTGATGGACCCTGCCATGCTGCAATGCTGCGGTTGGGATGCCGGCTGTCGAAGCTTTTTTAAAAAAATAAAAAAATGTCCCATCACTAGGATTCGAACCCGGGTCTCGAGGTACATAGTTTAGTGGCTTAACCGCTACGCTTGGATAGGGAGTTCAGTTGGTTTTATTTTATTTTATCTTTTATCTTGTGCGCAATATTAATTAATAAAACAAAACATAAAAAAGTTTGGCCCGCCTGGGGCTCGAGCACGGGTCTCAGGGTCCAGACTACGCGGCCTTAACCGCTGTGGTAGTATAGAGAGTTCAGTTAGATTGTTTTTTTGTTTTATCCCACGCTAACGCACTATTAATTAATAAAACAAAACACAAAAAGTTTCTCCCGCCTAGGGCTCGAGTACGGGTCTCAGGGTTTAGAGTGCGCGGCCTTAACCGCTGCGGTAGTATAGGGAGTTCAGTTAGTTTGGTTTTATTTTTCATTTTATCTTGTCCTAACACACTATTATTTAATAAGACAGAAAAATGTACTCGAAATTAGTTTATATTCTATTTTCTTTTATTTAGACATACCATTAAAAGTTTTGTTCAATTTTCTTTTAATTAGACTGGGATTGGTTTTATTTTTCTTTTATTCATTTATTGTTTGTTAATACAGTTAGTATATATTCTCAAATAACACAAAAATTTGTGTCTTGATTATTTAATTCTATGATAATTAATTAGTGGTCTATAATTATCAAATAATAGTGTTTGTGAATATCATCTCAATATTTGATTACATAGTCAATAATTAAATTATAGAGATGCGCACAAAATATAAATTAGATATTCAGTGCGAACCACTGATACAATGTCTGAATAATGATTACATAGTTAATAATAATCTAACTATCGTCATCGTGTCCAACAATGAGGGCCTCATCGTGATCACGCTGGACGTAAGCAGGTTCGTCACCCTCTTCAAGGATAGGTAGGGGTACGTTCGCCCTGAATATAGTTATTTCCTGATAGCTCCTGTAGTCTTTTTTTGTCCGTCACTCCATCGACACCGACAATCTTCCTTTTTCCTTCTAGGACTACTTTTAGCTTTGCTTTTGTCTTGTTGTTGCATAACGTCTTTTGCAAGGACGAAGGGGTCGTCTCTATGTACGGTCTTGGTGAGATCAATGGTAGTGAACCCTTCTCTGTCGATGGTGATTTCCTCGAGTCGAACCCACTGGCAGTGAAAAAGAGCTGCCTTCAACCGACCGTAGTCTATCTCCCATATCTCCTCTATGAAACCATAGTACATCGCCTGCACGTTGTTGTTTTCATCATGAGCATCAAAACGAACACCACTGTTTTTGTATGTGCTCTTTCCATCTTGCTTTTTTGTGTAAAATGTAAATCCATTGATCTTATACCCTTGGTACTTAAGCAATGTACTCGAAGGTCTCTTGGTTAAGATATCCAGCTGATTACCCAATGTTGTTCCAATCAAGCAGCATCCCAACCAGCTGAGAAATTCCTCCTTATGTTTTTTTATCAAGCCTTGCCTGTGACCTGCTCGGATACAAAGTTTACAGCGATTGTCTATGCTCGTCAATGTATGGCATCACATCCTCTGCTTGCTAGAGAACAACAAACTATGCCTGTCTGAAAGAAACAGGGTCATCTACTGTGATAGATTTCTCACCGATCGTTCCTTTGCCACCTAGTCTTCCCTCGTGACGAGATTCTATAACTCCAACCCTATTGATGTCTAGATAATATGTGCAGAACTCAATGGCCTCCTCTATTGACCATCCTTCAACCATGCCCCCTTCTAGCCAGAATTTGTTCCTAACATACCTCCTAAAAACTTTCATCAACCTATCGAAAGGGAACATCTGATGCAGGTAGATTGGGCCAAGGGCTCTAATTTGGTCTACAAGATGAACGAGCAGATCCACTGAGATATCAAAGTAAGTTGGTGGGAAATGCATCTTAAGCCTAACGAGAGTTTGGGCTATGTGTCACTGCAGCTGGTCCAGCGTGGACACATCAATGATCTTTTTTGAGATCACGTTGAAAAATGAGCATAGCTTTATGATTGGGGCACCGACCTTTGGGGGGAGGATACCATGCAGGGCAACAGAGAGCAGTTGAGTCCTAATGACATGATAGTCATGGGCCTTCATACAACCATAGTTGAACTTGAGTTCTCTCATGTTCACTAGCCTCTTCGGGTTCGCATAGTAGCCCATCGGGACTTTGAGTTCATTGAAGAAGGAAATAAGTGCACACTTTTTTTCCTTCTTCAAGGTCCACGATGCAACTAGATGTTCGAACTGGCCTTCCTCTAGCACCACAGGATGCAACTCCTTCCTGATTCCCAAGTGTTGCATGTCTAGGCATGTGGCTAGTGAATCCTTTGATGTCCCCCTGGTATCCATCAAGGTGTTAAGCGTGCTGCCGCACACATTTTTAGTAATAGTAGCGTACACTTAGCACTAGACAGTAAGGTAGTTTCCAAAAAACCGATTTTTTCTTCTAGACGCTCCCATCAGGCGTTGCTACTGCATTGTGCCCCTTCCCAAGGATAACCTCTAGTTTGTTGATTTCTCAAAGTATCGCATGCCCGTCTCGATATTTTGGAGGTAAGCGTTTCTCAATAGTCCCATCAAAATCTTTTCTATTCCTGTGGTAAGGGTGATCCATAGGTAGGAACCTAAGGTGTCCCATATAAACTATCTTTGAGTTCTTTGGTAGATGTACCACATTAGTGTCATTCAAGCACTCGACACATCCAGTATAGCCTTTTGTCTTCTCTCCGGACAAGCAACCTCGATCTGGTAGGTCAGTGATTGTACCGATAAGTGCTGCCTTGATTGTGACATGTTCCTTTTTGTACTCATCCCAAACATCCTCCGCACCCTTTTAAAACTTCTCCACTAGTTCATCGATCACTGGTTCTAGAAACACATCGATGTCATTCCCAGATTGTCTTGGCCCTTGGATCAATAGTGGCATCTGGATGTATGACCGCTTCATACAGAGTCAAGGTGGAAGGTTGTATATATAGAGCGTCACTGGACAGGTGCTAAGATTGCTTCTAACCTGGTCGAAAGGATTCATCCCATCTGTGCTCAAACCAAGCCAAAGGTGCCTTACCTCTCCACTGATGTTCTTATAGAACACAGTATTGAATGTCCTCCAGTCCTTCCCATCAGCGGGGTGCCTCATCATTGTATCTTTCATATGCTCTTCGCCATGCCAGTGCAACAGCTTGGCTAACTTTGCACATGCAAACAGCCTATGCACTCGGGGAGCTATAGGGAAATACCAAACGAGCTTCACGTGACCTCCTCTGGTCTTGGTACCCTCATCTGATGGCCCTTTCTTGTAATGTGGAGCTTCACACTTGGGGCACATATCCAAGTCTTTGTATTCTTCTTCACGGTGCAATATGCAATCATTGGAACGCGTGTGGATTTTTTCAACCTCGAGGCCGATGGGGCAGATCATTTGCTTGGCTAGGAATGTCTTTTCTAGCAACTCGTTTTTTTTCTAGGAGCATTTTCCTTATTATACCTAACAACTGATCGAAGCCTTTATCGCTCAATCCATTTGTCGATTTGAACTCTAACAGCATGATGTTGGCTTCCAATTTGTTCATTGGACAATTCTTATACAATGGTGTTTTGCCATCTTGTCTCATTTTCTCTAACTTTCTCAGCTGTCTTTGACTAAGACATCCGGTCTCTACATTATGTAGCAGCTAAGAAATGCCATCGTTATCCTCGGTGTCGTCAGCTAGCATGTTCCTAAACACATCATTAACTGTGGCCATAGGTTCCGTGTTGATACCGGGTTCCTCATCAGCATCGTGGATGGCTACGTCAGGCATGGCCACATCATCATCGTTTTCCTGCAGAACATTCACACCAACCTCACCATGCATAGTTCATATTGTATAGTTTGGCATGAACCCCCTGATAATCAAGTGCATTCATATAGACTCAATTTGAGCCCATTTCCTTTGATTCATGCAATATTTGCATGGGCAGAAGATAGGGTTCCCATTCCCAGCATGGGCTTTGGCATCGGTGAGAAACTTGCCGACGCTAACCATGTACTGCTTGTCCGTTCGGGACCCATACA
Source organism: Miscanthus floridulus (assembly GCF_019320115.1). NCBI lineage: Eukaryota > Viridiplantae > Streptophyta > Magnoliopsida > Poales > Poaceae > Miscanthus > Miscanthus floridulus. The sequence goes on along the minus strand of NC_089593.1, from coordinate 31,549,635 downwards.
CCCACTCTTGATCCATCTCTGCACAACAAAACATTGAGATAGTAATTACAGAGAAATTAATAACAAGTGGAGCTTCATGAACAACAATTTATTCTACACTTATTTAATTTAGTCACCCCATTTTTGGAAAACATTATTGTACACTAATTATTGGAATATTGAAATTGGTAGCCTCAGCCATATAAATTGAAAATAGTAGCACCATTAAAAAACAATTATTTCACAATAATAAAAAATAACTATTCTACTCCATGCTACATAAAAATAGAGACACTAATTAAAAAACACTAAAATTGGAGATATGATCATGAACAACAATGTAGCTCCAAACAATGTGTTGGTAGGTGGCACATGGATTAAATTGCTCACCAAAATTATAAAAGAATCTACTCTACTCTTATCAAGAACTAATTATAGCATCACATACTAACAATGATCTTGACCACCATGTAATTAGCTAGGAATTTAAATGTGTTCAAAGACACCAACCTTTTGGATGATGGATTCACCACAATTTGCTTGCAAGCCTTGCACAAAGTCCAATTGGAAAAGTGCTCTCTAGAATGAAGAAAGAATTAGAATGAGAATCAAGCAATGTAGCCATCAAAACAATGCTAATTAAGCAACAAAATCAAAGTAGTGGATGCTTGTTACTAACCTTAAAGCAAGAAGATCAAGCCATTCTTCCAAATCCAAGAGCTAGCTTCATGGTCAAGAGCAGCCGCAACAATGGAAGGAGCGGCCCATACACGTGCCTCTGTGCTCGGGATGGATGAGAGGAGGAAGGAGAGGACGGCGCTAGCTTTTTGTACTGTGATGTTATCACCGTCAGTTCTTGTCTAGAACCAACAGTGATAGCCCAACATCACTGACGGTTCTTGACTAGAACCGGCAGTGATAAGTAGACATCAAGCCACTACCGGTGCAAGCCACAGACCCGCAGTGATGTGGACCTTCACTGTCGGTTTTGACCCAGCCCCAATCATTTTCTAATTTTAAGCTCAGAACCGGCAGTGAAGGTACATCACCACCGATTCAACCTAATCTGGCAGTTATGAGGCCGCAGTGATGTCCAGATATGTAGTAGTGGAATGAGACCCAGGATGCTCTAACCTGTGTATCAACCTACAATCCAACTATGTACAAATAACTTGACACGGGCAACTGGTCTATCGACCTATATTCTATTGTACTATGAAGTGATATAGATAAAGCCTCTAAAACACCACCATCGTCTTACAAAACAAGGTGACGAAACGGTACATCTAAGCATCTTATATGTCTCCAAAGTTTGCCTATTCTTCGCCAACCAGTCATTTAGTAACATGAGTCAAGGAAGCAGCTGGAAACATGGAACATGGCCATGTTCCTCGTTCTGAGAACGTCATTCTGGGAACGTGGACGTTCCCGATTCGGGAACATTTACGTTCCCACGTTATAAAATATCATCCAAAGTTCCTGTTCCTGTTCCACGTCCCCGTCCCCTCGTGGGAACATGGCTTCTAAGAACATGACCACATAGCAATAAAAGTGACCGAAACAACTGAATAGATGACCGTCATATGATTCTTCTTTCCACGAAGCATCATCAAACTAGAACCTCCCTTCTCCTAAAATACACGCTGGTCAGCTGCACAGCCAAAGATGAAGACAAGACCTCCATCATGTCTGTAAGCCGCCGCAGGTCAATAGCAGGGCTAAAATGAGACTACACCCGCTAAACTATACATTGTTGTGAACACATGGTGGAGATATGCCTATGTGCGTGTGATGAATGAATGGCACAGGAGTTGAGAGGTTCGAGGCTTACCAGTTTAGTCATATTTCAAATGTGCTTGATTATGCTAATGGCTAATGGGATGTGTCATGTTGAGTTATGCCGTGTGTGTTGTGCAGCATGTCTCTTAGCTTGTGATTGTGCAGGTGTTGGGTGTGCTAAAACGGTTGATGACAATGGAGAAGGTTAGATGCGGAGTCTAGGCGCGATGGACTGAGAGCAGTGAAGGGCAGATGAGAAGGCTTGGACCAAGGGACCAAAGGGTGGACGAGACGTGACATGCAGGTGGATGCGCCCGAGCGGCACGGCTTGCTTGTCTGGGATAACCCTGTAGAATGGTGCTTTGCTCTGGAGGAGGCTGCTCCGGGGTATCTTCATCTTGTCGAGGGTCTCAGCGTAGATGATGTTGAGGCTGCTGCTGTCATCCATGAGCACCCTAGATAGGCATGTGGTGCCCACAATCGGGCTGACCACGAGCAGGTAGCTCCCGGCCCCTAGGTGAGGGACGTGGTCGGGATGGTCATCCCGATCAAAGGTGATGGCCATTTCTGACCATTGAAGCCACGTCTGGGCGACAATGGTGTCAATGACATTCACCTCTTCCTCGTAGGCTTGGGAGCCTATGAGGATCATCAGGCACTGCTCGGCCTTGAGGAACTCGATTTCCTCCTCTTGTCCGTCATTGGTCTCCACGTCGACCTTGTGGGCATGCTTCTATCCTTGCCCTTTAGGTCAATGGTTCCTCGGATGTAGCTCCTTATCGTCCCGCAGTCTTTGAGGAGGGCCTGGCCTACCCGCCATGGAACTAGCAGGGCCCCTTGAGCACCTTCTCGAAGTGCTCGAGGCGTTGGTCCCTCTAGGCAGGGGTCGGGTGGCGCTGTCGGCTAGGCCACCATCTCCTCCTCACGATGCTTCTTGTCCATCTTATCGAGGTGACGACCAGCCACGTTGGCCTCATCGTTGCCGTTCCCACTGCTGTGGTGGGCGTTGGCCTTGCCTCTACCGCTGAAGTTGGCCAAGACGAATTCTTCTTATGTGGCGTACTTGGTGGCAACTTCCAGCAGCTCCCATGTTGTTCGCTGGGCCTCACACCCAAGCGCACGGATGAGCACCTCGCAGGTGGTGCCACAGGTGAAGGTATTGATGACGGCCGCGTTCATGACATTGGGGGGTTCGTTGTGCTTCTTGGAGAAGCGCTGAATGTACTCCTAGAGGGTCTTGCCCGACCTCCGCCTGCAATTGCGCAAATCCCAAGAGTTACGAGATTGAGTGTAGGTACCTTGGAAGTGCCTGATGAAGGTCGAATGGAGGTCGGCCCAGCTCCGGACTCGAGCGATGCCCTCGCTAAGCTTGACTGAAGCAGGAACAGGTACTGGACCACGAAGTCATCATCTGACCCCACAGCCCTCATCACGAACCGGTAGTCCTCGAGCCAGTGGTTGTGGTTGGTCTCCCCGTCATACTTGCCGATGTGGGTCGGCGGTCAGAAGCGCTTGGGGTAGGAAGCCGCCTGGGTTTTGGCCCCGAATGCCTGGGGCCGAATCGGTCTTGGCTCAGGCTCCCCTCCCATTGGCTGAGGCTTGGCGACTTGGAAATATAACCTTTTTGTTAAAAAGAAAATAAAGACAAGCTAAAATTATGAGGTTGTTGCTTCTTGATTGATTTCTTTCTATTCTTGCATGATTTTTAAATATATAGGCATCTCAGCCACTTATTTGTCCCTGCTTTCATGCATGAGTTCATGGTTGAGTATATCCATGCTCCTTGCTTTATATCCTCTAGCTAGAGGTTGTTTGTCATTAACCATATTTGTTTTTGTTATCTATTGACGGTTTCTTTGTTAAAGGAGTATCCAACAACTTTCTGGTACTTCTGGATATTACTTGTACTGCTGGATATTACTTTCTGGTACTTGTAGATATTACTTGTGCACTGACAACTCACATGATAAAGTGGGTGAGTGTATGTTACTACCTGGATTCGTGCTATGGACCGGAGAGGTGCATGTTTTTTTTGTGATCTCAGAGAGGTGCATGCTGAATACATGGTTTGAGGTGAAGCCGATTTTCGTGCAAGCTATAAACACTCCTTAAAGTATATTTTTCTTACTCAAAACTGCTAGAATGGATGTCTGTTTGTGGTGTAAAGGTGCACTTTTCCGTCATTGGAGCTGGCCATTAAAGAAAAACAATACTCAACGTTTGCTGGCTTCCTTAAAATAATGTTCATAAATCTGAAGTAAAAAAAACTTCACTTGGGCGCAACAAGGAAATATATAGAGAAATGATTTCAATCAAGAAAAGATATACATTATTTAACTTCCCTTACATATATAGAGATAAGCCTGGTACAAAACACTTGTCCCTACATCTCTATTCTTGCTTCCTTCCCATCACCACAATCCTTCTAGCTAGTTATGCCTCCTTGCTGGTACTTTCACCGGAGATGGTGTCATCAACAAGATATGATTCGGGATCAAATCCCTCAAGTTCTGGCTTATCACAAGGAACAGGAACAATACCAACAGTGGAGGTATTGTCTGGCAAAGGTGATCGGTCTTCATCCATCATGACGTCCTCCCAAAACTCCATCAGTAGGGAATCGTCAGCCATATCAGTTTCATCCCAATTGATATGTCCGTTATTCCTCCCATTCAGATTTGTAGTAGAAACGACTTCTGTGTCTAACCTTCCACGCATAACATTTAGATGATGGGCAACAATACTATTGCTTATTTCTGGTTGTCCTTGCAGTTCTCCATCGTTAACACTGATAGTAGCTTTGAGATCAATGCCATCGTTGGCATTGGCAATATGAGAAGCATGTGTGGTATTTCCAGTATGCGCAACCAACAGTTTTGTATGATTCAACTCAGTGATTCCAGTAGAAATAGGGCCATTACTATTAGCAACTAGTGGAATGGATGATAATTCCCATGCAACAGGAGGAACAAAAGGGTAATGGAATGTCACATCTCCATCTTGAGAGACAACATTATTTTTGCTAGCACTTTCAACATAATATGTATCCATCGAAGGAGTTGTGCTCATGTAGCCTTCATTTGGGATATTAGGCAAATGATGTATTGGTCCACCCAGAACAGGTGTCTGTGTGATTGTGGTTGCAATCAAGGGGCATGCTTCTTGTGGTTGGAACCGCAAGGATAGGGGCACATGGTAATCATTTGTTGGTGGCAAAGGAGGAGGAAGAGCAAAGGGGGGATACCTTGCAGACTGAGAAATAAATTGTGGCATTGGGTACTTATGAGGACGACGATGACCGGATGTCTGTGGTTGATCTGTCAACCTATTGTGATTACGCTTCTTAATAGACTTTGGATGATGGGCTGAGTTGTGTTCTCCCTGATGTTTGCATAGAACATCATTCAGAAAATCATATGACTCCATGGAGACAATAGCCTCAGCAATATCAGAGTCTAGTATGATATCCCGATGGTGGGAATTGGCACACATCCTAGAGCGAAGTGAAAGTTCCTGCACAAATATCTCACATGCCTTTGTGACGAAGGATGGCATGTCGAATGTCATCATCATTTTACCCTTCTCGGCACATAGGACCTTTTTTAGACAGGTCATGGGAATCGCACGCTTGCTGAAGTCTTCAATTGCCTCAATTTCATCTTGTTTCTTCCTCCAAAATTCATCTATCGTTTGTTGCTCAGATGATGGCATGGACATCCTTTGTGGTGTAGAAATGTTGTCATCAGGATGGTCCATTTCTTTCTTCTGTGGCCGTGATAGATGCACCTAGATATGAAACAATTATATAGTTATTTCTTACAATTGATGTTGTAATGCAGAAATTACTATTAATTTAACAAACAACTTCTATTATTCTGCTGTAAATGAAAAAATGAGATAAATTTGCAAAGACAACATGCTTTCGCAAAGTGAAGGATATAAGATACAAGATACAAGAAACAAGACTTTAAGAACAACAAGATAGATGTTGTACCTTACTAGATTAGAACTCTGAAAGCATTGAATGTGATACTTTGATAGCACTATTAGTTGTTTCTGAGGATGGTACCATATGTACAGTGTTTTTATAGGAAACCAAAGGATCACCTTTTTGTTGGAAAGAAAATAAAGACACGCTAAAATTATGAGGTTGTTGCTTCTTGATTGATTTCTTTCTATTCTTGTTATATTTTTAAATATATAAGCATCTTTGCCACTTATTTGTCCCTGCTTTCACGCATGAGTTCATGGTTGAGTATATCCATGCTCCTGGCTTTATATCCTCTAGCTAGAGGTTATTTGTCATTAACCATTTTTTTTTTGTTATCTATTGACGGTTGCTTTGTTAAGGGAGTATCCAACAACTTTCTGGTACTTGTAGATATTACTTTCTGGTACTTGTAGATATTACTTGTGCACTATGGATGACAACTCACATGATAAAGTGGGTGAGAGTATGTTACTACCTGGATTCGTGCTATGGACCGGGGAGGTGCATGTTGAATACATGGTTCGAGGTGAAGCCGATTTTCGTGCAAGCTATAAACACTCCTTAAATTATCTTTTTCTTGCTCGAAACTGCCACAATGGATGTCTGTTTGTGGTGTAAAGGTGCACTTTTCTGTCATTAGTCTTATCTTTTCTAGCCAATTGAGGTGTAAAGGTATGTTTTAAAAGGTTACCTTTTTTATTGGCACTACTACACTAATTTTCTTCCTATAGTTTAATGTGTACCAATGATAGAAAAGGTGCACTTTTATATCATTTATTTTATATCGTTTCCAATAATTTGAGATGTAAATCTATGTATTAAATGGTATACTGCTCGTGCTAACGCTACAACAACATTCGGGTGTACGCAAGTTAGAACTTAAATATATGCACTAAAACAAACAAATTATATTGCAGAAAAAGGTAATATAATTGTTTCAGTCAAAAAACATTATCCATGCCAAAGATAACAGCAAAACAATCTTGACAATATCAAAAACATGATCTGAGTCAGTTCCGGTGATCCAACAATTAATTGATATCATTATAAAAAATAATAATTTATTGATATACCATAAAAAAATCAATCCACCAACAAGTAAAGAGTCACGTCCAACAAAAATATGGTTTTATTGTTCAGAAATGCTATACAACACACATGTGTTTTAACACAAAAAACACATGGATTTTTTTATCTCTCTTCCTCTCTCTTTCTCACCAGCGCGCACATGGCGAGCGCACGCGGCAGCGGAGAACCAGCACCAGCTTGCGAACGAGCGAGCGCGGGCGAGCATGGCGCGGCTCCGGCGAGTGGACGCGGTGGGCGAGCATGGCGCGGCTCCGACAAGCGGACGTGGCGGGCGAGCGGACGGCTAGCAGCCTGGGAGGAGCGTCGAGCGGGGCAAAGGCAGAGGCGAGTAGCCTGGGCGCAGGCGGCGGCTACCTGCAGCGACCGCGACCTGAGGCGGTGGCGGCGGCGGAACTGTGATTTGTCCTTCCATAGAAAAAAAAAGTTCCTGTGATTTGTGGATCTGTGATCTTGTGATTATCAAAAGATAGAAGAATGCTGGAGGTAGAAGAAGCGTGGAGGCTGTTGGATCTTAATCTTATGGTGCAAAAAAATTCATGTGTTGAAATTGCATAAAACATATGGTTGTGTAGTAGACAGCTTGTTTCATCGTTTGTGCTGCATGTTAAGATTAAATGCAAGTAAATAAAATTCAACAAGTTAGGACACAACTGAACATTAAGCAATAATAATGATATGCATTAGCTATGTTTTTTCAAATATCATTCTGCAAGCGACCTGCACGGCGTCGTACCTGCCTGCGGCGGCCATCTTCACCTGTGTCACCATGTCCTGCCCTCCCGGAATCCAACCACGGTCACCGGCACCGGCTTTCCCGTCTCTGGCACGAAGCAGGTCATCATCCCCACCTTGGTTGCCATCATGCCCACCCTAGCCTCATACGACGCGTGCACCGCCACGGATGCTTGCCGCCGCCCACTGAACGCCGCACCGCTCCAGGGCATGGTTCCGCAGCGGTGCTATGGCTGCGGGAGGAGAGAGACCACCAAGGAAGGAGTGCACCGGCTCCTCGCTCTCGGTACGGCCCTGCTACCTAGTCCAGTGGCCGACAGCCCTGTTCGGCCCAGTGCTGGCTCCTTGCTGGGGCTAGGCGATGGGATCCATGGCCGGTGAGCCCACCTACAGCCGGCGAGCCAGCGCCAAGGGCTCCCGCAAGCAGCAGCCCCTCGTGGCCTCTACGCCATCGGCTAGTCGGCTGGCTACTTCGCACCATGGCCACGCGCAGCCTCCAGGCGCTTGTGGCCAGCGACCTAGCATTCGCGGCCTGCGGCCTCCGCTCCATGGCCAGCCCGGCCTCTCCTCACCGCCAGCCTGAGCTGGCGGCCCTGAGCACGCGGCCGACGATGATATCTGCTCGTAGTGGCCCTGCACCCGCGGCTACCGGGCCCTTGGCTAGCCTGCTTCCCGAATCTGTATGCGAATGAGAGAGAGGGAAGGAAAAGGATGGAGCGGAGAAAGGAAAAAGAAAGGATGTGCGGCGTGTGACTCAGACTCAGGAGGTGAAGCGACGTGCAAGGGGAAACTGAATTGTCGCGCCCCTGCATATGTGTGCGGTAGGGTTGCGGGAGGGGGAGATTGGCTCATGGAGGTCGAGATCGATTCAACGATGATCATTGGATATGGTTGAGTAAGGAGAGAGAATGGCTGAGAAAAGATCATGTGCTTACGTTTTTAGAATATTGTATTTCTGAGTGCATAAGTTTGGATGGACGTTGTGAAGGTTATCTCTAGGGAGCAGGTAATTTAGGGTGGGTTTAGGTAAATTTTAACTGGTGGTTTATTTATGGGTAGAGAAAAGTTTCTTCTTTTATTGAAACTACTACATTGGATGTATGCTTGTGATGTAAAGATATAAAAGGTAATCTTTTAAAACATACCTTTATACCCGAGGTGAACTGTAAAAGATCAAATCAACAATAAAATAGTGCACCTTTGTGTTTTGCGGTATTGTTTTCATCTATTCATAGATGATGCATGCATTTCTCCTACATCATCTCCTTTGTGTTGTATTCATGGTTATTGTAACAATGATGTGATTCCTTTACATGTGTATTTTGGCTATATATGCTATAGAGACTACACCATGCATGATACAAACAAAATCAACAACTTTCGTGATGACCACCTATGCTTTGTAAACTAAAGACAACTTATCATCTTGTATAACCCAAAAAGTAAAGTTCAAAGTGCATGACTTTTTTGTGAAAGCTGTGGTTATCAATATGTTTCTTACTTCATGAAGGAAAAGTTAAAGCTCATGCTTCCTTACAAAATTTACCACTAAATAGAATCTTGTTTCAAATCAAACAAAAATATTTCATGATGAAGATAGAGAACAAGAGATGAATTACCTATGAGGTATCACATGAAGAATCCATAGTCAATAGATACATAGTTATTGAAGAAGTAACTGAGTAGCTGCACCCTTTTCTATGAGTAAATCGGAATAAGTAATTGTAACATTTGGAATCATTTGCACCCTTTTCTACGAGTAAATTGGAATATAAATTGCACCGGAAAGGGCTGTTTTTCTACTACAAGGATAACATACATGAAGACACCACCACCACACATAATTACAAGTGTGTCACAAATGAAACCATAATGCAATCGTGTGAGGGTACGGCCCCGGATACACACGACAGACCACATAAGACGAAGCCTTACGGGGCACGGCCCTCCTCGGCGCATCCCGCAAGACAACAGGAAGATATCTTGAAGATACTACGGGATCTGTTAGGATACGTATGATCCCTTGATTCCTGTAATCTGTTATTCCTTTTCGGTTATCTTCTAGATTTAACCGACTTGTAACCCTGCCCCCAGACTATATAAGGCGAGCAGGGACCCCTCCAAACACACACAATATCATACGATAGCCAATACAATCCAACAGAACATAGGAGTAGGGTATTACGTCGTGCGGATGGCCCGAACCTGTCTAACTCGTGTGTCTCTGTTGCCTTCTTGTTCTCGATTACACACATATCTGCCGATCAATCTACCTTCATGGGATACCCCCTCGGAGGACTGTCGACAATATTCTATCGACAGTTGGCACGCCAGGTAGGGGTGTGCGTGCTGTTTCCATGTCGAACAAGATGGTACGTTTTGTAGGCTCTTCGTCCCTCCCATAGCCTGGCCAGATCTTCACGGTCGGATCGATCTCGTGGATCATCAACGCTGACAGAGTCAGAGAGCTCATCGAGCCAGTGCAGATCAATACTGCGCTAATCACCCCAACACCTGCGACTGCAGATCTGATCTCGGAACCACCTCCGAGGTTGCTTTCACCGACAAATCGCCGCCCGCTCCCCCGCTACCCAAGGAGGCAAATCAACAATGATGATCTGATCGCATCTATCGATCAGGTTGGCCAGAAGCTCGCCGATTGCCTCTCCATCATAGAATCGGCTCTTACCACTCTGGTCTAGCGCCGACCACCCTCCGATTCATATCTATCGGAGGTGGATCAGGAAACTCTAGGGGTTATGGCCCTACCCTTCAGGCTCACCAATGTCGCCGCCGCCTATCAAGATGCCCTAAGGGGCAAATTTGCCGACCAGGTTGGAGATATCGACCCTCTCGCCGACCGGCTCCTGCCGGCTATCAGCATGCTACACATCGGCCGATGCCCCAGAGCATCCCTCCAAACCATCCTGGAGGAGAATCCAGACTCCGAGTCCCAGGGCTCTATGGAGACTATCGCCGAAACCACTGCCGGACAACCTCCTTTCCCTCCCTTCCATGGAGGCGCAATCTTCAACGTCAGCGTCGACAGCCCCTCGAAGGAAGGGGAAACTGAGGAGGGTCGCACCGCCCGCGTCAACATGAACGACAACCATGTGCAGTGCTGAGCAAACAAAGCTACCCTTGTGCTAGCCAAGGATACTCGCAATGATCAGCTCAACTTGCAAGGAAGGCCATGCCAACTCCAACGCAACCTCGACAACGAATTTGTCCATGTTGAAGGCCACGATGTCTACAAGACCCGAAGCGCCAACTTGACTGTGGCCACGAATTAGCTCGCCTGGCTCCCACAGACACCGAAGGTCGCCGCCATGCTTAAAGCGGTGCACTGCCAGGTCAACGAGATCCGCCAGGATCAGAGACCTTCCTACTCGATGAGCTCAATTCGCAGATCAGCCGTGCCGAGATCTAATCGGTGCCCTAGCCAAAGTCGTTTTGTCGACCAGCACCATGATGATGGACAACCTCTCCAGGGAGGAGCCAAGGGCAACCGCGTCGACCACCCTCGCCAACACGACTAGGAAGTCGACCAGGACGTCTGAGCCACACCTCAACAATCTTCGAGATGCGCGACGACGTATCGACGAGCACCATTTTTCTCTCCATGAAGAAGAAGTATGCCACCGTCAAGAGTACAAGCAAGTGTTCGGTAAATCAGACTCAACCCTCCAGCCACTCAATGCTGGCAACGCCGCAGATCATGACGGCGACGATCCCAAAGGGCCCCGAGCACTCACAAGGGCACTTCGGACACTCCAGTGGCCCCGTGGTTTCAAAATCACTAGGGTCGAGCCCTACGAAGGACGGATGAACCCCACACAGTGGCTACAAGCTTATGCCACTGTTGTGTGCGCCGCCGAGGGAGGATACCAGCATCATGGCAAACTATCTTCCCATCGTGCTCATGCCAACTGCAATGAACTAGTTCACAAGCCTCGCCCCGGACTCCATCGGATCCTAGGAAGAGCTAAAGAAGGTCTTCACCAACAACTACATGGCCATGTGTACTCTACCGGGCACCAAGCACAATCTGAACCACATTTACTAGAAGCCATCCGAGCTCCTCCATAGCTACATTAGACGCTTTTCAAGAAGAGGAATTCTATTCCCAACATCACAGAAGCAGAGGTCATCACCGCCTTCGTCTGAGGACTCCATCACCGTAGCCTCTACTCTAAGTTCAATCGCAAGCCACCTAAGGGGATCGGTGAGATGATAACAACCACCGATCAATACGCCGACGCCGAAGAGGCCGAAGTGCGCTTCAACGAGGATGCGGGCATTCATCGCCCAACTCGCCGCAGTGATGAGCGACCCGACGACCGGCACCACAGCGACTGCCGCTATGATGACCACAGTCACCATCGGGACAGTGGCCGTGATTGGCCAAAAGGATCCAAATCTAGTCAATATCGCCGCCGCCGACTAGACCACATCATCGCCGCCATTGATGAACCTCGCGCCAAGCGCAACTATGATGAGTAGTACAAGAAGATCCTCAATGGCCCCTGCCCTCTCCACAAAAACAGCGAGCATGAGATGAAGGACTGTCTTGGCTTGGCTAAGGAGTTCTAGGCTAAATAGCCAGACGACGATAACAACGATGGAGCCGGAGACTGCTGACCACCTAGGGCAACAACAATGCCTTCTAGGATCACGACAAAGTGGTCACCACCATCTTCGAGGGCCTCACTGCTGCCAAGAGCAGAAGAGATCGGAAGCTCACTGCCCGCCGGGTGCTCGCCATCAATGCAGAAGACACCGTCACCAACCCTAGCTATCGCCCCTGGTCCAAGGTCCCCATCACCTTAGCAGGACCGACCAGTGGGCGAACATCCCTTACACAGGGCATTTCCCCTTGACCTTGATGCAACCGTCCAGAAAGGGACTTTTTAGAAAAGTGCTTGTCAACGATGGGAGCGCTTTGAACCTCCTCTTCGCCGGAGCCCTAAAGGAGCTGGGGCATGGGCTAGGAGATCTCACACCCTCCGACTTCTCCTTCTGGGGTGTGGTACCTGGCAGGGCATCCAAACCGCTTGGAGAGATCACCCTACCAGTATAGTTCGGCATGACTAGCAACTATCGTGTCGAGCACATCAACTTCTACGTTGCCGACTTCAACACCGCCTACCATGCCATACTTGGTCGGCCAGCTCTGGTCAAGTTTCTAGCCATACCGCACTATGCCTATCTGGTGCTGAAGATGCCTTCACCTACAGGAGTCCTGGCCCTGCAGGCCAACCTCTCCATCGCCTATGCCTACGAGACAGAAAGTCTCACCCGCGCTGAAGCCACCGACCTCTCCATCCAGATGGCTAGCGAGGTCACCGACACCAAGACGGCACCCACTGACGACCTAGAGATCCCAGCGCTGGAGCCTCCATGTGCCTCCGCCAAGTCCAAGGAAACAAAGGAGGTCGACCTCGACCTCACGACCCCACCAAGACCGTGAAGATTGGGGCTCACCTCGACCCCAAATAGGAAAGCGTGCTCATCTCCTTCCAACATGCCAATGCCGATGTGTTTGCTTGGAAACCTGTAGACATGCCGAGGGGTACCATGGGAGAAGATCGAGCACTCCTTGAATGTCTCGCCGACCGCCAAACCAATCAAGTAGAAACTCCGACGATTCACGCCAGACAAGAAGGAGGCTATTAGGGTAGAAATAAAATGGCTCCTAGCTACCGGATTTATCAAAGAAGTGTATCATCCAGAGTGGTTAGCAAACCCTATTCTCGTTCAAAAAAAGAATAAAGAATGGAGAATGTGCGTTGATTACAATGATCTTAACAAACACTGCCCTAAAGACCCCTTTGGTCTGCCGTGGATAGATGAGGTTGTAGACTCCACCACCGGTTGTGAATTGCTCTCCTTCCTCGATTGTTACTCCGACTATCACCAGATATCCCTCAAGGAAGATGACCAGATCAAGACATCATTCATCACGCCTTTTGGTGCATATTGCTATACCACCATGTCCTTCGGACTCAAGAACGCTAGGGCGACCTACCAAAGGGCCATCTAGATGTGCCTCGATCAACAGATAGGCTACAACATCAAAGATTACATTGAAGATGTGGTCGTCAAGTGAAAGACCGCTGATAATCTCATCGCTGATCTTGAAGAAACATTCGCCATCCTGAAAAGGTACAGATGGAAGTTGAACCCTTCAAAGTGCATCTTTGGAGTTTCATCCGGCATACTCCTGGGCTACATCATCAACACTCATGGCATCGAGCCCAACCTCGACAAGGTCTCCGCCATCACCAACATGAAATGGCCAGCGTACGTAAAGGATATTCATAAGCTTATAGGTTGCATGGCTGCTCTCAGCTGCTTTATATCGTGCCTTAGCGAAAAGGGACTACCATTCTTCAAACTCCTCAAGGCCTCCGAGCGCTTCTCCTAATCGGGGGAGGCAGATACAGCTTTTGAGCAGCTCAAGTTGTTTCTAATGAAGCCTCTGATCATGACGGCGCCTCGACCAGACGAGACTCTACTGATCTACATCGCCACCACTTCTCGCGTCATTAGCACAAGCTATCATCGTTGAGCGCGAAGAGGTCGAACATGCCTATAAGGTGCAACGTCTGGTCTACTTCATCAGTGAGGTCCTTAATGAGTCCAAAACTTATTATCCTCAAGTTTAGAAATTGCTATACACAATTCTGGTCACATCGCGCAAGCTTCCGCCATTACTTCGGGTATTACAAGATCGCCGTGGTCACCGAGTTCCCTCTGGGGGGGACATTCTCCACAACAAAGAGGCCAATGGCCAGCATCATCAAGTGGGATATCGAGCTCGGCACTTACTCCATCGAATTCAGAAGTAGGCCTACCATCAAGTCATAGGCGCTCGCTGATTTCGTCGCTGAGTGGACCGAGATTCAAGAGCCCATCCCCGCTACTTGCCCTGAGCACTGGGTGATGTACTTCGACTGGCACTCTCAACATCAACGGTGCTAGTGCTAGGCATCTTATTCATTACTCCGACCAAAGACAAGCTCCAATACGTTCTCCGAATACATTTTCTAGCCTCCAACAACGCCGCTGAATACAAAGCATGTCTCCACGGACTCCATATAGCCATCAAGCTCGGTGTCAAATGCCCCATGGTATACAAAGACTCTACGCTAGTCATCAAGTGGCTCAACAAAGACTAGTCCTGCTCCAGTGTGGAGATGGACACATATTGTGCCAAATCAGGAAACTCGAAGAGAAGTTCTATGGTATCGAGTACCACCATGTGGTATGAGATCAAAATTAGCTCACCGACCACCTATCTAAGATAGGCTCTTCTCGCATCGTGATTCCACCTAGGGGTTTTTGTTAAGACCTCTTTATGCCGTCTATTAAGGAAGAAAAGGAAGTTCAAGAAATTCCCCCTGTCGAGCAGCTAGTGCTTACAGTACCTTCGCCGGCCGCCGATTGGAGGGAACAGTTCATCAAGTACCTCACCAGCACCGATGTACCCGCCAACAAGACTAAAACTCAACGCCTAATCCATCGAAGCAAGCATTACGTGTTGGTGGACAGGAACTTGGTGAGGAAAAGTGCCAAGGAAGGGATACTGTAGAAATGCATCACCCAAGAAGAGGGGGTGAAACTACTTCTCGAAATTCACTCTGGTTCCTGCGGCAACCACGTGGCCTCGAGAAACCTGGTTGGCAAAGCTTTCCGAGCTAGTTTTTACTGGCCCACGGCCATCACCGATGCAGAAGACCTTGTCCGACATTGTGAAGGATGCCATTTTTTTGTTAAGCAAATACACGTGCCGGCACAAGAACTGCAAACCATCACAGCTTCCTGGCCTTCTGCATGCTGGGGACTGGACATGATCGGACCTTTCAAGCTAGCGCTAGGTGGTTTCCGGTATGTGTACGTTGCCATCGACAAGTTCTCCAAGTGGATCAAATACAAACCGCTTGTTTCGGCTACTACAAAGAAGGCAGTCGAGCTCTTTGAAGATATCATCCACATATTCGGTCTCCCGAATAGCACTATCACTGACCTTGGAACTACATTCACCAGTCATCATTTTTGGGACTTCTACAAAGACCGATGCATCTCCATCAAATATGTCTCCATTGCCCATCCTAGAGCCAACGGCCATGTCAAACGGGCGAACAGCATGATCCTTGATGCCCTCAAAAAGAGGCTATATTAGAAAGAGGAAAAGGATCCGGGCAGATGGCTCAAAGAGCTCCTAGCTGTGGTCTGGGGACTACGCACTCAAGCTAGTTGCAGCATCGGTGTGTCTCCATATTTCTTGGTCTACGGCTCAGAAGCCATACTACCAGCGGACATTGCCTTCTGAGCACCTAGGGTGGAACATTATAGTGAAGAGCAAGCCGCAGCTGTTCGAACAGAGGACGTTGATAGGGACGAAGAAGAATGCCTAATCACCTGTATTTGCACAGCCAAATACCTAGAAGACTTGCGAAGATATTACAACCGCAACATCAAAGGTTGTTCGTTTGCTATCGACGACCTTGTTCTCTGTAGAAAATAGAAAACTAAAGGAATGCACAAGCTCTCCTCCCCCTGGGAAGGGCCAAGGGCCCTACGTGGTCAAAGAGGTTACCCAACTAGGGTCTTACTGGCTATGTGACTTGGACAGAATCAAAATTCCCAATTCATGGCACATGGAGCACCTTATACGTTTCTATCCCTGAAATGCTCCAGATATATACTCTCCACTCCATATTGAATGAAGTTTTTGTCGCCATAATTTGTCTCCATTATTTCTCTATTATGATTTAATCTCCATTTGCAGTCGCCAACTCTAAGCTACTATTAACAAACTCCAATATGTGATCTCCATAAATGCTCCGCCACATTTCTCCATATCTCTAAGATATTTCGCCAACCGCCGAGCAGCACACGTTCTGCTCTATGCTCGATGGAGAAGACCCAGTCTCTGATCTCTCCCTACACATGCTATGGGCTCCACGCTCTATGTTATGGGTGGTCGACTGTGGTTCCTTGGTCACGCCTGTTCCTCCTACATGTGCACAGGCTCCGTGCTCGACGTTATGGAATACGGGCTAGCCAAGGCCAAGAGCCCAGTAAAGAACTAACTGCTCGGACACTACTTATACTACGTATAATTGCGTTAGGGTTAACACTACAATGATTTTTCAATGAAATACTGGCAAACTGCATAAACATGCACATGTCACTTTACAACATTTATACATACACATAAATGATTGTCTGTGCCCTCACGCGTTTTAACTATCCTCTCCAGCTATTATAGATTACTCTCCGAGCAGGTCATTTGGCTTGGCCATCGCCGTCCATCTCGCCAAACAGGTCAACATCATAGGCCAGTTTCTTCGCTGCGTCCTCCACCTCATCTTCCAGCTGCTGATGCTCCATCGCGCCCGTCCCTCTGGTGAATCTGGCCCCTATCGCTTGAAGGTCAATGACAGGGTAGTAGGACCGGACCACCGCTAGAGCGTGTGTAACGGTGATGATAGTGGCATCGTGGTTGAAGCTTTTGAAGTTCTCCCATGCCGCCTTGCACCTATCAATGATGGTGTCTGGATGGGGCGGCCTACCGTCGGGCTAAGGAGCCACCTCCATGTTTACCCAGTCGAGCACCGACTTGACTCCCGCAACTACGGCATTGAGCTTGTTCCTCTGGGTCCTAGCCTCCTGCTCTAGCACATCAAACTACGCCTTGGCCCTATAACGGTAGTCTGCAGGCATCACAAGGGTGTGTCAAGCAAAGAAATTACTCCAGCAGTAACTCTAACCACGAAGTACTTACCTTTCAGCTCTTTCGCTAGCTTCTCTACCCGCCCAGTCATCTTCTTCTCCTCCTCCTAGAGTTGACCGATGACTTGGCTTAACTAGCCGAGCTCTGCATCTTGCTCTACAAGCATAACGGTCATCAACAACAATAAGACTTCAGCAATGCAAAGTAAATTCGCCGATCTGCCATACCTTTTTTCTGCTCGAAGACATTTCTCAGCTACCCAAAATTGCGCTCCAGCTGCTCGGAAACACTCGTAAGCTGCTCGGAGATGGTCACCAGCTGCTTGGATAGAGCCCCATTTTGGTACTCCAGATCCCGCACAATAGCTCTGGCAAGATCCTGCTCGTGCTTGGGCCCTCTAGACAGTTTTTCTCCATAAGCTTCATCGCCTCCTTTAGCTTTGCGTTCTCCTCAGTGAGGGTCTCCATCCTCTAGATCAAGCTGTCACCGTTGTTCGGCTAGTCCAAGCTATCCCCTACAATAGCACCAAGATTATGAAGAACTCCAATCTCCAACGCCAAATATGAACATTGCTGATGCACTGCTAACCTTGATCTGCTTCATCGCTGTGGAAAGGGTGGACTCCAGCCTCCATGAGCTCCCTAGGTGGCGTCCTCCTCCTCAACGACCACCACTTCATCGCCCCGCTTGAAGGAGGATCCAGAATGGCTTGAGGGCGAGCTTCCTCATGCTCAATCTCCTCCACTTCATCCTCCTCCGTAGCTAGGGGCACCACCATGGGGCTCGGATGGCCGCACAGCGTGTCCGACCATGCCCTCCGATGCCTCAAGGAGCGCCATCTCCTCCTCTGGCACCACCAGCTTCTCCGCTCCATACTCCAGTGTGCGGCGTCGGCAACTCTAGCTTTAGCCTTTGAAGACCCAGCAGGCTCCCGCCATTGCCTCGAGCACCGCCGCCGGCTTGTCTGTCGTCAACGCCAACAGTTCTCCACCACCAAGTTCATCAGCAGCGGCGGTTGACTCCTCCGTAGGCCGCCGAGCACCCAGGGACTCCGGGACGGGGTCTGCTGGCATTGCTTCCATGCTGGGACTAGCCCCCAGCTGCTCGCCGGTCTGGACAGACGGATTCAAATCCTCTGTACGCCTCGCTCTGCATCAGATTGACTCGTCAATAGCCAAAAGAGATAAAGATACGACATCAAAGTAAGTCCAAGGCAAGGATACTTATGTGTCAGCCTCCAGGTACACTTTTCTAAACCGGCGATGCCTACCCGAGCCCCTAGGTGCGGCCCTGGGGTCGACCCACATGCCCTGAGGTGGAGGTCTCACGGCCTCCACCGTCGGCCTCTCTTCCACCTACTGCTTCTTGGGGACTCCCTTCGCCTGCTGCTCGGGGACTCCCTTCACCTACTGCTTGGGGACTTCCTCCCCTCCCATCGATTGTACCTCCACGCGCGTGTTGCGCGGAGGTGCTTCAATGCTCGGTGGAGGAGCCACTGGAGCCCCGTCGTCATTCGACCACTCAGACATCGCCGTACTCTGCATTCGAGTGGTCTGGTCACCGCCAAGCGGATGCCGCCTGGCTTGTGGGGAGTAGCACCCGCCATCTTCCTCTTCTTCTGGGCCAGCTCATCTGCCGCTGCCCTCTTCCCCCAGACTTTCTTCAACACCAGGGGGGGGACTCTCTGTTCGACCAGTGTCCACGCCTCTAGATTCCGACGAGGCACTGATGGCACCCTCCTCAGGCAGCATTGTTGGCTGAGCGTCCACTGCCCTCGACCAATCGCTCCTCGGCATGCCCGAGAAGTACGCCGCTCATTCCTGCGAATGGATCTTTCCACAAGTTAATTAGTTCACTACTCGGCAATGCTACTAGGATAAAAAGGATCAGGAACAAACAATTGAGACTTTTACCTAAGGAGGTGGGTTCAGTGCAGTTAAAGGATCTCGTCTGCCCTGACACATTGAACTGAGGCATTTGGAGCGAATAGCCCTATGGCCCGCTCTAGCACATCATCCTTTGACAGCCTCTCCGACCTCTCTTAGGTGCCGTTGGTGTCCCCCTTGAAGTCAAAGCCCGTGTGGGCCCTCTCCTTGAACGGCTGGATGCAGCGCACTATGAAGCTCGCCGCCACTAATCCGCCATTCATCTTCATGCCTCTTTATTAGGTCGAGGAGCTCCCTCACCTGCTCCATGTCAGCACTGCTCAGGCCTCTCTGACCAGCTCCTCTGGTTCTCTAGAACATGGTCGACGTCAGCAGCGGATGGCAGGATGGATCTGCTTCATGTAGAACCACCTGGCGTTCCACCCCTTCAGCGAGGTGTTCAGCGGTATAGTGATGTACTCGCCTGCCATTCCATCATAGAGTTGAAGATAAACTGCCGCCTGACCACCTTAGAACCGCCACCACCCTTCTTCTTCAGCCAGAACAGATGACAGAAGAGGTTGAAGTGGGGAAGAACTCTAAGATACGCCTCACTAGAAGTGGATAAAAATCAAGATGTGCAAGATAGTGTTTGGGTGGAGATTGCACAGTACTAACTCTCCAGAACTCCAATAGGTCCCCTCAAGAAAGGATGAACAGGAAATCCTAACCCGCGCTAGAAATAATCTTCAGAAACTACTTACTTCAGTCTGTATCAGTCATCGGGAAGGGCTCACCACTGGCTGGCCACCATTCGGTGGTGACACGATCAGAAAGGACACCCTGCCTCCACCATCCTGATGATCTCCGCCTCCCCCATGTTCGACAGGCACCCACTTCGTTGTCACTGGTTGGCTCCGACGGTCAGCCTTCTTCGGGTTTCCAGCTCCCCTCTTCGGCGCCATCTCTCAGATCTGGTTTGGGATTGACGGCAGAAGCGCGAGGGCTGAGGAGGAAGACGAAGGGGTGAAATGGCAAAGGTGGGAGCGCGGGGTGCGGCTGACGCAGTTATAAAGCACCCCCCCACCTTTCGCATTCGAGGGTTTTTGGGAAACCGCTCCATGATTTGCGCCTCTCTGAATTGTCCGCAATAGCGTGGTCGGCTGTTGTAACACCCTAAAATTTGCATTCTTTTTAAAATAGTAAATTTGATTTAATTATGTTATTATGTGTGCATTGAAATATAGGGAATTAATAATTTTTGGGAAATTAAAAAATCAGATATAAGGTTAGTACCCTTTTTATGCATACATGCTGCCTGCACTTTCATCTTTGTAATGATTGGTCTTGAATCAAAGTTCAAATGAATTCATAATCTATTTGAAAATGCTTTTGGAAATCTATTAAAAAAATCCTTCTCACTCCCTCCCCTCTCTCATTTCGGTCCTGCTGGCCCTAGCCCCAGCCCAGCTGCGCGGCTTTTCTCCTTTGTGCACCGTGACGGCCTGCGCAGCCCAAGCAAGCGCGCCGGCCTAGCTCGGGTAGGAAACTGCTGTCGCGCCCTCCTTCTCTCTCTGCGCTGATAGCTTGTGCCCACTTGCTAGCGCCATCGCCAACCTTTCGCGCGTCCCGCGCCCGCGTCCGGTCCAAGTGCAACCGTCGTCGCACCGCGCCCATGTCCGTATCGTGGGAGCGTCCCCCGCGCCCTGCCTCTACAAAAATGGAGCCGTGACCCCGCCGCACCCCCCTGCTGTCTCCCCGCACCCTCTCACATTCGCCCGTGCATGAGGAAACCGTCGCACCGCAGAGCCGTGGTTCGCCGACCGCCCCTTCGCGTGGTCCGTCGTCCCTGAGCCACCTCCATCTCTGATTTTCGTAGTGGTGAGAATCGCTGTGCTCTCCTCTTTCTCCCCGACTTTTTCCCTTGGCATTTGGCGGCTTGTATGACCGTTATTGCATGCGCCCACGAGCTTCCGGCCGCCGGCCATGGCGACCGCCGCCTCGGCCGCGTCCTCCGGTCACCGTATCGGCCTGGCCGAGGTCCCCTTCTCCCCTGCCACCGGTGCTCTCGGAGGGGCACACCATGGCCCGTAGGCGGAGTTCCGCACGCGCCAGCCTGTTCTCGCCACCGGCCATGGCTGCGCCGCCGCCGGAACTACTGTTCCCGGCCGGCATCCCTTTCTCTCTCCCCCCTGATCTAATCCGAACCACCCATCCATGATCCGACGGCTTAGATCGGATGATACCCCTTCGCATGGCTGTTTTGCTTAAGAGACCCTGAGTTTTTCTAAGTCCTAACCCGCTGTCCAAAGCATGTTTCTAGAGTACGCTTTCTCATTTTGAAAACGTAAAGTATACTGTTTTAGTCCAAAATATGTTTTCAGTATTTACATAAATGCCACTAGATTTGTTTTGCTCATAAAAACTTTGTTTTAGCTCCGAATTGACCCGTTCAAATTGCGTTAGTTTCATAATTTCATAATCTACGTGTTAGTACCACTGTTAATCATGTTTGCAACTTTTAAATTTCATGGTTAGATTTAATTAAATAAATTGCTATAGGAAATCCCGTTTAAATCATAACTTTCGCGTATTAGCTCCGTTTTCGTGAACTTCGTGTTGTCGTGATCGTAGCGCGACATAGAATCTTTTCATAAACATTTTATCTTGTTTTCTATACTTCTGGTGCACTGTTCTAACTGTAGGATTGTTTGCTTTGCATGAATGCCTTTGGAATATTGTATGTTGCTGTGTTGGTTGTGTTTAGACGGTGAGGAGAACGTTGGTGACCAGGAGTACTTTGACGACTAGCAGGATCAGCAGGAGTTTGCTAACCAAGGCAAGTATAGCATGGGCTTACCTTGATGTCCTATTCACTTTAATCATTTACTCATGTGCATGTGTCTAACTTTGATAAACATAAGGACATTCTAGTCATTTGATGACATGTTCCCTTGACTCCTGTGGGTTAATTACATATGGGTAGATTGCTAGTGCTCTAACTGAACATGATCTATACAAAGGTTAAAGGTTCTATGGAACTAAAAGTATCACATGATTTATAACAACTGATCCATCGGGTGAAGGTGCAAATGACTTTTGATCATGTTGCTCCTGGCCCTCCATAAGGACTTATCTGTCGGCAAAAGCTGGGACTGGTAGTGCAACCGTGAGAGTCATATGGCTCTGACTTTAGCTCAGTAATAGGACCTTTTCTAGCTTGTTAGAGGTTACCTTTATGGCGCAAGAGGGGCTTGCCACGTTGGGTATAGGACTGCCTCTGTTCCTATGTGTATAGCCGCGATGGATATGTGCCATAGGAAAGGGGGGTTCCTACATTTGCCTGCCGAGGAAACCTAGCGGCCCTAACTTATTAGAGAAACCTATGAAATGGCTTCATAGTGTACCCTGCCCGCTCACCTTGGCAGTGACATGGGAGTAATTAACCCGGGCACATGGGAATCATGACTCGCGGTGAATGTGCACCACCTCTGCAGAGGGTTACAAACTGTTATAACAGTCGTGCTCACGGTCACGAGCGGCCCGGAAAACTCACAGAATAATTGGTTACTCATTGTGGTTCATTTATGATGGTATACTGATGATAATATGATTCAAATGATTCTGACATCTGATTATGTGGGTATAAATGGGAGCTTAAGCATAACTTGATAATACTTGATAATAAAATCTTGACTTACTAAAAGTGCTAACTGCAGTAAACCTGTGTCATCCTTTTTGAGCTTCATAACCTCATGTTATCTTGTTAAGTATGGGAAGTACTTCACGCTTGTTTACTTTCTATATTTGGATAAACATCCCGGATGGGTAACAGATGACAATGTGTATGAGGAGTTTCCGGAGGACTATTAGGCTTGTGGTCAACTAGTTGACCGTCCCTGTGTTGGAGCTTCCACATGAGAGCTATCTTTTTATTTTCCTGCTGTGTTGTGTAAGACTAAGTTATGTTATTTATCGTGATGTAAGAGACACCATGATGATACTTTATGTAATTTGTCGACTTATGTGTGTGACTGATCCCTGGGCACACATGAGTTTTATGCATTCAATTTTATCCTTAAAATTGGGTGTGACAGCTGTTACCTAGGCTTTTGTGCAACTGCAGCCCATATCGCCCATTTATCGCCATAATTTGTTACTGCTCACCGAATATTCATCGACTTCTCCACCATCTATTACGGCTCAGTAATTACTACTGTACAACCATTACTCTAGTTTTTTCTCTGCGTTTTGATTTCTCCAAGGTTTCCATTTTAGGCTCGGGGACTGCATCATCAGTAGGACTTGGTTCCTCACCACGCTGGGGACTTTCTTCTGTTGACTGCTATTTCTGACCCTGGCACCATGTGACCACGTCACCTATTGTTAGGCTCGGACTCTAAGTGGGTACACTTCACCTTGCGGTGAATGTACTTTTCTCGTTTTAGGGCTACGCCTAGGGACTGGCTACCTGCTCGGCTGGTCTTCTGCTATTCTTCTACTTTGGACCCTGGCACCACGTGACTGCGTCATCTACTGTTAGGCTCGGGGACTAAGTGGGCACACTTCACCTTGCGGTGAGTGTGTTTGCTTTAATCTAGAAGACTCCGCACCTTCTGAAGTTGAAGAAGACTATCTCCCTTTCTCGTGGTCGGACTCTAAGTGGGCACACTTGGTCCACTGCGAGGAAATTTTTGATTTTGAACTTGAGCTCCTTACATCCTTATGGCAAGCCTAACTTGGGATACACTGCTCGGCGATGGTTCACACTGCTCGGCGATGGTTCACAGCTGCTCGGCGATGGTTCACACTGCTCGGTGATGGTTCACAGCTGCTCGGCGATGGTTTACACTGCTCGGCATTGGTTCACAACTGCTCGGCAACTCATCACGGTGGTTGGACCATGAGTTTGACTGCTCGGCTTTGTTCGTACCTGCTCGGACAAGCTCAAGACTAAGTTGCACAACGGATACAAGGCGCTCAGGGACTAGCTGTGGGGGGTACGACCCCGGATACCCACGGCAGACCACATGGGCTGCGCCCCCAGGGGCGGCCTAGCCCACAAGACGAAGCCTTACGGGGCATGGCACTGCTTGGCGCATCCCGCAAGACACTATAAGATCTGTTAGGATACGTATGATCCCATAATTCCTGTAATCTATTATTACTTTTCGGTTATCTCCTAGATCTAACCGACTTGTAACCCTGCCCCTCAGACTATATAAGGCGGGCAGGGACTCCCTCCAAACACACGCAATATCATACGATAGCCAATACAATCCAACAGAACATAGGAGTAGGGTATTACGTCGTGCTAACGGCCCGAACCTGTCTAACTCGTGTGTCTCTGTTGCCTTCTTGTTCTCGATTACACGCATCTCTGCCGTTCAATCTACCTTCGTGGGATACCCCTCGGAGAACTGCCTGATGATATTATGTCGACAAATCGTATTGGGAACATTGAGCCCCAGATTAAGTATCTTAGTGGGTGGACTTGTACCTCATTATTCCACCATCCCCAGTAAGATATGCCTCACCCAATAGATATGAAGAAACAATAAATCTTAGCCAAACAAATTAGAAATATGGAGTAATCAAAATAGTATAAACATAAATATACAAAAAGCTTACTTCTCCTAATCAATGTTAAAAATTACTATCAACTTCATTCAGTCGATTCAGTGACTAACTATAACTAATTGCACCTAACTAAAGAAGTATGAAAGGATGGCCTCCTAAGTCCCAAAGTCCTTTGCTCATTCACCTTTTATAGAGTTCCCGCATGGGACTAACAAGACATTTTAGGTAGCTTGCCACTACATGTCAATTGTTATTTAGGCCATGTTTGATCCCATGGCAAAATTTTAGCCCTGCACTTTTAGCCCGTCTTTTTGCCACGAGGATCAAAACAGGGGGGCTAAAAGTGAGCAAATGGCTAAAAACTGGGCTAAAATCTTTTACTCCCAAAGAGACCCTAAACTGGGCTAAAATCTTTTACTCCCAAAGAGACCCTAAACTGGGCTAAACTCCCTCGGGACGGGCGCTGGACGCCCCATACCCCTTGCTGCTCGCATGCATGGCTGTGCATGGATAATTAAATAAGGGCAAATCAGTCATTATAGATTAGAGGACTAAAATTTAGCCCATGGATTCAAACAGCCCAGCAGGACTAAACTTTAGGGGCTAAACTTTAGTCCTTGGACTATTGATCCAAACAACTTAGTCCTTTAGTATCCACGGTTTAATGGGCCAGGTTTTTTCAAACGTTTAACAATAATGAGTCCATCCTTGTGTCATAAAAATGAGTCCATCCCATTTTTTGTCCATGCTCATTAGGTACCATAAATGTTATGCTTGGACATAAGGAGTATGTTACCTATTGTTATCTAATTGGACATGGACCAAAACTATTTCTTTTTGTTTTCCCAATGTAATATGATCTTGGGAAGCATTAGACTGATCAAACAATACTACATCTTACTTCCTCCATCTGTCCATCCAAAAATGTTGCGTATATTTTGTTTCATTGGGAAGAGACTTTGGCAGTACTTTACACTAGTATTATATAACATTAGGAAAGAAATTCATAAATATATTTGAATCAATTTTGTTGTCGTAATGTCGTATATGTGACAACCCGCCCAATTCATTAAAACTAAACAAGTATTGTCCTCTCAATTAACTCATTTGAAGCTAAACTAAGGAACCACCCAATTTATTTAAAAACCATGTATTAGGAGAACCTCTACTAGCAAATAGACACCAAAAGGGGACTATATATGATTTAAATAATTCCAAAATACCATAATATAGAGCATATTTTTCTATACTAAAACAAATTTTCTATGAATTTATAAGATTGCATCAGATTTTAAGGTTTAATTACATAACTTTTTAAAAAAATATCTAGATGATTAGACCACCTAAGGAGCAAAAACAACCAATTTCAGTGGTTGCATGAGCCAAAATGTCTGGTTTTCTAGTTCCAAAGGATAAATCAAACCATAACAATGATTATTAGAGGAGGTCAGAAGAATTTATCCGGGAGAAAAAGAATGAAGTGGCGCTGTGCCTTTTTTTTCTAGCCTTGAGGACTTATATATTGGTGAACGACTAATGTACTCGGCTGCTATATACCTAGGGTTGGACCTAGGATTGCAGCCCGGCCCAGGCACCGGATCGGATACAGCGCTGCCTGGTACCCTTTAAGATGGGCCGTAGTTGGCCTATGGCCTATGGCCAATGGGCGTTTGCTATAGTTGTTAAAATCTCTCAAGTTCAAATTCAGACTTTAATTCAAAAGTTATATGGCACGCTGCTTTTTCTCTTGCACTCCGTAACGGATTTCAAAGCTCGAAATTGTACGCTGTGGGGGTATTAACCCCTATACCCTTACGGCTAGGATTGGGCCGGCCCAGACTAGGGGGTCCGGTCCACTAGAAGACGACACGTGGCCTAGCCGATCTACTCGGAGTCCTGCGCAGGGAATCAAGGCAGACTTGGAGATCAATCAAGATCCTAGGTCGGTTAGAATAGAAATCCTTATCCGGCCACCTATGGTAATTGTAACTGGTTAGGATTAGTTTTCCAGATCTATAACCCTGCCCCCCAGACTATATAAGGCGGGCAGGGGACCCCTCTTAAAAATCATCTCATTTACATACAGCAATACAATCAGACGCAGGGACGTAGGTATTACGCCTTCACGGCGGCCGAACCTGGATAAAACCTCGTATCTGTCTTGCGTCACCATCTTGTTTGTAGCTTGCGCACCTGTCTGCCGATAATCTACTATCCTTAGGCATACCTCTAGGTAGACTGCCAACCATATTTTCGTCGACAGTGGCGCGCCAGGTAGGGGGTGTGCCGTACTGCTCCCCTAGACGAACAAGATGGTCATCATCACCGGTTCCATGGCTACGTCGAACGGCCTCACGTTCACCATCCGCCAGATCACCTGGACCACTAGGCTCCGACAACTTCATCGCTATGACCATGGAGGAGGCGCAGATCCAATCTACGTCGACCACTGCTTCACCAGCATCAGCTATGGCTCCGACCACGTTGGATCTGGCTCCTGGCCACACCAGCATCGTCTTCAGCCACGCCGACAACCCGTCGTTCGCTTCCTCGCTACAAAGGGAGGCAGATCGACAACACCGACCTGCTCAACTCCATCGATCAGGTCGGCACCAAGTTTGCTGAAACCCTAGCTCTGGTAGATTCGATTCAAAATCAAGCTACCGAGCAGGTAACCACAACCCACAACAGATCTACCCGACCAGCTCGGGCCAGTCATCCTGCACGACTCGGTACGGATCTCGTGGTCACGTCTACTCCTGAAGGGCGCTCCGTTCATCGCCGACCAGCCCCCGCAACGGGTCTCCGGCTCTCTGAGTGTGAAGCCTTGATGGAGAATTACCAGGCTCAGCCCTACAGCCTGCGAAACACTACTTCCAACTACGCGTACAATGTACAACGCTGCTCGGATCTGTGTTTTATACATCGACCTCGGCCAAAGCCACGCAACTTCGTCAACATGGTTCGGATTGAGGAGTATCAAGAAGTATCGGTCCACACAGTTCAAGAGAGCGGCTCAAGCTCCCTGTCCGGCATCACATCTAATGGCTCCATCCACACTGAGCTCTAGCATCGTGACAATGAAGAAGTTGAATATGATCTGGATATCCCATACCACTCCCCGGGGTTCCCACGATTCCCATCCTTCCCACCAAGGCG